>NC_050187.1:8288385-8623385 GCF_008315115.2 Sander lucioperca
ACAAATTCAAAATACTGGAGAGAGTTGTCTCCCCCGCCCCCTCCTCCCCAGACTCAAAGTTCATGTTGGTTGCCAGGCTGATAACGGAGTATCCACAACAATGTTGCTAGACGCGTGTCTCACATAGCCAGACATTACTCCACAGCACAGTCATAAAAGCCCGTGCTCACGTGGAGCTCTGTACCCAACTGACAGACACACTTTTTTGGCTTAGAATTACCGTAGGAACTGCTAAAAATTAAGAATTGATTCTGTTCGTTTGTTTGCTGCTTTTATGGCTGTACTAACCTTACAGCTGTAGCGCACTGGGTTTACGTTTTTACAGGTATATCTGGCAACCCAGCCTGGCTGACAAACTGGGCAGTTGATAACAACAAACACAAACAGAAATTCCGTCACGGAACAGAAATTTCAAAAGGAGAAAATACTGGCATTAGCATTGTTGTCAGAAAAGATAGTATTTCAACTTAGCATGTTTCCTTAATATCTGATGATGCATTAGGGTCATTTTTGGATTTATTACAGTAAATATATTACATATAGACTTGACCACAAGTTGAGGTTAATGGTTCCTTTCAGAGGCATTGTTTCTGCACTTTATAACATGTCACAATAAGACTACAAAATATATACTTACATTTAACATTAATAATCTTTTGCAAATAAGTATCACAACATGACACTGGAGGGGACACAATACAGTTAAGTAATTATCATCTGATATGTGAAGTAATACTTGTAATGATAGTATAATAACCATTACTAATAAATGGTAAATTGATAGTTTATTGATCTCATGTTATTAGCTGTTTTACTGTTACTGTTAACAATGAAATGAGTAAATATGATGTTTACTATTTATTAGTAATGCTAACGATTACCAAAGGATTTTTAATACTTTAAGAAATAATTTGTAAACCATCAATAATCATTTTTGGATGGCTATTATAAAGTTGATATACCTTATAAATGGTAAATAAATACTTTTTAAAGCATATATGGACATTATTTAGATTGTTATTATCAGTTATACATCACCAGAAAAGATTTACAGTACATACACAGAATTTATTTTTATTACATTTATATAATACTACTACATTTACCTGACAGAGAACACCACCCATGATGATTGTGATTGGTTTAAAGAAATGCCAATAAACCAGAGCAATTTTTTCCTCACATCCTGGAATGCTGTGTGGACTAGGCAGACCTTCCACCGCAGCGCTGTGGAGGTAGGTCTGGCAAAGCGAGACTACATTTTCTGCTGCTCTAACCATTAGGCAATTACAGTAATGTGCTCTTTGTTAATGCAAAATGGAGGAAACTAGCGAGCAGTGCTGAACAGATAATCATGACACAAAACCATCTGCCACGTAATCCGAGAAAGCATTTTGGACTTGACACCATAGACAAAAGAATAATGGACAAATGTAAGAGTTCCACTTTGCTCCAATCTGCCTGTCTTTAAGCACACAGCACAGAGACAGACACAGTACAATAAATCAAACGAGAAAAAATAAAAACAAATCATTTCAATAGTTTGAAAGCATGCAAAGACTAGTGAAATTTGTTCTAGAAGTCTCACCTCTCTGTCTAGCCCACCGGCATTGACTCTGATGACTCCTGTGACTGGTTTGATAACAAACATGAAGTCACAGGCCAACTGTGGCTCCTGGCTCATCAGACAGTAGCGGTTATCTGAGTTGTCAGTATATGGCTGGTCTATATCTGTGGCCCCAACCTTAATTACCTCAAAACCTGGAGAGAGGGAAGTCAGAAGTGAAAATGAATTAGAGACATATCAAAGTATTCAGAGCACTTCATTAAAGAGGGGATTTGCAAAATAAAGCTAGGCCATACAGGGCTAATATTATTATTGTTATATGTTATTTTTCTTATAAAACAATGCACCTGGTGATTGTGGTGTGCGTGTAGGGTGTCAGTCACTGAAATTATTTTGTATTCCCGTCATACCCCATATAGTGGACTAAAAGTACCCTAAAATATAAAAAGTAGTCCAATCTACAGTACAATCTATTATCACTAACTATGGGTAACTACTTAAGTGCATTGCGCACCCAGAAAACAAAGATTTGTTGTCTTCTGGACACAACATTAGCACCTGCCTGGACCATATACTTTCAACTGGAAAATTTGTCCAAAATCTTTGGAATTTAGTTTTTTGAGAATTAGACTTTGCCAACTTGTTTCAATGCACAGCTATAGCACGTCAAAAACATAAGATCATCAATCAGAAAAGGATTTATTGCCAAGTAAGTAACACTTACAAGGAATTAGCCTTGGTTGTTGGTGCATACATACACATTTAAATATTAATATAAAATAAAGAAACAATAAATAAAGAAACAAATATGTACTGTACAATATAACTGTTTCACATAAAGAAAAAAGAGGTTGTATGGATTGGTGCAGGTTATGCAAAAATGTTGAGGGATGTACAAAAGGATAAGGATAAGGATATGTAGAATGTGCAGAGGACAGGTATATAGCCCTGGATGTAGGATTAAGAGTCTATGTCAGGGGGGCTGTGGGACCTTGTTAATTAGGCTGACTGCAGAGGGGCGCAAGGTTTTGGTCCTGATGGGTCACAGCCTCCTGCCAGAGGGGCAGAGGTGGAAAAAGTACTAAAATATTGTACTCAAGTAAAAGTACCAATACTTTGATGAAATATTACTCAAGTACAAGTGGAATTACCTATCTGAAAAAATAATCAAGTAAAAGTAATAAGTAGTTCATTTAAAATGTACTTTAAGTAAAAGTTACTTAGTTAAAACAAACTATAAAACGGGGTGGGGGGATCTCTCCCATGTAGTGAAAATAGGACAAGGGGTCATAAATCCCAAACTATTTTGTTTTTAATTAAAGAATATTCTATCGAAATGTATACAAATGTAGCAGCTAGCTTCTACACACCTAAGTAGTGTGTATTAGCTAATTAGATGTATGTGAATTAACTTAGCCAGTGTCCTACACACGTTGTCCTATGGGTTGCTAGTGCTAGACTAAAATTAACAATGCCACATGTTTTGCTAATTGGCAATTTGCTATTAGTCATGAATACTTTGTTTGAAGTACCAATGCACAAATACTTACCAAAACATGCTTCCGCAGATTAGATGTGGAGTTATTGACTGCTGCCAGCTCTGTCACCTTTGGCAGGCACATCTGGCATTGCATGATGCTACTATTGGCCCTCTTGAATTTAAATGAAAAACAGTCTTTCAAATGTGGCCAAGGATTTTCGTCGTTTTGGGCAGCAGAATTCGATGTTTCAGTAGGCATTTCTACTGAAACAGTCTCTAAACCGTCGTCGCTCGCTTGAACCCAGGGGCGGACTGGGACAAAAATTCAGCCCTGGCACCTAGTCACACCAGCCCACATTACCATGCAGCCCCACCCACGGCATTCACTAATTACATTTGTGTACAGATGGTGAAATAATATAAGCAGTACCTTATGTAACAGATTTTTAAACATTTAATGTAAGTAACTGGCAAACAATGCTTACTACTTTTTAAAGAGCACACGTTTATAACAAATCTGTTTATGCCGTTTGTATGCTGTTGCTGTCATTCTCTACAGTATGTTGTTCTTTGTTGTCACTGTCTGTCTGTTCGATTGTCCATGTTTCTCTCTGTTGACACTGTACATATAGTCCGTCTGGTTCTCCATCTTTTCATCTGTTTTAACTCTAACGCTGCCATTTTAATGTTTTTATGGCTGTCTGTGATTATACTTCAGGGTTTTTCCTTGTTCAGAATTGGCCTTTGGGGGAACACATAAAGCAGGGGGGTCTCCTCCCCCAGGAAATTTTGAGGGTAAAAGACTTCAATTCCTGCATTCTGATACATTTTGGGCACAAATTTATGGTAAAAATGTCTATATTTATGGCAAGGAAATCACAAAATTCTGGTGGCAGGTAACAATTTAAAATACAAAATATAATGGAATATTATAATATTCAATAGTCCAGTAAGGGGGCTTTCACGTCCGGGACATGGGCTGGACAGACAAAGTCCAGTTGTTTTATGGGCTTTATGGTAACTTTTTTTCCCCCAAAGAGCACGTTTTGCTCCCAAGTTGAAAAATGTAGGATTGACTTTCAGAGGCTAGGCTACTGCTTTTACTGCTAAATTGTAGAATAACACAATCATGTTATGGATACAAAACGTTATGAAGTGTGTTTTCTACATTCTTTTGATCAAAAATGATCAGTGATGTTGAGACTACAGTGTAATGGACCACCACAGTTCATGCATTTATGTGAGCCACGGATTAATTGCAGAGTTTAACCTACAAAGTGTAAAATGTGACACTACGTGAATGGGGCACAGCAGAAAGACAGCGCAGAACGACGCTGCTTGTTCAGGGTTGTCATGTGTAGGCTACTCCTCTTTGCATCAGGTGTTAAAACCAACTGTACCAAAACACTGAATTAGACTACTATTTAACGCGACGTTTTTAACCGGTAATGAAACTGTCAATTTAATACTGATGCCGTCCGACGGCCGCGCGGACGTACAGCAGTCAGAGCTCCGGCGAAGCTCTGCGCCCGTCAGCAGCGGCTTCACGCTGCTGCAGCCGGTCCCCCAGAACATCATGATCACTGGGAGAGTCCGGTACAGCCTGAACCCTGCAAACGGAGATCCCGTTTGAAGGTGAAGTGCTTGATTTTGACTGAACGTCCCAATTTGAGTAACTTCTGATTGGGTAGGTCGGCCCATCTCGGGACCAGGCCGGCCGTTGCCGCCTGGCCAAATGCTTTATAATAATAATTATTATTAACATTAATATTATTATTATGATTATAACCATAGTGAAATTGCGCAAGCGATAAAAACCGGCCTATGCGCTGTCGGTCTGTAAAGACAATTAATTTGTATTGTTGGGTACTCGTAGGTGTACAGACTCAATTATTGGCATATTATCAAAGATGTTTATCAATATTAATAAAGTTATGAATATGGTTATTAATAACTTCAATAAATTAATCAAATCAACAAACAATCAAAACGGGGCACCACCCTGAAACTTCAGGGGCCAATATTGAACTGTGGAATAGTCTCATTTGTCAGTGGAAGGGTGAAATCCGAGCACTGACATATGTTTAACCAGCAGTTAATACAATAATACACAAATAATCACAAACAACTGCTAATTAAAGTATAGTAGAATTTATTAACTTCAAAATTATCAATGGCCAATCAATAATCCTTTGATCAATTAAAACCAATATACGTTTTTTTACAACAAACAAAAGTAAGTACAACAAAACAAAGCAAAAACAAAACAGCATGTGGGGAGACCCTCTCTCTGTGTGTGTGTGTGTGTGTGTGTGTGTGTGTGTGTGTGTGTGTGTGGGTGTGAGAGAGTGAGTGTGAAAGAGTAGGGGGTGACGAGGTGTAGTCTAGCCAAAGACTACAAAAATGGCTACTCTTGTGAGCTGCACAAAACTGTTTCACCCCAAGAGGGCGGTATTGATAGGCTAGGCCCAAGATTAGCCGTTAGCTCATTCAGGCTAAGCTATGTGCTACCAACAATACGCTAGCTGCTAAGCTAACGTGTCTGCACACGTGTGGTTGACAAGAGGGAGACAGGAGCGCAGAACTGTGGAGCGGTGCGCGCTCTGCAGTTTATGTGACTCGCTGTTTGGCCAGCTGTTCACCTTAGCGCGTGTAACTAGCTATGTGCTCATATATGTGTGTGTGAGAGAAAGGTTAGAGAAGTAGGAAAGAAAGATATATATATACTTGGATCTAACAGTACCTAAAACTCCTCAGCAGTGGGAGAAGCAGAAAGTAGCATTTACAGCCTGAACAAGCTAGCTACATATTCAACACAACATATCAACAATGCACCGTGATCAGAGTACATTCACAGAATAGATTTGACTCAGTGGTCACAATCCTAGATTAATACATTACACGCGCAGAAGTAGCGCTGTATTAATCAGATCACATTAATGGTAACACAAAGTAGCAGCAATAGCAAATTACTCATTAATAAAACACACTATTTATCTCTGCCCAGACGTAAGCCTTCTTACTGTGTGTTCAGTCCGTTTGTCCGTAGGTTTCCACGAAAGAAACGGGGGTCCGTGTCCGCTCGTCAGCAGATCAGAGGAAGTTTTCCTTCCAAAAAGAGCAGACGGAAGGGAGCTAGAGTCGACTTGAGAAGAGAAATGTTATTTCCTTCTCCTGCAGATATGAAAACACTGGCGAGTAGTTTCAGAGGATCCACGGTGCTCCCAGCACCGAAATTAAATCCACTTTGTTTCAAAAATGGAAGTTTTAGCACAAACTTGTCGTGCTGACCTGTCGTCAACTGGAGTTCAGGTGGAAAGCTGAGATTTCTGTGTGTCATGCTGTAGTGACCAAAGTCATAGGGCAAAAGACGAGAAGTGGGGGGTGACATGGAGTTTTATAGCTCAGGCCACCAGACCTGGCTCCCTGCTGGTTTTATGGTACCTCTGAACCAATGGGAGAGTCAAAGTGAAGCTGAAGGTGTCGAACCTTATCTGCAGGCCCCTCCCTGACGCCCTTTTCCTCTTCTTAGCTCCTAGGAGTTTGGAGCAAGGGATGTGGACTTTACCGTAGGCCAAGATCCTTTGTCTGAAAGACCACATGGTCTCTGGGTCTTTTGTCTTTGAGTCACATGTTGACTGAAAACCCTTTGCTTGAAAAAGATTATGTTTAACCTCCTCGACGGTCCCAACAGTATATTTAAAAAAGAAAATCTGATCGGCCCACATTAAAAAAATTGGTCCAGCCCCTCTGGCATTTGCCAGATTTGCCAGATGGCCAATCCGCCCCTGCCTGAACCACTTCCATCTCGTTCTCAATCTCCTACAGAAAGACTTGGCGCCTGGTAGGCAGCCTAGATGCTGATCATTCGTCACTGTAGTGGTTCCAGGTGCGATATTTTTTCTTCCTTTCGGTTTTCGTTAGTCAAAGTTTTTTTTTTACTCAGTAATGGATGGGATTTGTAATGTAGCGAAATACAATACTTCACTCAAAACGTAATCAAGTACATTTAAAATTACCGATTTTAAAAACTACTTGATAAATACAAAATACACAACAAAACTGCTCAATACAGTAACGGTAGTAAATGTATTTCGTTACTTACCAACTCTGCAGAGGGGAGGGGTTCAAACAATTTGTGACCAGGGTGAGAGGGATTGGCTACAATCTTTCCTGCCGCCTCAGCGTCCTGGAGGCAATTAGGTCCTGGAGAGACAGCAGATTGCAGCCAATCACATTTTTAGCAGACCTTATGATACACTGCACTCTGCCCTTGTCCTTGGCAGCAGCGTACCAGATGGTGATGGAGCAGGTGAGGATGGACTTGATGATGGCAGTGTAGAAGTGAACCATCATTGTCTTTGGCAGGTTGAACTTCTACAGCTGCCGCAGTACATTGTACAAGTAAATTCTCTGTTGTGTTTTTTTGATGATGATGTTCAACTCCCACTTGAGGTCCCAGAAGAGTGATAGTGAGAAAGCGGAAAAAGAATTGTTTCAACTGCAATCGTTAGTCAACCACATTATTTTGTAGGGTAAAACAAACACATTGGATCATTTTTACATTAGAAAAGTCACATTTGGGTGCCTGGGTAGCTCGGCTGGTAGTGCGTGTGCCCATATAGAGGTTTACTCCTCGACCCAGCTGCCACGGGTTCAACTCTGACCTGTAGCCCTTTGCTGCATGTCATTCCCCCTCTCTCTCCCCTTCCATGTCTTCAGCTGTCCTATGCAAATAAAGGCCTAAAATGCCCCAAAAAATAATCTTGAAAAAAATAAAATAAGTCTCATTTAGCAATAACACATCCACTGAGAAGTATTTCCCCCACTGTGTTGGAACAGGTCTTGGATTTTACTATATCAAAGTATAAGGTCAAACAGTAAAACTCCTATCCTTTTTGTCTTGTAAAAGCGAAACATACTGTTGAACAGACATTGTTAGAGCCAGGTATAGTTTTATTATTTTGAAAGGACATTTTTGGTCATCAAGGCACCTGGTGGGGGCGGAGGAAGCAAAGTAATATTATCTGTTCACCTGTTCTGGTTTTGTGACTAAGAGAGGGGGTGAAAGGGGGAAGTCTCATTTTTGCTGACCGCTGTTTTCACGTTGGTTTTTTGCCTTTCTATGCTGTTTATGACTTTGGACACAGTTTCGTATACCAGTAACACAATTATGGGATGTATTGGAAGCAGAACCTTGTTTGTGTTAGTGCAAAATAAATCTGTAGCCTAATCGTGAACGGAAAGCGTGTCTGGCATGTTATTCCCCTGCTCAGCCTCTCGGCGGATAAGATCAAGTCGAAGATTGCCGCCTACATTTGTCAGCAAAAATGAGAGAGATGGAATAAAAGAAAAGAAAACGCGCTTATCCGAGGTGGTATGGCCATACGCGGAGATAATGGATCATCGGCCATTGAGATCACACACGCACGGTAATTAGCGGAGAACGGTGATGCCCGACAGCTTCACACCCGAACAGCGGTATGTAACCTGTGTTTTGTACTGTGTTATGGTTTATTTGAAACACAGTTTGAACGGGTTTCTGCCACTTGTTGATGTTGGTGGTGTTGTTGTTGTGGCAGGTTGATTGCCGCTGATCGGGTTTATGTCAGCTGTGTTTGGAGCGGACAGCTGGCTTGCGTGTGTTGTGACTTCAGCGTGTTGGTTCTTATATCGTGCCTGCATGGGATTGCTGTGGCTTTTGATGTTGTTGGTTTTTCGTTGGATTCATACTGTGATTTGCATCTGTCTGCATGTACAAAATGAGTGGATCAAGGGCTGGTTCATCTTCACCTGAAAAGGAGAAAAGAAAAAGTATTCTGACTGAAAAGGCTCTGGCAAGCAAGATTGATTCAATTCAGAACCAGCGTAAAAAGGAAGTAAACGAATTAAGCGTGGGAGTCAGATACGGTCTCTCAAAGAGCTTATGAGAGATGATAAAAATGCTTCACAAGTTAAGGCACAATTTGATGTTCTGCTGCAATTATCTGAAAGTGCCACCGCGTTGCACAATTCTCTGATGTCTTTAATCCCACCTGATGAACATGAAAAACAAAATGTATGGTTCACCAGCATCACTGAATATAATCAAGGATTTATTGAGGATGTTAAAGTATGGCTTCCAAAACCTGGCAGGCCTCTTTCAGAGCTAACTCGTGATGTTGAGTGTCACCAGGAAGCTCTGTCAGTGAAAGAAAGTGGGATTCATAAGGATGTGAAAAGGGGACAAGAGCATCCATCTTTTCAACATGATCTAGATGACATATTGCCATCTGACAGCATATCGAACCTAAGCAGCAACAAACAAGGTTCAAAATCAAATGTTTCTAGCACTTCATCTGCACGTCTAAGAGCAGAGGCTGAAACGGCTGCTTTGCTTGCCCGTCAAGGGTTGCTAAAAGAAAAGCATGCTCTTGAGGAACAGGAAGAGAAATTAAGACAACGAAAAGAACAACTTCAGCTTGAAGCTGATATAGCCGCATCAGTGGCAAAAGCAAATGTTCTAAGGACCTCTGGATCTGGTGTGAGGAGTGCTGCTTCTCAGCTATCTAATGGCATGGAATCATATTTTAAGAAAAGGGAAAACATTGTTGAAGTTCTTAACATTGATGCAGATGCTTTTGTTCCACATAAACATGGAAAAGATGAAAAATCAGCAAGTGGAAATGCTGTTTTACATCTTGGAATGCCAAAACAAAAAAGGGCAGACAATATCAATTATCACCAACAGAGGCCCCTAGAGCTTATGAGAAAGAGCACAGTTCTAAATACTGGTACTACAGTGCCTCCAGTGTCTCATCACAGAGATGTCCATACACGCTTTTCCACAAATACTAACAGTGACCAAAACCACATGTTGTTTATAATGGAAAACCAGAATAAGATAACAGCAATGCTGGTGCATCAGCAATGTCTTGCATCACTGCCTAGGAGAGAGATCACAATATTTGATGGGGACCCTCTACAGTACCATGCTTTCATGCGAACCTTTGAACAATTGGTTGAGGAAAAGACTGACAATGCTGAAGATTGCCTTCATTTTTTGGAACAGTACACCCGGGGGCAACCACAACAACTTGTCAGAAGCTGTCAACACATGAGTGGCTCAGGCTATGCAAATGCAAAGACTTTACTGCAAGAACACTTTGGAAATGAGCACATGATTGCATCTGCGTACTTGGATAAGGTCTCTTCATGGCCAGCAATAAAATCTGAAGATGGAAAGGCTTTACGGGCATACAGTCTGTTCTTGCGTGGATGTTGTAACGCCATGGAGGAGGTGTATAGTCTGTGTGAATTGTATACTCCTGCCAATATGATCACTGTGATTAAAAGATTGCCCTACAAGTTGAGAGACAAGTGGCGAACAGTGTCATGTGACATTCAGGAAAGGCATCGCCGGAGAGCTATGTTTGTTGATATTGTGACTTTTATGGAGCACCAAGTGAAAATCATAACAGATCCTGTGTTTGGAAATCTACAGGATGCTCCAATGTTGGTGTCAAATAAAGAAGGCAGCAGGACAAAATCACCTCGCTTTAGATCTACAGGACATAGCTTTGCCACTGCTGCTACTACATTTGAAAAAACACTAACGGAACACAAGGTTAAAGATGGATATTCAACTGAAAAGACTTGCCTGTACTGCAAGGGTGGGCACATGCTAGAGTTTTGTACTCTACTGGAAAAGAGAGCTCAAAGTGAGAAGATTGATTTCCTGAAAAGGAATGGAGTTTGTTTCGGCTATTTGTGTACTGGTCACATCAGTAAGGAGTGTAGGAAACGTCTCTCTTGCAAAACATGTGGCTTGAGACACCCTAGTATGCTTCACATTCACCGCACGGACAAGGGAGCACATGCAGACAAAGGCAGGAGCAACTCAGAGAGTGCAGTGGGCAGTTCTTTGGTTGCAGTCCAAACCAGTGGTCTTACTGGGGCCGGTGAACAAGACTTTAAGCTCGCCATCGTACCAGTCAAGGTCAAATCTAGGAGAGGTCAAAGGACAGTGGAAACATATGCCTTTTTGGACCAGGGCAGTTCAGCATCCTTCTGCACAATGGGTCTGAGGGATAGACTGAATCTCTCTGGGAGAAAAACAAGGATTCTTTTGCGCACCATGGGCCAAGAGAGAATTGTGGACAGTAGTATTGTGTCAGACTTGGAAGTGGCTGGATTGGACGGTGGCTGGTACTGTGAAATGCCAGATATCTTCACACAAAGTAGGATGCCTGTGAATAGGAGTAACATCCCCCGACAGAAAGATCTGCATAAATGGCCTCATTTGAAACCTGTGTATTTGCCTGAGATAGATGCAGATGTGGAGCTTTTGATAGGCATGAATGTGCCCAGAGCTTTGGAACCACTTGAAGTCATCCGGAGTGTGGATGAAGGGCCGTATGCCATCAAAACTATGCTTGGTTGGACGGGAAATGGACCACTTGGTGGAGAATGTTCTGATGGACCAGTGTATCAGTCTGCAGTTACCATCAACAGAATTTCTGCTGTGACACTTGATGAACTCTGGAAACAACAGTTCAAGACAGACTTTCCAGAATGCAGTCAGGAAGAACAGCCAGGACTTTCAAGGGAAGATTGCAAGTTCTTGGAAATGGCTAACGATACTGTGAAATTAGTTGATGGCCATTACAGTATTGCTTTACCCCTAAAGGACAGAACGATAAGCATGCCTAACAACCGTAAGATTGCAGAACAACGCATCCTTAATCTGAAAAAAAGGTTTATCAGAGATGCATTATTTCACAAGGACTACACTGCTTTCATGAATAAACTTGTATCCAGTGGATATGCAGAGAGAGTGTCAACCACAGATCTTGAACGCAGCGACGGAAAGGTTTGGTATATCCCACACCACGGTGTATACCATCCGAAGAAAGGAAAGATCAGAGTTGTCTTTGATTGTGCCGCATCATTTCAAGGCGTATCACTCAACGCACAACTACTGAATGGTCCTGATCTGACTAGTACATTGATTGGAGTCCTGACCAGGTTCAGGAAAGAGCCTGTTGTTCTGATGTCTGACATTGAGGCAATGTTTCACCAAGTTCAAGTTCCAGAGGAGGACGCGGACCTGTTGAGATTTCTTTGGTGGTCTAGTGGAGACTTCAGTCAGTGTATGGAGGAGTACAGGATGGTTGCCCATTTGTTTGGGGCAACTTCTTCTCCAAGCTGCGCTAACTTTGCTCTCCGAAGGTGCGCAGAGGACAACAAAGACTTCTTTAGCCAGCAAGTGTTTGAGACCATCATGTACAGTTTTTATGTGGATGACTGCCTTGCTTCTGTGGCTTCAGAACAGGATGCTATGTCCCTCTATAAAGACCTTAAAACCATCTGTGCCAAAGGTGGCTTTCATCTAACAAAATGGATAAGCAACAGTCGTAAGGTATTGGCTTCAATACCTGAGGAAGAGAGAGCAAAGGAAGTCAAAAACCTGGATTTAGACCATGACTCACTACCGGTTGAGAGAGCTCTGGGAGTGAGTTGGTGCATCCAGTCTGATACCTTTAAGTTCAGCATAACCATTCAAGAGAGACCATTGACCCGCAGAGGGATCCTTTCAACTGTCAGCTCTTTCTATGACCCTCTGGGGATTCTGGCCCCTGTGGTTTTTACAGCTAAAAGGATTCTTCAGGACCTGTGCCGGAACCGGCTAGGATGGGATGACTTTATACCACTAGTGGTTGCTCAGGAGTGGATGGACTGGTTGAAGGAGCTACATCAGTTGGAAGGCTTCAGCGTCAGACGATGTTTAAAACCACTGAATTTTGGAGTAGCGACCACTGCTCAGTTGCATCATTTCTCCGACGCAAGTGAGGTAGGATATGGTACTGTTACCTATCTACTGTTGCGCAATGAACACTCCCAGACACACAGTGCCTTCATAATGGGAAAATCCAGGGTGGCACCTTTAAAGCCTGTTACAATCCCACGCATGGAGCTGACAGCTGCTGTTGTAGCAGCTCGCATGGACAAACTGTGGAGAAAGGAGATAAGACTACAGCTTCAACACTCTGTTTTTTGGACAGACAGTACCTCTGTACTAAAATACATTAAGAATGAAACTTCAAGATTTCGAATCTTTGTGGCCAACAGGGTTTCAGAGATTCTCAAGGTCTCTAAGGCATCTCAATGGAGATATGTGAACACTGTACATAATCCTGCAGACCTTGCCTCCAGAGGTATGAGGGCGAAGCCATTCCTAAAGAACGAAACTTGGATATCTGGTCCCGCATTTCTCTTGCAATCAGAAGAAGAATGGCCTGTTAACCCAGACATCTTGCAAGAACTTCCACCTGGAGACCCTGAAATCAAGATCTCAGCTGCAATTGAATGTTCTACAGTCAAGGACGAAGACGATGCAGTGACATGTTTGATCAATCGTACCTCGTCTTGGACACATCTAACAAGAGTGATGGGCTGGATCCTAAGATGGAAGGCTTTGCTTATGAAAAAGGGCACGGGTGATTTCAAGCATAAACTCTGTGGTGGTTATCTCTCTTTGGGAGAGATCAGAGAAGCTGAAATCAAAATAATCATGTTCTGTCAGAGAAGAAGGTTCTTTGAAGAATTCTATCTCCAAAAGGGAGAGGCTGTGAAAGGAAACAGCCACATCTATAAGCTAAATCCAATACTGGAAGATGGTGTGTTAAGAGTTGGAGGACGGCTGAGTAAGGCTACCATGCCTGAAGAGTCAAAACATCCTGCCATACTAGCTAAAGACCTTCATATCTCTGATCTCATCTTACGACATATTCATCAAGAGGTTGGCCATGGAGGTAGAAATCATATGTTGTCAAGGCTACGCCAGAGATACTGGATCCCTGGTGCCAGTGGTTTAATAAGAAAAGTCTCGGCAAGATGTGTCGTCTGTCGTCGGCTACATGGAGCTGTAGGTCAACAGCAAATGGCTGACTTGCCGGTAGACAGTTTCTCCAGAAGAACCTCCCTTTAGTCATGTTGGAGTTGACTACTTTGGTCCGTTTGAGGTCAAGCGTGGGAGGAGTCATGTGAAGAGATATGGAGTCATCTTCACGTGTTTAGCAATAAGAGCAGCACACATTGAAGTTGCCACCTCGCTGGATACCGATTCTTGCATTAATGCCTTGCGGCGCTTCATTGCAAGACGAGGGCAGGTCAAAGAGCTACGGTCAGACAACGGCACCAACTTTGTTGGTGCAGAGCGAGAGTTGAGGCGAGCCATTGAAGGGTGGAACATGGAAAGGATTAATGATGTGCTCTCATTGAAAGGAATAAAATGGACCTTTAACCCTCCCACTGGATCGCATCATGGAGGAGCATGGGAGAGAATGATCCGTTCTGTCAGAAAGATTCTTAACTCTACTTTGAGGACACAAAGTCTGGATGAGGAAGCACTCCACACAGTGCTCTGTGAAGTTGAGTCAATCCTGAACAGTAGACCGATCACAAAGGAATCCACGGATCTAAATGATTTGGAAGCATTAACACCTAACCACCTTCTGCTTCTCAAAACTAAACCATGTTTACCACCTGGACTGTTTCAGAAGGAGGACATGTATGCACGCCGAAGATGGAAGCAAGTCCAATATATGGCTGACCTGTTTTGGAAAAGGTGGACTAAGGAGTACTTACCACAACTGCAGGAACGACAGAAATGGACGAAGATCAAGCGGAATTTCATTCCTGGAGACATCATACTTGTAGTGGATGATTCTGCACCCCGCAACTCCTGGATCATAGGAAGGATAACAGAAGTGGTTCCAGACAGAAGAGGACTCGTGAGACAAGTCCGGATCAAGACCCAAACCAGCTGTATATGCAGGCCTGTAACCAAGATTTGCCTTCTTCAGGAGTCAGCTGTTTCCTAATTGCTGTACTTTGATAACATGACTTTTGACTGATTTGACTAGACTATTTTTTGATTTTTTGCTTCTGAGAGAAGACAGAAGATTGGATGACTTTTTGTATGATGGACTATAAATGTTTTTTTTTGTGTATTCCCCAGCATGTGTAATATATATGTAATTATTACTGTGTATTAACTAATAATTAGGGGCCGGAATGTTAGAGCCAGGTATAGTTTTATTATTTTGAAAGGACATTTTTGGTCATCAAGGCACCTGGTGGGGGCGGAGGAAGCAAAGTAATATTATCTGTTCACCTGTTCTGGTTTTGTGACTAAGAACCTTGTTTGTGTTAGTGCAAAATAAATCTGTAGCCTAATCGTGAACGGAAAGCATGTCTGGCAAGTTATTCCCCTGCTCAGCCTCTCGGCGGATAAGATCAAGTCGAAGATTGCCGCCTACAGACATCTTTTTCAGGCTTAAATGAGATCCACTGATGGTACATTTTGATGAGGCCTCAGCAACTTGTACCAGAAAGGTGTCTTGAGTGGAAGTAGGTTTGTTGTCGTTCTGGTCAATTACTTTCACTATAATATCCATAGGGGCCTCAGCATCTTCTGAACCTTCTGCTACAGCATGGGCTTGAAACTGCATAGGAATAAACACATTTGTATTATAATACATACATGCAAGAATATTCCATATAGATGATGGGGCATAGATCATACAGAAAGATGCATATTGTTTCAAGAAATCCTGTTTTTGACCAAAATGTGAAAGGTGTGGTCATAATGTCACCATGTCATCAGTTGATGTAGTTCTTTTTTTAAACTTAAGAGTGAGAGCCTTTTATTGGACCAGATCAATTTCTCGCCTTGTTCAGCCTATCGGTGAGTTCCACACTGGATAACCACATTGTCCAAGCCATCTCACTTTGTACATTGCTAGCAAAACTCCTCATTTTACAACAATGGAAATCTGAATTTATCCCCACATTCCACCAATGGTTGAGAGAACTGGGCAATGTAATCCACATGGAAGGCCTTCGATATAAGCTTGCCAATCAAGAGAGGGGTTTTCTAAAAGTATGGAAACCGCTTCTTGACAAATGATCGATAACCCAGCAGTCGTGAGTAGATTTACACACCTCATGTGCCTGACTAGTCATATCAAGTTGCTGCCATAGGGTATCGCAACTTTTTCTCTTTTTCCTGAATCACTGTTGTTGCTATGTTAGTTCAGTTTTATTTATTTTTATTTAAACTCTTTTCTGCCCTTCTCTCTCAGGCCCAGTATAACATTCATCAGATGTAAAGGTGCTGTAGGTAGGATTGTGAAGATCCAGGACTAAGCCAAAAAAATTTAACATCAGCAACTTCTCAGTCCCTCCCCACTTTCTGCTAAAGCCCAAAACGGTCTCCTAAGCCCCTCCCCCCACAAGGGAGAATGAATGCGTGTGCATGAGCAGTGATTGACACGCAGTTAGTCACCCGCGCTGGCCCTGATTGGAGCATCAGGGAGCTGTGGATTTTTGTAAATCGCACTACAGGCTGTACGTGGTGCCAGAGGAGCCAGATATTTTTTTTAATTACCTGCTTCATGTAGTTCTACTGGAACATAGGGTCAGTTTCAGAAAATATGACAGAAAGTTAGTTCTTACCTACTGCACCTTTAAGTGTATGCATGTCTATCTACACTGTGTGTGTAGGTCTGTATGTAAGTTTACGAGTATTTTTTAGATTAGATTAGATTCAACTTTATTGTCATTGTGCAGAGTACAAGTACAAAGACAGCGATACGTATACGTGTATATGATTATACATGTATGTGGATGTATGTATGTATAAGTCTATATATTATGTGTGTGAGCGTATGTATGTATGCGAGTATGTGGCTATGCATGCATGTATGGGTACATCTAAAGGAGGGGGGGTCTTCCCGTTACAATTTAACTACTCCTTTTTGGTTTCGGTTGTTGCCTGTTTCATTACTGGTTCTGTAATGGTTTGCTTGCTTATCTGGACATTCATTATATTGCCACCTCATAGTCCATGGGGTACTGCTATAATATATATTGTGCTTGTCCTGGAAAAACTCAGAGATTTAAAAAAAAGAGTGAGAGCCTTTAAACTTGCATAAAGTCTGGTATTGTACATGTGCTACTTTTATGTAATATAACAATAAGCATGGCATTTTTATGTTCAATAAACTAAGGACAATTTACTGATTTATTGACCGAGTTATGCAAGAAAATTAGTTAGATTAGAGAATTACATAAATGAACATGCATGAGCATGTTACCCTCATGTATAATGCATGTAGTCATATTTTAGCAAACTTTACTTTTTGGAACATACAAAGCATGGTAGGGCAATAGAGAAATGGATTATCTTGCAGGTGTTTCCTTGCTTTTCAGGTGTGAAAATTACATTTTTGAATTACATGAATACAAGTCAACCATGTTTCCTGAAGAAGCAAAGTACCATCAGGCGGAATGTTTGGTACCAAGAGTATACCTTTGGGTAAGGTATAGCTTTAAAGATGTTACAGTAGTAGTAGTAGTAATTTGGAGTAATATGAAGCTCTTTTATGTTTAGTTCTGATTTAAAACTAATTCTGAAGGGAAATGGAGAATAAAGTGTGTTCGGATCACTCCCTGTCTGATCACAAAGTGTGCGTATGAAACTAACATCAGAGAAGATGCCTACCATGTACTTGTCTTTGTTCTCTCTGTCCAGTGGTTGTGTGAGATACAGATTACCAGAGTTTCTGTCCATGGTGAAAAGACCAACAGGAGGCTGATCCTAATTAGAATGGATCTGCACAAAACACAACACGCCGAGTTATACCACTCTCACTGACTACAACAATAGTTACAATATTGTTACAATTTTCACTACAGTAAGGAATCAATGCAAAATTATTTGAGTTATACTGTATTTACATTTTTGAGGTACAGAAACCTGAAGTTGTCTGGTTACAATATTCTAAATCCTGTTATCAAGATAACAAGTTATTTTGTGACTACAGACCTGTTTAATTATCATGGTGCAGCTAAGAACAACTATGCTCTTTCATTATCGCAATTGAAAACCTTTTGATTTCTCCTGATAACATGATTACAACTGTCATAAAAAACCTTAGGAAGACCAAGAAAAACAATTAAAATCAGAGCTCAATGACTACAGTGGAAACCAACATGAAGTCATCCTTTTCAAAAACAAATAATGAACGAATGAGAAAAAGCACACAGCTCATATGCATCTTCAGTGAGATAGAAAGACATGCCCCCTGCCTAAACATGACTCAACATTTCTTACAATCAATCAAATATAGACATTCAGGAGCCACTTCGCTTCTTCCCCTCTGTACCACTTTCTACCCCAAGGTTTAGACATCCCGTTTATCTCAACTATGTGAGAAGTCTCAACTATCCAGGGAGAAATTAATGTCTTGGGAGAGATAGTTTAGGGTGACCTTGTAGCCCCTATCTGTTCAGACAAACAGTGCTTCACTATGTTCCAGACTTTGTGGCTCCTACTTTCAACATGTGAGAATCAGAAAAACACACTTTCAGCATTGTGAGACAAAGTAAAACAGAAATAAGACAAGAATATAAAGAATCATGCTTAAATATAATTTTGCCATTACAGGTCCTCGGTCATTCTCAACAACAGTGAGGTCTGGAATAACCCATTCTCTCTTCCTCCTCCTCAGCCCCTCAACCGACTTGGAAAATTGCAGAATGGGCACCTGTTGATCAGTTGCACTCTGACAGAACATGCACATTTGTAGCCAGTTTTAGTGCAACAGACACTTAAAATTAAACTCTTTACAATGACAATGCTTAAATATCTGATCATGTTCTGTAAAAATGCTTTAAAAAGCAGAAAGACATTCTCTCAGCATCTTTTGTCTAGTAGTTATAAAAAAAACTGACAGATTCTGCTAGAACCCTCCCTCTTAAGAAAAACGCAACAGAGGATGTACGTAAGGATGTGTGGCATAGTATTTGAAGTGGGTGTTGTGGGAACACTGTCATGGATAAGCATGGATCGCAACCTAGAGCTGGTAGTTGGAGCTAACCAGTGAGCAGCGGATTTTGGTCTTCGTGTCATCACTGTAAAGCTAGATAATCTATATTTTTGTACAATTTGTTATTGTAAAGATCAGTACAGGGCCAGATACATTTGCACAGATAAACAATAAAACAAGTACTCCTATTAAATTACATTACACAAACAGAAAAAATAATGCTGTGTAGAATTTTTTTAAATTGAAATACTCCAGCTTACACACATCTAACATTGCTTTAAGAACATAGCTATGAAAAAGACTTGGTGAGTCTTGGTGAGTCATAGACTATTTTTTTATGTTCAAATGCGATTTAACATTGGTTAAAAGCTGTACTATTGGCTCAGTAATTATGTCTGATCATACAGCAGTCTTACAATAACATTAAAAACTAGTATACGTAAAACAGTTTGGAGATTAAACAATTTGCTTCTACAGGACAAGAAATTTGTAGAAAAATTCAAAAGATATTGTGTGAATATATAGAATTAAATGATACAGAGGATATAGATCCAATTATACGAAGGAGTTAAAGCAGTCATGAGGGGTCACATCATTTCATATTCCTCTGCACAAAAAAAGGCTAGAGAAGTACAACAAAATCAGTTATTAGAGCAAATAGGATAAACAAGATGACAAAGTACTAAAGATGAAACTAAATTAAGGAAAAAGCATTTAGAATTAGATAAAATATGCACATTGGAGATTGATAGATTAATGAGATTTACAAATGCTATGAAAGTGGTCCAAAAGCTCTGAACATTTTGGCTTATAAACTTAAAAGACAAATGAAGAAAGCCTATCACCAAACTTAAACCAGATCAGGCAGAAACAATAACTGATAAAGAAGAGATTGCAGAATAATTTGCAAAATACTATGAAACATTATACAGAAGTGAAGTAAACAAGGATAGAAATCAAATTAAAACATTTTTGAGCAACCTTGAATTACCAAGACTAATACAGGAAAAATATTAAATTGACAAAGTAAATTACTGCAGAGGAAATCAAAAAACAAATACAGGGACTGAAAGCAGGAAAATCTCCAGGAGATGACGGATTTACAAATTAATTAAAAAATTTAGCAGGCAAATAACTCCTATAAAAGCATACAATTAATTAATACAAGAAAATGGGCACAGGCAATCACACATGGCAATCTTCTATAATAATAGTCATTTATAAAGAAGGGAAGGATGCTACAAAGTGTTCCTCATACTGGCCCATATCACTGCTTAACACAGACTATAAAGAGAAGGCTTTTGATTTAGTGAGTTGGCCTTTCATGTTTGAGACCCTTAAAATGTTGCCTATGGTTACAAGCAATCTACAGCCATCCAACATCCAGAGTGAAAACAAATGGTACACTATCAAGAAGATTTACAATACAAAGAGGAACCAGGCAGGGAGATCCCCTATCCCCTCTTTTAGTCATTATATATATTGAAGTGTTCCCATTAGAAGTTAGACAAAATGTATCGCGGACAATACAATAATGTATCTTACATTACCAGAGGAATCGGTGCATAAACTGATGAAAACAATTGAAGAATATGGAAATGTCTCAGGATACAAATTAAATAACAACACATGTTAAGCCTTAATAATATAAACAAGTTAGCCAAGCATTGAAAGGCGACTACAAACTTAAATGGGATACAAGTAAAATAAAATATCTGGGTATCAATATTAGTAAGAATCTAGATGAATTATATGAGAATAACTACCGGGTCTTGGAAAGTAAAATAAGACAGGGTCTGAACAGATGGAGAATAATACC
The DNA here is from genome assembly GCF_008315115.2 of Sander lucioperca. Taxonomy (NCBI): domain Eukaryota; kingdom Metazoa; phylum Chordata; class Actinopteri; order Perciformes; family Percidae; genus Sander; species Sander lucioperca. The sequence continues at coordinate 8,309,127 of NC_050187.1, forward strand.
AGACGGAATATTAAGCAGGGTAGAAACAAGAAAAATGATTGTCCTCCCACAATATGATTTCTAACTTTATTTGGAATAGAACAGAAAACAGAGAATCAAATTTAAAATCTTACAACAACCGAAAGAAGAGTGTGGGTTAGGTATTCCAAATCTAGAGAATTATTTTCATGCAACACAAATTCACACAATAATGAAGTTGATGAAAGGGAATACAGAAGCTTAATGGATAAAAATACAAAAAGAAATGACTACGATACACATTGGGACATTACCATTCATAGGAAAAGCAGCATGGAAAAAACATACAGGACAGAGCCAATGTATCTTAAATACTATAACAAACTGGAAAGGTATATGCAAAAGCCTAAAAATAAATAGTGAATGTATACTCCTCAGAGAAATGGTGCATGACCCAGATTTTATTCCAAACAGAACTGATAAAATCTTAGATTACTGGGCTAGTTAAGGGCTAGTAACATACTCTCAACTACTTACAAAATACTCAATAAATTCATATGAAATGATAGCCTCCAAATATGATTTAGAACAAACACATTTTTTAAAGTATTTACAGATAAGAAGTTACCTTATGAAATATTTAGAAGAGTATGAATCAAAAAATGGCTTAATATAATACTTGATTCAAAATAAAATAAAAGTAAAAGAAAAGCTTTCAAATGTCTACAAAATATTACAAAAACTCACTATTGTAGAAAATAATTTAAAATAAAAATGGGAAAAAGAAGTGGAAATGATCATATCAGCAGAAGAATGGAAAGAGTCACTAACTGGAAACTTTCAGACATCACAATCAAAATACTGGAGGGAGTTTGCCTGGAAAGTGAGCACATAAGTATGGGAAATGTTAGCCCTTAGATGGGACTAGTTGCTGGAGAGGATATGGGGAACAAGTAGCAAACTATACACACACATTCTTCACGTCCAATATTAATACCCTTTTGGGAAAAGGTCGAGAAAAAAAGTATATTTTTGATTTAAAAGGACCTCTGAAAATTGAAAATACTTTGGGTATTAACCAACAATAAATTATACTTTCAGAAGACATGCATCTTTTTAACATACTACGTGTGACTGCCATGAAGCAGGTGACAAGGACATGGAAACAGTCAAATCCACTGAAATTAAATTCATGGCTGTCAACAATAGAGCAAACTTTTTTATTTATTTTTCATTTCTGTTTTTTTTTTTTATTATGGTTTTGTTGTGGCGTTTTGCAGTTATTATTTATTAGATATTCATTTCTTTGTACATGTATAAAAAGGAAATGTGCAATGGACTCAGAAGTGTTAACGATTGTCTAGAAGGGGGTGAAAGAACATTGCAATTTTTTTAAAGAGATTGTGTTGTGGTAGACACATCCGTCAATGGTTTCAAGAGGTATCACAATAAAAAGCCAATTTAGGCCATTATCAAAAATATGGAATACAAACCGATGATGTCAACACATTCCTCCTGGCGTCTCCTGTAGTCTCCCATAGATTCCCCAAATGAGGGAATCACAAATCCATATTTTCTGGTAGTGGGGGACTGCATTCGCGCTCTACCCTGTAATAAGATAAAAAATAGATCTGATGTATTATGGTGTAAGTATGAAGATTCTGTCCTGTCTGTATGGGCAGTTTTCTGAAATGGACCAACAAAGTCAAACTTACGGTTTGCGGAAAAGTATGGAACTGTCAGGCTGCATCTCTTACCCAGTTTCCCTTTTGGCTTGGCAATTTTGGGCCTTTGGCAGCTTCCCTGCTGAAGAGTATAAAATATTATCTGATAATAATTTCCTTCATCCTTAGTAACAAATAAATATTAAGACAACCTTAAGACAACCTCAAAAATGGAATTATAGTTGAATCTAACTTCATATATCTATATATCGATGAAGTTTAATTTCTTGTTGTTCAGGTGCCGCCGGAGATTCTGCCGGATGTCCCTAATTTTCATCTGGATGTCCGTCACCTTCCGCTTTCTTTGTGTTGGCGTTCTAAACTCCAGTTGATTTATGAGGACTATGGTTAACTGCTCCTCAGATATCTGCAGGGTAAATCCAGACAGCTAGCTAGACTATCTGTTGAGTTTTCTCTTGCACGACTAAAACAACATTTGAACGTACACATTTTACCAAAACAAGTTCCTTCCCAAGGCTATTTTCCAGAGGCACTGTTGCTCCTTCCGGCATATGTGTGTGTGTGTGTGTGTGTGTGTGTGTGTGTGTGTGTGTGTGTGTGTGTGTGTGTGCGTGTGCGTGTGCGTGTGCGCGTGTGCGTGTGCGTGTGCGTGTGTGTGTGTGTGTGTGTGTGTGTGCGTGTGTGTTGTGTGTGTCAAGCCTGGGTTACCTGGCTTCGCACTGTTATACCCATTGTTGTCCAGCAGATGGAGAGAAATTCTCATCTATATATCTATATACATTATGGCAATAGACAGCATTTAACATGGCTGAGATTAAACAACAGTGGAACATGAATTACCTTGATTTTCATAATGACTTCTTCTCAAAAGAGTAATGGATGTTAAGACTTACATTGTAGTGTTACATTTCTATTGAAGAAATTCTTCTTAATTACAATACTTAGCAGCTTTGTCATAAAATGTCCACTCAGTGACATGCAGTTACGCAACATTGGACAGTTTGATGATTCAGGTTTTGCAGCATTCCCATCTGTGTTTCACTTGAAGCCAGAACCCACCCGTCTGTATCAAGGTTTTGTTTAAAGAGTGGGAAGTCCCTTTTGCTGCCTTTGTTGCTTTCACTTAGACATTAGTCTCCAATCACAACAGCTGCACAAGGATTCAGTGTCCCAAGACCAGTGACATGGGCCTATGAAGTGATTTTCAAAAGGAAATACATAAAATGAGCATATAAGAGATCAAAGTCATTTTGTTTTTAATTGATGTTGAATCAAATGACCCTTTAAAATAGACTTGTCTCTCATAGTTCCAAACATACTGAGAATCCTCACCTTAACATGCAGCTCTATAGAGCTTTTTACCTCTTTTTTTGTTTTTACTTCCAAGTCACATGTTTGAATCTCACCAATCTCATTAACGCCTCCTTATAGACTTAAAACGGAAAGCAGTTTCCAGCCAATGATCAGACTGAGTGTATGCAATCTGGTCTACATGGAATGGTAGAGTTAAAGTAAACAAGTGGCTGGTGAAAAAAGTTAAGCATCTTAAAGCTAAAGAAAGATAATTTTCTTGAAACTTAGATCAACCAGAGAAAAACTGTGATTGTTGGATTTAAATAGGTTCCTCATAAGCGACATGCAAGTTTTAAAGGTATCATGTGACGTTTTTCTGTAAACAAAGTTTCTGTTTACAGTTAGTGTTTCTCACCGCTAAGGTTCAAGATTTTTATTGTGACACCAATTATATGCGAAGCTGGGCAACTCAACCCACTGATGTGCTGTGCTGTGATGTTCGCACTACCCTCCTCAGCGCCTTACAGGTTCATACTTGTTGTGTCTAACAAGCCGATATCGTCTCGACAGGTGATGATCGCACAAATTATTTTAGACTACAAAAATGGAGGACTAAATTTGATTTCAGTTCATGTAATTTGCTTTTTTTCTTAATTTGTAGACCAGCAGTTACAGTTGAAACTGTTAGTCAATTTTTCAATAGTGAATTTCAATCAATTTAATGTATGTCACCTGAAATCATGTAAAAGTACAATTTAAGTGAAATCTGTCAGTTCATTTCATTTCTGCAATAAAAAGCATCTTGCTAATTTTGGATCCTAATGTCATGGGTATTGTCATTTTCTTTTGATGAGTAACAAACCACGGATTCCTGTAAAGCAGGCCTTCTGGGTGAGTTGATGCTTGCTGCAGTCTGCCTGACTACAGTGACTGTTTTATAGCTGGACAGCTGATAAGACCTGCAACTGTGTGTGTGTGTGTGTGTGTGTGTGTGTGTGTGTGTGTGTGTGTGTGTGTGTGTGTGTGTGTGTGTGTGTGCGTGTGTGTGTGCTGTTTGCTTCTATTTGCATTGGAATGGAGGATGCTCCACCCAGCTTGGCTGTGAGCTCTACCGACAGGCAGAGTAGTGTCTGAGCCTGAAGGGAAAAACAGAAAACATTAGCCACACATCGTCAGACCTTGATACTTGAAGACTGGGTACTGTTCTATTGTTTTATTCAAATGCACTATGGGTTCATAGCTCAAGAGTAAAATGTAATGGTTGGCCTGGCTTCTCTGTTTTGAAGGTGGATTTGCTCCCTGTGTTGACTAATGACTGTAATTCTAAAGAGGAACAACGCCTACACTCACAGAGCCATGACAATAGACTGGTAGTTAAACATACGCAGAAAGGATAAAGAGAGGTTAAGGTGTAGGGTGTGGTTTGAAGCTTTAGAGATAAACAACAGACAGGCCTTGTCCTTAGGCAGTATTCACCTTTCCAAGTAATATGGGGAATTAAGAATGCAGAGAAATTCTTCTGGTTTGTACAAACCAGTGAAGTTCCATGTAGGAGAAAAAAGCACTTGCTTACAGCTTGTCAACCGTTTTTTTTTTTTTAACCCCAGGACCGACTGTACTGGCTTCCTACACTGTCCAAGCGGATTGGCTCCTGCTAAAGATGTTTGAAAACAGCTCACAAACGCATAGTTTGGTTTTTGAAAAGGCTCAGTGATTTTCAAAAAAGAACATCTTTGGTGACCCAAATGTAAACTTATAAAATCAGTACAGAAAAGGCAATTTCACGCAACTTAACACAGCCTTCCTTAACTGTGACACTTCAATTAATTACAAAACTAACAGAATTAAAATGTATGATTATTTATTCAAATTTAAAACAAATTCTTGTAATATATATATATATATATATTTTCTCTTCAGTCAATCTTTTTCAACCCCCAAGTCTCTGCCTCATACACACTCTCCTTCCCTCCTTTCACTTTTATCTTTCACTTTGTCTTTTCTGTTCTTTATTTTTGTCAATACTGAAATAACAATCTCAATAAAATATTATCTTTAAGGTCATTATACTTCCACGGAAAGGGGAGTATCTGACTAATTATCTCACACCAAGTGTGGTAAAGATTGAGTGATGTGTGAGCCGGAGAGAGGAGCTCACAACACTCAAAACACACAAGCACTACTTTGTGTGTTTGAGGAGGTGAAAGGTTATATATTTGATGAGCGACTGTGTATTTAAAGTCAAAATTAAAGTAATGTGCCATTTTGCTTACAGCCAGTAAAAGCCGTCTCTACGTATTTGTTTTCATAAGCGGTTTACACTTTCTGCGTACATATCTCAACCTCTCTCACCCAAATCAGGGAGCAGTACGGTGTGTGTGTAGCAAATGCCAGACATTAGCATTAAATAGTGGATGCACATGCGATTAAGTGATATCCCCGCAGATGCAGTGAGGTTGAAATAAAACCCTGAGGCCTTTTTTGTCTGAGACCGAGACAACAGAAAGTAAAAATGCTGTAGAAAAGGCCATAACATTCACTCTCTCTCCTAAGATGATTGACCAATCAGTGACGTGAGTCAGCACTTTGATCTCCTGTCAATCAGACACGCTCAGACAGGATAAGAAGGACAGAATGCAGCAGCTGCAGTCTCTCTTTGCCAAACCTTCCTCCACAACGCTGTGGAGGAGGTTCTGGCTAGTCCACACAGCATTCCGGGGTGGGAGAAAAACATGCTCTGGTTTATTGGCATTTCTTTTAACCAATCACAATCGTCATGGGTGGCACTAAGAGCCGGACAGAGCCACCGTGCTGCTGCAAAATAGCCTTGGGAGGGAACTTGTTTTGGTGGAACATGTGTACCCTGCAGAGATCTGAGGAGCAGTTACTCAAAATGTAACTCAAAATAGTAAGTGTAAGTACAAAAGTGTGTGAATTAAGACACAGCACTAGTAACTAGTTTCTGTGTTCATGGTAATGAAGAAACCTGTTACCCAGTGCAACATTGTGGACAACAATGGAACTCTATGGCACAGATGAATAAGATATATCAGGCTTTGGATACACACAAAATATTTGTAATTAATATGTTAGTTTATGGTCTTTTCATGGGATTTGTTACATTTTAAAACGATAGCAGAGATGCAGTCTCATCCTTTTACAGTGTACAATTTCCAGCTAACTTAAGACTCATACAGACATACATTCTGTTTGACCTGTGTCTCTTTGTGTTGTGTTAGGTTAGCAGTAAAGTGTATAATTAACTGTCCCAATGAACTTTGCTGCTTTCACTTGGAAGCTCAACAATGGCAAAAAAAAGAGAACCATATGTTCCTCTCACATAGCACATGACAGGAAATAACCCAGCATTTCAGGGTTTTATGGCTTGTTTGGGAATAGGCACAACATGATGCTCATATTTGGCCATTCCTTCATGAGTCTCAACCACACAAGTCAATCTTCATCAGCTAATGTCACACGGATGTATCAATATTTACAGCATTATCAACTTGTGAGTTATGTGACTTTTGGCTCCCTACCATTGTTTGGCAAGCCACTGCAACTAGAAATATAATGAAATAAAATAAAAACATGCAGCTATATTGTGATTTTCAGCCAAACACCCTTTCCCACCAAAGGGAAGGATATGCAGGTTTTTTAATGTGGGTAATCCCTCTAACAATATGCGATAGACTCGTCACTCGACTTGTCACGTGTCACGTTCAACATCACAAACAACAGAAAGCAGCATTGATGTTGTTAAATATGGTTTCATTATTCAAGATACTAGTACAGTGCCCGTTCAAAATGTGCCTGTTTGGAACAGGCCAATTGCTTGGCCTGTGGTAGTGCTGCTTGTAGAATTCTCCAAAACTAAATTGTACCCCAGAATTCCTTACAGAAGGACCCCTAAGCCATTAATATGCAACTCCACTGTATAGCCTACTGTACTTCTATACAGTACAGGACAGTACTACTGTACTTCTACATCAGAGGAAGACATTGTACTACTACAATTATCTGACAGAGAACGTGTCAGAATGTAATCACAAAATATCACAATTAAAATGTGGAGTAATCAGACATTTACCTCATGGACTCATGCGCTACCCATCCGGCCCATTATGAGAGCTAATCAGCACATATCTGCATTAATCAACCACCAGAACCAGACCGAGTACCCTACAGAGACAATCTCACATTTAGCCGGGCTTGTGTGTGTGTGTGTGTGTGTGTGTGTGTGTCCAATATCCAATGCTGTCCAAATTGCTCCAAAATCCAAACCCCAAGTTCATTGGGTACCCAGGAAACCAAGTGTTTATGAGATATTTCAAAGACAGACGCACATACATACATACATACATACACACACACACACACACAGAGTCGTCCCGATTTATTAGATAGATGATCTCTTATTTCTTGATTCCTAATTGCATTGTTGGCCAAAATCATATTTATAATTGCAGTCTCTTGTACATCTATAAACATGTGTCCTTGTCCTTCATGATATCTTTGCTTTTCCGCTCTGTAGAGAATTTAAAAACTGTGTGAGTGTGTGCAGTATAGTTACTATAAAAAAAATTACAAAATATTGTAGCAAAGCATGATAACCAACCTCATTCATACAATACAGTGCAGTAAATGGATGGCTATTAGAGCTACAAATGTTTATGCAATAGCCTATATAGTCATTCAATAGTTGCATGTCGTTTTTTGACCAGTAGCCATGGAAAATACATGTTTCCTTCGCCTTTGTTGAATCTGATTGCTATGATATGGAATATCCACGGAAGTAAAAATGTCAGCGGTCGGCACTACATGGGTCAGCACAAGGTAGAATACTTGCTCTGGATAAAGGGAAGGCTGAAGCACATAGGTAGAGAGGACAGATGCAGTATATATAGCTGCGGCTTTACAGCAGTATCAATTTCTCCTCCACTGTTGTTGTTGTTGTTGTTCTTCAGCACTTGTAGGATGTGATGATTGGTCATTGTGGAATTTGACCCGCCCTTCCTCCACTGTGATTGGATGGCAGGGTAAAAAATGTCCAGTGACGAGTGTAGCCTTTCACCCAAAATTCTCTGTAAACCGAAAGAAAACCAGGCAAAATCAAACAGGCAGCGCTTAGCGCAGAATACACTCTCAGCACCTCGTCACACTGCAGGTGTTTTTTTGCATCATGTGAATATGCAGCGCTTCCATGGCAAAGCATTAAAAATGTATATTGGCCTCAGGAAAAACACGCTTTCATGGACACACAACACTAGAAAATAGAGTGCACTTAGTGCTCTGTGGACAATTTAGTTAAAGTAACTACTTTGTATATGTAACTTTTAAATGTTTCTGAAACTGTGTAATTTTTCATCTAATGATCATAAATGACCTATAAAAGCAAATCAGACTTACAGTGAAAAGAGCTATTTTTATATAGTTTTTATTAATGCCTTTTCCCGGGTCCGATTTTTCCCGGAAGTCACAAAATGATTTATGGCCGGCAGACTGGCTCTACAATCATATTTTGATGGGTCACAAATTTCGGTGTAACACCGGAAAAGCCTGTCCAGCTAGGTAAAAGGTAGCAGGAGATTTCTTTTTATAGGCCTAATTGTATTTAATTTGATATGTTTTCTGTTGTAGTTATAGCTCATACTGGTCGGGAGCCATCATAGAAAAAAAGGAAATTAAACGAAGAACATTTAAAGGCTAAAAGGGAGAGTTAGAGACAACTGGCGAAAACCTGAGTCAATCTCGGTCGGGCTTTCAACAGATGGAGACAATTACGGGATTGTAAATTATTCAAAACTGACCCTGAATTGGCCCTCGCGTATTTCATTCATAAAATTACTTTACAATACGCAATGGGGTTGTATGTGAGTGGTCTACATTAATTTACGTCCCCCTTCCATTTAGCGCCCGGTTTTTATTTCTTTTCAGTCTGTGTTTGTGTTGGCTTACTATTTTCTTTTTGTCCCCCTGTATTTGTGTAAAGCGTCATGGGTTTCATGAAAGGCGATATATAAATGTAAGTTATTATTATTATTATTATTATTATTACGTTGGTTGCTACAACAAACTCTAATTGCTTTCGCTCATGACACAGTGAGAGTGATACTCGGTTTAGCTCACGATACATCCAAAGTAGGCTAAGTTACCGTATGCAACACTTGAAATGCAACGATGCATCTGTAATGTATTCTCTTACTGTAAGTGAATGATTTTCTGTCTGAGCAAAACATTCATCGTAAGTATATGACCTCCTGGTAACGATAACTCAGTAATACAGAACCATAAAGAAAAGACCTTTTATGACAGAAGGCGTGGTAAAAAAAACTACCGCTTTTGTCCAAAGCGGCCGCTAGAATCAACACAAACTGAAAGTTACAAATAGCCACTTTAATATAGAGATAACGTGCAGATTTTTTTTCCCCATTGACCAATCGATTGGTTGAAGAGTAGGACGAATTTCAGTTTTTTTCAGCCCTAGAAATCAGAGAAGTCCCGACCCACCACAACGGCAGGTGGGAGCACTCTTTCAACAGAGTTTCAGTCTGAGTTCCTCTTCTCACAGCATGACCAACAGACTCATCACAGCCTGACTCACAAGGCATCAGGGGCATGACACACACACATGTACGCACCATTTACCATTGTCCTAGTTTCTTTTTACTGTAGACTACTTTGTGCATCATACGATTCTTTGAAATAGGTTTCACAACATCAGCACATGGACAGAAGTGCTGCCTGGGCCTTTTACTGTAAATGAGGGGTAGTCTCAATTATTAGTTTTGTATTGCCTTTATGTTTTATCTGAATATTGTCTTGATCTGATCTTGTTTTAGCTGAAATATGCCTTATTTTCCTTTTTCATTGATTATAACTTTAATTCTGCTTGACATTTCATTGTATTTTAACATTAAAGGTGATTCTTCTTAGACTCATTTTAGTCATTGTCATTCGTTGTTTTTAGGTATTTAGGTATTTTAATATATATATATATATATATATATAATATTTATTTTAGTAGTTAGGTGCAGATGTATTAGCACAGAAGTGTTGGGTTTAGCAAGGGTTTTAGGTATGCCCTTGTGCTTATTTTATCTGTTTTGATTATTGCAGTGTTTATGTGCTTCATGTGGAGTCGGTAGGCCATTTGCCCAGCCCAACTACCCCTTTTTGTAATCAGCTACAGCCTTTATCTGTGGACTTGCCTGTGTTGGTGGGAACCTTCTTGTTTTGAGACTGACAAATGTGTATTCTCTGTGCCAAGGTGGCGTTGCTGATAATTTTGCTTTCGAGTACTACACATGTAATGTTGAAATTGGGTTGTAAAAGCCTTCAAAATGATATCAACGGATTTATTGATGTGTGTAACTCGGTGTATTCAAAAGTAATTGCTGAAAATACAGTATATGACTAAAGAAAGGAGGATAGTGGTGCAAGGGTATGAAAAAGTGATGAGAAGGAACTATTGCCAAAGAATGTGAAGGTATTGGCCTTATACGGACTTTGCAGACAGTAATGATGAACTGATCATTTAAAGTTGTATCATGACTAGTTTTGGTAAAGTTTTATACAATATATATTACCAGATTTAAAAAAAACAATCAGTTTTCATTTTTTTCCAGGGCTATGGCAGTGTAAGGTAAATAAGTAGCTGCTGACTATACACTATATTTTTTATTCTATTCTTATTTTAGTTTTATATACCTTTTTTCACTTTTCTATTTATCTGTACTGCAAACTAAACTTCCTGCCTGGGAAATAAAGGCTTATGTCACTTAATAGGCGACTTCAGCTTTCCCTGGATGGGGCACTTACTCACAGGTTTAGAAGACAATTTTGCATTTTACTCATGAAGCAGAAGCTTGTCTATTTCTAATCTACTCTTCTATTCATGAATGCAGACAAGTAATTTAATCTGCATTAGTTTAGTGGTTAGGCAGTAAACAAGAATGTGTTAAAACAATTATTCAAGAAGAGTAAGATGATCTCTCACCTCTCCTCTCCTCCCCTTTCTCATCCCCCCACTGCATTAATGTGGCTCTTCAGGTGAAACCAAAGCACAACACACATTCCAGGAAAAGCAATCATGATTGGGCCTGTCCTCAGTCAACACACACACACACACACACACACACACACACACACACACACACACACACACACACACAGAAGCTGGTTTCAGAAGCCAGAGTTTGTGTCTGCGTATGCATGCATTGTGATCATGTTAATGTGTATATGCGAAGCTCTATTCAGAAAGTGAATGGCTTTTTTGCCATTAAGATTTGATGGCAACTAAAAGCTTATAAATGGCTTGATGATGGGCTTTTACTGTAACAGGAAGTCCAGTGTTAGGGTGTTGGAAGTGCTTTTGTGATGTAGTCAGCTGCAGACATATAGATAAACACTGGACTCCTCTACAGAGACAGAGGGACACAGAGAGCTTATGTACTCTGATCCCTAGGAGTATTTCCTGTTATCCCACTGTGTATTACTGTAACACTGAGCAGGAACTAAGACTTGTCTGCTAGCACCTACTTCTTTTACATTACATTGTCACAGTTCAGAAATGTTGATGTATAATAATTAGGGCTGTCAGCATTAAAGTGTTAATTGCGATGCGATTAAGGGCCGGGCATAATGCGTTCATTTTTTTAAATCGCATTAATCGCATGCCGGCATTTATTAATTTATTTTACACTTCACTCAGTTTTGCGTCGTGCCTAACTATTGGCTACTACTACTACTACTACGTGGCTCCTATTTTAACCCCTTGCTGCACCGTTACTTATTATCAAGCTGCCATACTTCCTCATAACACATCCTGCTGGAGAAAGACAGCGACAACACAATCTGAATGGCGCTTTTTATTTTCCAAAACTCCCGGATGGCTCGTAGACAAGTCGAAAGCCATATGCACATTGTGTAAAGCCGAATTAAAATATCACCGAAGCACGTCAAGCTTGAGCTACCACCTACGAGCTAATTAACGTGACTCTGGTTGATGCTACCCACTAGCATGCTACCCATTCAGGCAAAGCACTATTTTGGAGAGTGCTACTTGCCGACCTGTGGATGAAACCAAATCCCAAAAAATTACTACAGCTCTTGCGAAATGGGTAGCAACTAACTGCAGACCTGTCAGCATCGTAGAGGACTCGGGTCTTAAAGACGTACTACGGTTTGCATGTTCTGACCCGTCTCATTGCCATCGAGGGGAACAGTAGTTTCACGCATACACATCCTGTCGGACACGGAGAAAGCAGCCCAACTGGAACTGCTGCAAAGTACAAACGCTGTCTCATTAACCGGTGATCACTGGACATCAGTGAGTAATTAAAATTATTTAGGAGTTACTAAACACTATATTGACTCTGGTAAGGATAGGGATTTTTAGTTAGGTACTTGGAGGAACTGTGCAATAATGACAGATTCACACATTTTTCTTTTGTTTACAGTAAATAAATACTAAACAAATACAAATCTTAAAGTCAAGTTCATAAAGTAACTTTCTTTGCATTAATTTGATTCCCAGTCAAGATACACTGGTAAGAATTGCTTTCCATTGTTAATATGTACTGAAAAAAATGCAAAATAATAGAACTTTAATCATATGATAAATATGCAATTAATCGTGATTAACTATAGAAATTCAGCGATTAATCGCGATTAAAAAGAATTATCGTTTGACAGCCATAATAATAATTTATCTACTTTATTAATTACTTGAAGGGATTTTGGTTGTAAAAGGAATGTCTTTTTGAGACTGTCCTCAAGAAAAACGACCCCATAGGTTGTTTGTACAAGCAGCAATTACGACCCATATTCACATCTATTGTAAGGCTAGGCGTCCTCCTCTAGTGGTTGTAGTACTTATGACGTGAGCAAAGCAGAAAGTCATGTAACATAGTAATAAGATGTGGTATTAACGTCCGTTGAGGGAGGGCAGGAGGGGAGGTGCATGGGTTAAACAAATACAGGACTTTTACCCAGGAGAACGCTGTTCGTGTGCCGTTTGAAAATAAAAGTAAACAAGTTTTAACTTTACTTAACAAACAGAACTATATCACAGTCGCTTCACCTGTAGTTCAAAGTTAGCCCTCCTACGTACTTATGCTCAATTTTCATTTTCCTTCAGTACACCGTCTGGATTTACGGTATATTCGCGAGTTTTCTCTGGCCAAATATTTGGCAGTCCAATCAGCGAACAGAGGGAGTAGCTGAGAACGATGACGTTGAGGTCGTGCGCTAGTTTGAATTGTGGGCAGAGAAAGATGCGAGCCAAGCCATTCAGTCCGTTGTGGCAACGCTGACGGAAATCCAGAAGTTAAAGCCCGAGGAAGAACAATCTTTGGTGAGTTTTGTTGGCTGCCATGATGTTGTGGCCCTCCTCCCCACGGGGTTCGGGAAAAGTTTGATTTTCCAGCTCGCTCCGTTAGTGGTGAAGGAGTCGGCTAAGGCGAACGCTAGCGATGCTAAGCCGATGTCACAACCAAACGTTAGTGATTGGTTATGGCAGATCCAGAGTGGCTCTGGGCACTGACAACAGAGTACCCGCCTTCAAGGAAGTTAACACTTGTCAAAGGGAGAGTGGCCAGACTCTCTGTACAAAGGAAATGTACGAGAGTCTGGTAGGACCAAGCTAGTTCAAAGTAACATTAGGGAGAAATATATACTGACAGCTAGAGTTTTAAATGGGTACTGCAGTCCAAATTCAAAATACTGGAGAGAGTCCTCTCCCCCAGCCCCTCCTTCACAGACTCGAAGCTCACACAGGTTGCCAAGTTAATGCTGAACCCAATGTCAATGTTAGCTTGATGCTGGCTAAACTTAACTGCAATGGTCCGCTAAAAAGACTGTGACCTAAAGGTGCTCTGTACCCAGGTCACATTCACCGTTTGTCAGCTAAACTTATGTGCTACACTTCGACAAACATAAATCAACAAAGAACCCTGTAACGCTAATCTGTCTCTACCGTAATAAGATCTCACAATGCCTTTGTTGTGGATGCTGTGGTCTCAGCCTGGCAACCTCCGTGAACTTCGAGTCTGGGGAGGAGGGAGTGGGGGAGACGACGCTCTCAAGAATTTTGAATTTGTACTGCAGTAAATATTTTAAACACTAGCCGTCAGTATTACATATTGCACCTTTAAACTGTTAAACTCACTCAGTGCTGTTGTTTTAAATCCACCAGTTTCCCCACTGCTGTCAGCAGATACTAGCTTATTCTAAACATTGACCTCACAGTTAATGATTAACTTGATAACCCTTTAGCAGCCACCACTAACAGCCTAGACAAAGTCAGACAATCTGCTGGGGAGTAAAAACAAAAAGTACTTATAGGTTTGCTTATTTTGTGGTCTGTGAGTATGGAAGCCCTTAGAGGCAATGAGCCAAAGGGACATACAGTAGAAGAAACAACAGTTTGCGGCTTGCAGCTCTCTCTCTGTCTGTCTCTCTCTGTCTCTCCCTCTCTCTCTCTCTGTGTCTCTCTCTCTGTCTCTCTCTCTCTCTCTCTCGCTCTCTTTCTATCCCTCTCTATAAATACATAATTGCAATTATAAATGTGTTGCCTTTCAACAAGAACACAGTTGGCAGAACAATGGCAGAAAGAAAAATAAAAATAGTCCTGACTGACAAGGTGCAAATGCTTTCCTCCAAACTTCAAGAAGGAATTTTAACGTGACAGAAAGATTTAATATTCCAGTCTGTCAGTGCTGTTGCTGTTTTCAAATGCACACCTTTGTGCGTAAATGCGCACAGCGTCACTTTTAATGGGGTCACACAGCAGTAGCGGACAGCAGCTCTACAGCTTTACTCTGCTCTCTGCTATGTTCACATTTTAGAGAATGTGTCTTGCTCCTGGGTGTGTGTGATGTATTTAGCCTTCCGCATGACTCTTCTACAAATATGAGCTACTGTATGAGCACTGCAACGATGATTGTGGAAACATGGCCTGATGGCTGGTATTTGAAATCTGTGCGGTAGGCTAACCAGAGTTTTATGGTGGCGTTGTATCGGTAATGTTAAAACATGCAAAAAACATTAATCAATCCATCTTTCTCCTGCTTACTCACTTGCTCGCTGAGTAGACTGCGTATGTGCGAAACCTAGACGTGAGATGGGTGGTTCTTCTGCGTACTATGAAATAGAATCCTGCTGGCGCCTATGCTCAGCTCCATTATGTTTTACAGTGGACATTAAATTAGTTAACTGAGAAGGTGCCGCATTTCAATAATGGTGCACTAAGCACTTCTTTCTGCAAGCTTTCTCACTCTTAAAACAGCTTATTTAAGCCTAAAAGTGTATCTCTTACGTAGGAGATAATTTCTATAGATAAACATTTTGGCCAACATTGCCCGTGAAAAAAAGTTTTCACCTTGCCTCTCAGGGCTTCCATAGATGAGTACACAAAAAACAGACATAATGATCAAAACTTAACAACTGAGCCATCTTTATGGCAACTGAGCAAAGACCATACGCTATGGTTGAAAGCTTCGGAAAAAGGTATTTTAATGGGTTTTGTTGTACTACTACTACTACTACTACTACTGGTGTGGACTAAATACACATGGTATAAAAAATAAACTGAGTCAATATATGTATGTATGTATGTGCGCATATACCAGTCCCTCCAGAAAAACGCGATTATGCGATCACATAATTCAATGCATAATCAGCCAAAGTTCGCATATTTATGCTGGGACCGCACTTTCGCCGCACTTTCGCCGCATAAATTGCCGATTTCCACGCAAAATATGCGGGGCTTTCATGATTTCATAATCCCCGCATTTTCGTTGCAAAAAAGTCACATATATCTTAAGAGAAAGTTGAAAAATATTGTGTTTACTTCTGTTGCCATGGGAACGTTATGAAGTGACGTAATTACGCGACGTGAACATCATCGAAAAGCTGCAAACCCCGCGATGAAGCCATGATGAAAAAGTTACTGCAATTTTTGCAAGTTCCCGCAATTTCATTGCATAAAATTACATAAATATCCCACATATTCCATCGCATTTTTTAAGAAAACGTGCCGCATAATCAAGGATTTTTGCCCGCAACAATCACAAAAAAACTCTGCATTTTTCTGGAAGGACTGATATACATATATATAGGCTATAGGATATATGAATATATATAATGTGAAATGTATATATATATAGGCTATGCATATACAATACAAATAATATTTAATTTATTAATACTAAAAAACAAAAAACAACAAAAAACGTTTAAAAAAATAAAAGTAGAATGTTCAATTTGTGTTATTTCATTGTATGCTAATTTGTAATATACAATGTGTCAAACTGTATTACTGTAATTCTCAAATAGTGGCTGAGTTTGTATTTGCCTCAACTGTAAAAAGAGCCAGGCATTTATTAAAAACAGGTTTGTAATCGTGACTGGCCTGTTTAATGTTGCTGGTGATGCTGACTGCAAACATCCCCCCTGTTTACCTGTTGTCTTGGTAAATTCAGTAGGCTATAATGTGTATTCCCATAGTGTTAGTCTCCCTTTGCCAGACCTATTTTTACAGAGCTGTGTCAGCATGTAAGGGTTGGCTACACCACACATACATTCTGGGATAGAAGATAAACAGTAAAAGAAAAGCAAACATTCCGCTGTTCTTTCCTAATGTGATATCAGTGCAGTTACTCATTGATCATGACCAGTTGTTTTACGACAAGACAAGAGTCTACAGTCATGCTGGCATACTTTTGCACAGCAGTGCTTTGAGCTAAATGCTAATGTTAGCATGGCAATATGGAGACAGTGACATTGCTAACATGCTGATGATTAGTAGGTATAATGTTAACTATGTTTGCTGCCACAGTTTGGAGTGTAAGCTTGTTAACATTTGGTTATTAGCACTAAACACAAAGTACAGGTGTGGCTGATGGAAATGTCATTAGTTTTTCAGGTATTTGGTTGGGTTCTTCCTGTAAGCTGTGCTCTAAAACTGCTTTATACTTAAATAACGTAATAACATTTGCTTGCTTGCTACTTCTCAGACACTATCTCTCCTACTACCAACTATTTGCTTTATCTGCCAATTAACCACATTCAAGTTCATCTGGAGTTTGGAAGCTTGTTATACATTCCAGTATGATAGTGAGGGACACAGTGTGTGTGTGTGTGTGTGTGTGTGTGTGTGTGTGTGTGTGTGTGTGTGTGTTAGTGTGTGTGTTAGGGATAAGTGATCTGGTCAGAATAAACTTTGTCTCTTATTTGATACACAAAAACAGTCAAGGTCAGTGGTTTTTTTTGTTCTACTTGAATAAGACGGGTGGTTGGTAGACTGCTACAGCTCGGTTTCCTTAGTCTTTACTCACTGAACTGTTAAAGTTGCAATACAAGTCAAGACATATATATCTGCATTAACAATACAAATAGACCATCAGATAACAGATGAAGTTTGACAGAGTCAGCACAAAGGCGTAGACTATTACTTCATTTGTTTAGCTTTAATTTAAATAATTTAGGCAGTTCAAACTGGCAGGGAAGGCTGGATGGCTTTATACATGGATATATTGTAATATCATCATACCCACCTTAAACTGGTATTAGGGAGTAGGGTGAGTATAGATCAACCTTACACTAAACACACCAAGATCGGTTTTAAATCAATGTACAGCACTTAAAACTAAAGATTAAGACAGTGTTTCAGGCTGAGTAGTGAAGGAAATGCTGCATATGTCAAGGCCTTCTCAAACCTGGAATTCCTAACATTGCTGGCTTCATCATTCTATTAAAGTAATGGCTTTTTGTTATTAAGACATTGGTGTATGTTACATAAATGTTCGTTATAGTTTTATTCAGACATAACAGGACCGCTACAGAAACAGATGCAGTAGTACTTAAAAGGGTTTGTTCCCTGGTATGTAAAACTGATTTTATTAAGTACTTATTCATACATGAGACCAACATGTAAAATTGCCATCACATTTATGTGACGTGCATGTCTGAAAAGGGCTGACATTAGAACCACTGACAGACGAATTATGATAAAAATGCCAATGACAGGTAAGAAATGGTATCAACAAAGTCACACAATGGTGATAGGTAATTACATAATTACTTGTTTCCCTAAACAAATGTAGTTAGACAAAACCAGTCACTCACTGTCACTTCCTGCACTTCGATACTTGCACTTATTTGATCATTACTCTTTTACTGTTTTTATTCTGTTTTATATGTCTTGTTAGGATTATTTTTTGTATGCACCCTGTGGAGTAGCGCTCCTAATTTCGCTGTATTGTAAAGTACAATGACAATAAAGGCATTCAATTCAATTAAGGAGAATAACGTGTAATTCATAATGAATTACTAATTTACATTTTAATTTATCCTTTAACAATACCTAAAAAAAAAGGTGTCTATTAAAAAGGTGATTAGAACTCTCGATTATTGGTATTTGGACATATTTTACAATCCAGTCCACCCCTACTTTTGAGTCAAAAAGATAAAGTCAAGAAGAGTAAAAAAAACTCCTTCAGTTGGACACCACCTGCAAGCGCAAAAAGCAGAGTTGGAGCAGATTTTGTCATGGGACCTTGGCAATGGAAAGGGACACCTGGAATGTGAAACATCACTTCTCTGTTGCGGGAGGGTGCTGAGCTGTGTTGGCTGTGGAACTCTACTCTCTGATAGGGGACGGTCTTTTTCCTGGAGAGCCAGCACAAACTAAGCAATAATGTGATGATTCCAAAGTGCTTATGCACGGTTCAATCTTACCCTGATGAACACTTGATGTTGACATGGTGGTTTCCAAAAGGCTAAATTATTGTCCACTTGGTGTAAAGTGTGCCATGTGAATCTAAATGAGCCAAAAACCAACAAATAATTACATTCCACCCATAGCCATTGAAGGCGTGATTACACCCATAGTCACACATAAGGAAATTAATGCCTTACTCTTCAGACCCAACAAACTAAAAATGTAATCTGACACTGCTCACTTCCTTCCTCCAACTACTGCCCCCTTTCTTCACTGCCACCTCATTCCATTCCTCCTCTTTTCTTTTCTCCCTCTCTATCCCACATTGACCCTTTTTAGTGGTGACCACTGTAAACTGACCAGTCTTTCTTCTGCCCACACATCCCTCTCTCTTTCTGTGGGAAGGATGGATGACTGATGGAGAGGAAGAGCAAAAGATAACATCATTTAATTGCTTTTCAAGAACTCCCCATTCTTTCATGTTTATCTACTCTAAAGCTGTAAGAGGGCTACAGTATATTACAATGCCTATGATGGAAGGGGCACATAAAATAACTTTTACAATTGAATGCTGCGACTGAAAATCTCAGATCTGTTAAGTCAAATTTCAGTTCTCCTTCCATCTTTTTTTTACTTTGTTAAAATTATTCATTGTGTTCAGACAGATGTTTACTGTAAAATAGGGTTTGAAGTACCTTCATGGCTCGCACACTCATCAGTAGGCATAGTTGGTGCAATATGATATAATAATAGAAGATGTTTCTTTTAGGATATTTCCAGTTATGTAACTATTTATTGTAGAAAAGTCTTGACAGGGTGTACAGGCATGCCTTTGTCTTGTACGTATTGCATTCATGTGTGTGTGTGTGTATGGTTCTGAAAAGTGAGAAGTTAGATACAATGTAAAAAAAACTATTAAACTACTCATTAAAGCACTAAAAATACACCACTATGCACAGCACTGCTACAAGGTAGAACCAAAAGACCTGGTGCTAACCATACTAAATTATCCCACTAAATAGAATAGGTAACAGCTAGGCAGCAATTAACAATAAAGATGTATATAGTTATATAACCCATATATAAGATTTATACAAGCATATGAAAATTCTGTCCTGGGTTTTAACTTATTAATAATCCAAAGGAAAAATCACAAAGACATGTAAAGGTCAGGCTCTTAATTATTGAAAAGTAGCTGTAGCGTATCGGTATCGGCAATACTGGCCCTGTATTTACTTGGTATAGGATCGATACCAAATTTTGCAGTATCGCACACCACTACTAGCCTACTGAACGCTCAAAACACTCTTGCGAACTGCGCTCTGCGCTGGCCGCCGGATAGATGGAACATACCACAGAGGGGGGGGGTGGGGGTGGAAGAGTCCAAGTGGTGCTGGCCTTTTTAACCTCGTTTAAGTAAATAATACTAAATACATTGAAAAATGCATTATTTGTGATTAAAAAAAATAATGGTGGTTAGCAATGTAGTAGATTAACGACCCCCACAGATGCATGATTTTACTGCTTTCATGGGAGCTCAGACCCCTCCTTATGGGCCACGTAACTCGAACCCTGGTGGTTGCACGCATAGACTGTTAAAACTAGGTTGACTCAGACTGTTTGATCCAGAAATGCAGTTGTAGACGTAAAGAAACTGTGCTGCGCGTGCTCCCCCTGCTCCCGCCCACGGCGATCGCTTTTTGGCACGACATGGCTTTAGCCACTTTCCAATCTCGCCGTCACTCCAGACTGTAAAACACCCTGGGGATAAATAAAATAATAACAAATATCGTTAATGTACAAAGACACAAACTATTTTTAACATTTCAGAACACAGTAACAGTTACATTAAAATTACGATGGTCCTATATTTCTTTTTAAACCATATTATATGTTATGTATTTATTGATCAGCCCCAAGTCAGAAAGTAAAAAAAAAAAAGCAAGAGGATCTAACGTTAACATTTCCTGCTCCTGAGATTGTCTTATGACATTACTGATGGTAAGTACATTAAGATTTAACGTTAGTGCTTTTACTTGCTTATCGATCATCAATAATTTAAGTTAACGTTACTTATATTTGAAGCAGTTAGCTAAATGGTTGCAGCTGTTAAATTGTTTGCAAACTGGTTTAGTTGAGTTAAGTTAATAAACATTAGCAAGGACTTGCTAGCCCCTTAGCAAAAAAATCCTGCTACAAGGTAAAGTTAGCTAGCTAACGTTAACGTCATATCATGATCATAACATCATGTATTAACAGTCATCATTTAAATAAACTAAGTAAAGTTACACAGCTAACGTTAAGTTGCAGGAATCAATACTAGACTTATGTTAAGCAAAGTCTTCTGTTAACATTAAATATAAAATAGTTAATGGCTGTGTTATCTAGCTAACGTTAGCATTGCTCAGACCCCCTCTCCCCTTGCGGCACATGCCGCTCAATACAGCGGCATTTGCCGGTGTCGCTGATGGCAAGCCACTGTGTTATAGCGGCATAAATCGATCCCCTATCACTATACCGACCTGTGCCGGTCGTCAGAGGAGTGGCATGCCGCTTGTGTTCCACCGGCACACCTTTTAACAGCAGGTGGAAGTGGTAGGCTACTGTCAGTGACAAACGGCAAAGTAATGTCATATATCCTTGCTGATGTACTCAGTGTTAAAAGGCTATTAAAGACAGCATGAGCTAACATGGCCATTATTAGCCTTGTCACCATAGATTTTATAATTATACATATATATGTTTATGTATATGCTCGCCACCGTAGCCAGTCTGACAAATCATTAACAGAAATATAAAGGGAATGCTGCGTCATACCTTTCTCTCGTTCGTTCTGTTGCTGGGATATGAGCGATGCTTTTGAAAGGAAAGTAACGTTAAAGTAATTTCATACAGTAATATCATCATTACCTATACCTAAGCCTAAATTCATATTAGAGCTGCCTTAGCTAAAATTCTTATATATCCAACAGATAGTTAAAGCTAACACCTTTAGAGCAAACTAAACTGTACTTTACGCCATAATAAAATGAAAAATAAAAGTCGAAAGGATGGTAACGTTATGTGGTCAAGCGAGACTGGAGAGAGGGAGGGCCCATACTGTCTATGGGGAGCGCCCAGGGGCGCTAGAACAAAGCAGCGAGTCAGAGAAATAAAACGTGTTTTCGCCGTTTCATCACTAGAAATGCAACTGTAGCAAGCATCTCAATATCACTAACGTTATCCACATTCATATTTAGACGAAAGAAATGATATATTTAGCTACAAAAAGCCTGGAAGTCGGAAGTTAGAACGGAAGTACAAAGAGTCGTCTCGTTGGTGTGAGCTGGCAGGTTTTAGAACGCTGCAGACCGGCTCGTTGCAAGAAGTTGCAAGTTTCAACTCGTCTTGAATCTTTGGTCTGCATTGGGCTTTAGGCTACTTTAATAAGAGTAAATCAAATTCAGCCTTATTGTGAATCAGCTAATGGTGTGTGTGTGTGTGTGTGTGTGTGTGTGTGTGTGTGTGTGTGTGGTGGTGGGGGGGGGTCAGTAGTCCCTTAGTAGTGGTCACTGACTGCAAAACGATCACAGTGCAAGCATATTAACCTGTCTTTCAGTCAACTGGCCCAGACAGTCAGGGGAAGAAAAGAATGTATGGATGAAGAAAGTGCTCCTTTCTTAGAGATGAATTATTGATGCTTATCCCTATTGAGAATGACTTCAATGAGCACATTAAGAAAATGGTTTATAGGAATCACTGTACTACAGCCTATTAGCTAATGATTTTGTTAATGATGTATGTTGCATACTTAAATGAAACACTGAAGATAGAGGTATGAAAGAAAGCTGAATAGACACATCCAGCAATTAGTATTAGCCACTATACCAACTCAGTATTTCTCTGGCAGGCTAGTTTTTGTGTGTCACCCTTCTTTAGAGTGTCCTGCCTATCAGTGGGCCTGAACTGTGTACTATGTAAATACAGCATCAATATTAAACACATCAAATCTTGCCTGAAATCTGTGGTGCATGGCGTTCTGAAATCTGCCTTGTCTCACTTTATTTTTGAATTAGGTAAGGATCTCATTTAGTTTTATGAATATGGGGAACCTGTAACTTCCACTGCTACCTTCAAAAGGCTGGTTTCATACTAATGACAGCACTCCTTAACTAGGTACATATTCTTTTGTCATTCTTGATGAACAACCATAGTTTGAAGTTTAATTCCCACAGGGTAGTGTATTATCGGACTCTCACGTCACCAAATATGAAAACATGTTGTCAATATTAGAATATAAAGTTTTGTCAATTTTACGCAATGTGTATGTGTGAAAGAAGAATAAAGATTTTGTCATGCCAATGAAGCCAACTGAAATTGAAAATCGAAAATAGAGAGAGAGAGAGAGAGAGAGAGAGAGAGAGAGAGAGAGAGAGAGAGAGAGAGAGAGAGAGAGGGGGGGAGGGGGTTGTCAGAATGAGGAAATGAGACAGACAGTTGTAGAATGCTGCTCTCTTAGCTCAGATACAGCTCATTGCTGGTAAATAAGAATCCTGTCGCTCTGTTGTATATGTGATACCTATTTAGGAATAGGAAGTAACAGAAACTGTCTGCTGGTATCTGTCTCTTTAGGTGTGTTCAGCCTGTATGACCATACACGGAACCCGGAACCCGCGCACCTGTAAACTGACGTCATACGCTGAAAATACCTGCAGCAACTCGTTCAGCTGAACTCAGTCACTTACTGAAGCTACTTTCTGGAGACAAGACAAAGAAGCCCAGGCCAATACTCGCAAAGGAATATATTTATAATTCACTTCACAATTCAGTTTTTTTGGTTTACTTTTATTGCGAAGAATATCGAAAGAGGATTTACAGACAAATGGGGACCGCTGGGCTCGCGGTTTTGGGCATTTTAATCGTCGTTTTTCAGGTGAGATTTCCTGCTGTCGTTGTAACGTTAACTCTTCAAATGGGCTTGCGCCCATTTCTGTCATTCCCTCGTGTTTAACTTAGAGAACGAGAAATAAACTGGTCACGTTAGTTAATTTAACCTTACTTATTTACATTTCAAAGAACACTATTTGGTTGTTTTTTTTAGAAACCTTTGTTTTGTGTCGATTTCTGATGATAATTTCGGTTATGTAGCAAACGGCTTTTTATTTAAGTAAAATCTCTACTTTTATTAGTCACATAACTTGCGCGGCTCTGCACTGTGTTTAACTTAACGGAGCTAAGTTGCTGGAGATAATAGCGACATTTTTATTTTAATAAATGCTGCTTCGACCATATACGTTAACAAGGCTGAATCTAAGAAAGGGCCTAGAATCTCACATAATTAAAAGCAATGCCTAGGCAAACGTGTCATCCCCACACAAGACAGCTTTTAAATCGGCTTTTTTAGAGTTTGACTTTTCCTTCCCTTGAGTCGGTGAGTCAACACAGGCCTCACCCTAGTTTCGTTGATGACGTTGTTGGCAGGTTGAATTCCAATTCCACATGAGATCGATAATTGATTCAATTGTTACTCAATTAAGAAGACACTACTTGTGATCATGTTTCAGTTTGTTTTTACCTTTCTTTGACCAAATTAATAGATCAACAAAAAAATTGAGAGATTAATTGATAATGC
Source organism: Sander lucioperca (assembly GCF_008315115.2). Taxonomy (NCBI): domain Eukaryota; kingdom Metazoa; phylum Chordata; class Actinopteri; order Perciformes; family Percidae; genus Sander; species Sander lucioperca. Next base: position 8,333,398 of record NC_050187.1, read on the forward strand.
AAATATTTGTTAGTTGCTCGTCCCTGAATGGAACCTACGACTCATTGTGTGGTGGTTTAGTTTATCTACTTCGGTTGCAGATTACACAGGTGTTGAATAGTTTGTTTTAATCACAAGGAATCCCATATTAAGTTTCCTCAATAAATCCTCTTTGTTGCACATTTTCTGTACATCTGGATTATGATTCATTAAAACACAGTTTTCCTCTCTCAGGCCTCTGCTTTAGTGACTAATGAGGAGCCAACATGTGTACCTGGATTCGAGTCAGATATGTTGATTTTTAAAGTGTCCAGAAAGCACCTGAAGCAGAACACGAGACTTGGAAAAGGTAAGAATAATCCAGAAAGCTGATATCTTACTCATTGGCTAATGCAACCACTTCTGAAAAAAATGGTGTTCATTTCTAATGTTCAATAATATAATACATGAATTATTTTTTACATTGTACATTCTAGAAAGAACATTTTAGCTATGGAAGCATCTAGACTTAAGATAAAGTGCTCATATTATGCTTTTTGGCTTTTTCCCTTTCCTTTATTGTGTGTATGTGTGTGTGTGTGCTGTCAAACAATTCATTTTTAATTTTTTGAATTTCTACAGTTAATTGCATATTTTATCACATGATTAAAATTCTATTTTGCATTTCAGAACAGTTTAAGTACATATTAATCGAAAGCAATTTTTACCAGTGTATCTTGATTGGGAATCAAATGAATGCAAAGAAAGTTACTTTATGAACTTGATTTTAAGATTTGTAATTATGTATTTACTGTAAACAAGAAATGTGTGAATCTGTCATTATTGCACAATTCCTCCAAGTACCTAACTAAAAATCCTTATCCTTACTAGAGTCAATATAGTGTTTAGTAACTCCTAAATAATGTTGATTACTCACTGACGTCCAGTGATCACCGGTTAATGAGACAGCGTTTGCAGCACTTTGCATCTGTTCCAGTTGGGCTGCTTTCTCCGTGTCGTACAGGCTGTGTATGGTGAAACTACTGTCCCCCTCGACGGCAACGAGACAGGTCAACCGTAGTACGTCTTTAAGACCGGAGTCCTCTACGATGCTGACAGGTCTGCAGTTAGTTGCCACCCGTTTCGCAAGAGCTGTAGTAATTTTTTGGGATTTGGTTTCATCCACAGGTCGGCAAGTAGCACTCGTAGCATGCTAGTGGGTAGCATCACGTTAACTGTACTACTATGCTTAGCTCCGTAGGTGGTAGCTCAAGCTTGACGTGCTACGGTGATATTTTAATTCGGCTTTACACGATGTGCATATGGCTTTCGACTTGTCTACGAGCCGTCCGAGAGTAAATAAAAAGCGCCATTCAGATTGTGTTGCTGCTGTCTTTCTTCATTATGCCTGCAGCAGCAGGATGTGTTACGAGGAAGTGGCAGCTTGATGATAAGTAACGGTGCTGCAAAGGGTCAAAATAGTAGCCTGTTAGGCACGACGCAAAGCCGAGTGAAGTGTAAAATAAATTAATAAATGCCGGCATGCGATTAATTTGATTAAAAGAATTAATCGCATCGCGTCGGCCCTTATCGCATCGCGATTAACGCGTTAACGCTGACAGCCCTAAAGGGACTTACTATCTCGAACTGAAAACACTGTTCACAAACTGCTCCAAACAGCTCTATTGTAGTCCAGCCTTTACTTCCGTGACGAACGTGCATAACACACGTTTTAATGCTCACCTAGCTGCTAGTGTGGCACGCCCTCATACTCTGCTTCTGACTATAGCAGTGCTTACCTGGGTACTGCGCATGTGCGACTCCCAACAAAGATGGAATAGAAGTGAGATGCCTCACTCTATAGCTAAAACGTAGAGGTCAACACACAGGGTGAAAAGAGGAGCTGCAGCAATATGCAGTACAACAAAAATATGGTGTTTTTTGAAAATTAAACCATGTAAACCTATTCTGATATAACCTATAAATACAATTATGAACCTGAAAATGATAAACTGACAAAATCACTTTAAAGCTTAACTCCTCAGCTTTTCTAAAGTGTTCCTCTGGCTCACATGGCCTACAGATTAGCTGTTCACATTGTATTCACCCCTAGACAAACTCATGTCTCAGCTTGCACCTCTTATAATGCTTTTACCTGGAGGGCAAAACCATGTCCCTGAGCCTGTTTTGCAGGTCTTTCTTTACAAATAGTGTCAAATACTTGGGGAAAAACAGTACACAGCTTCAGTTTTGCATGTTTGTCAGGACATGGAAGTTTACCACTGCATTTCTTTCCCAACTGTCTCAGTAGAATAACTAACTTCCCTCTTTTGGTGTGGCCTATGTTTTTGTCTGATTGTTAAATCTTTGCTCGTCTAAGACAAGGTTATACGATAATGAATTGGGGATCCACTGATCTGAGTTTTTCAGTTCTGATACTGATACCTGGGCTTTGGGTATCGGTCGATACCAAGTACCATTTAAAAAGTTCCGCAAGTCTTAATGCCTAATTCAGAATTTTTGCTCAGATACGATTTTTTTGTTAGGCTGTTCACATTACCTTTTTAAAATGTGGTCTATATCAGATTCCAGTGTGAACTGTTTGCGGTTTTGAAATGACCCGCATGCGCAAAAGAACAATAACAATGACATCAGTGCTGTTGCACTAAAGTTAGGGAGGTTATGGAGGAAGTAAGCATTTTCGCTTTTATTTCAAAATGTATGTTTAATGGCAGCCATAACATTAATGAGCAGGTGCTGAGGAGGAGAAGAATGAAGAGAAAGAGAGCCAAATTGGCTATTTTGGCCTTTTGTGGGGTTATGGCTGCAAATTCACTATAGAGGTCTGTGTGACCCGACGACCGATTTGCACGTCAGGACCGCTACGGCCCTCCACCAGAGTTTCCTCTGGCTTCACCCTCGCACGCGCTCACGCTCCACCTCCCCGACGGTGCGGGCGAGACGGGCCGGTGGTGCGCCCGACCCCGAGGGACCGGGATCCCACTTCAGCCGGCGCGCGCCGGCCCTCACTTTCATTGCGCCACAGGGTGACCCTCTGACTCGCGCGCTCGTTGGTCCGTGTTTCAAGACGGCTCGGGTGGGTTGCTGACATTGCCTTTTTTACGTGAGCCGATCCCTGCCCTGGCGACGTGGTTGGGGCACACTGAGGACAGTCCGCCCAGGTTGACAGCTGCACTGGGAGCAGGGGGCCCCCGCCCCTCCCCGCAGGGAGAAAGGGCGCAGCGAGGGTTACGGTACAGATCCATTTGACCGTCAGGACTGAAGCGTGGTGTCGCGACGTCATACATCCATGGTTGATGCTCCATTCCCTTGACCGGGAGCTGATTGGACGAATGCCTGACGTGGGTCTGGCTTCTCGAGAATTTCATCAGTGTCATGGCGGCGCGTTGAATACAATCTAGTATTTTATGAAAATAGTTCAGCAAAACGTGTTTCTGTATTTAATTTGTAAAGAAGTACATAACATGTATCTGGTCATCGTAGATGTTGGTTTCTGACTGCCAGTGTTGGTAAGCGCGCAAGCGAGCCATCCTTTTACCAGAATCATGTCTGGTGGCAGACAGAATTGCATAATGAAATGCAATCCAAATGCACAATATATAACACAAGAACACTTTTTTTGTGCGATGGCCTTTCTAATACCTCTTTCACACCAATGGCCAGGGTGGGGCCAACCCTTCTTTTGGAAATTCAAACCAAGCCAGTCAATTGGGTATATTCCTGGTCATAATAATTCAGATACTACCATGGAGCAATGCATAACAATTACCTTAAGTGCTAGAAGTGGGCGGGGCTTTACACGTCATATTAAGTGAACACGCATATATCACCTACTCCAGTCCAGCTGTACACCACAAGAACTAATGTTTTGTAGCTACTTGACTTTGTCATTGTACAGTAGAGCAAGAGAAATAAATGTTTGTTTGGCAGTAAGTACGTTCTACAGCACAAATAACCATCAAACACGAATCAGATGATTTTGTGCAGATGCTGATTTCTCCTCTGCTTTTCTTTGCAGCAGCTGGACAAGGAATTGGCTGCTATAGTATCAATTTATGACAATTTTAAGAGGGAGAGCATTCTTTGCTTGATATCATTAAAAGTAAAAGTTGGGCTTTGCTGTCGGGTCATTTAAAAAAAAAAAAGCGAGATTCACGCTAGCACGCAGCAGCTGCACTGAGCAGTCCCAGTCGCGTGTCTCGTGCGAGAGAGAGCAGCGGGGGAGCAGCAGTTGTTTTTTCAAGGCGGTGACGTGACGACAGCCCCACTCACTCACATTGGTCTTTCCAACCAATCACTTAATTTGTCCTGCCCTGGTTGTTGGCAACCGTGGTCATGTGCAATTCACATTGAAATAGTGTGCAATTCACATTGAAATAGACCCTAGTCCTACCTAGGCATGGACCGGTTACTGGTTTCAAGGTATACTGTGGTTTGAAAAAGTCATGGTTTTAAAACCACTAACATTTTCTGTCATACCGTTCCTAAGGTATGAGCGTTATTTTGAGTTTTCAAGGACAGAAAGTGCACTTTAGAAATCCCTCTCCCTGCCAGTGTGCTGTGGGAAAAAAAAATACATTGTGTTCAAAGGAAAAACACAAAGTCGACCTTGGTATAACCCTGGTTGAGCTGTGAGCCAAGCAGTGGTGGAAGTTACAATATGTTATGATCGAGGAGCACACTAGCTAGTTGAAATACATATACTTATAGATTGAAATACCGCAGTGGGTGCTAAATATGGTTCACATGAGCCTAAGGGGCCGTTCACATTGTACGCGGCATGCGCTGCGCTCGCCGCTAGGTTGTCCTATTCCCAACTATATTTATTGTGCTCGCCGCCGGGCTCAGCGCAAATTTACGTCATACATGCGCCAATATTTTAATGCACGTCACGTCTGCGTCCGGTGTTTACATCAGACGTGCAGTAGGCTACATGCAACATTGTGTAGGATACACAGTAGTGATTTGGTGGAGATGATGTTTGTCTTTGAAACATAGGAAAGCCTTGTTCCGTTTGTGGATCCACGTGTGTTCGGTGTTAACTTTTTTTCTTTTTATTCAGACACATCACAGCGCACCGCGGCCGCTCTTGCGCATGCCGCGGTCAAAGTTGAACCATGTTGAACTTTGACCGCGGCACGCGCAAGAGCGGCCAGCCGCAAAATGCCGCTTGCGCTGCGCTTTGCTGAGTGCAGCGGCAGACCAGTTCTTGCGCGCGCAAGCCATTGACAATAATGGGTTTCATAGCGCAGCGCTGCCGTTTGCGCGTACAATGTGAATGGCCCTTAAGGCATGCAGTTTGTGTGTGTGTGTGTATATATATGTATATATATATATATATATATATATATATATATATATATATATATATATATATATATATATATATATATATATATATATATATCTATCTATATATCTATATCTTTGTTTTTCATCTTTTAAGAGCTGGGGGGGTATTGCACAAAAGTAGAATTTATAAATCCAGGATAACCGATAAAGCAAGGCTTGACCTAGTCTAATCTGTAGGTGCGTTTCATGAAGGCCAAGCTGAGGAGGAGCGACTAGGTCGAGCCAGGATGAAGTCATTCGGATAGATGCGCGTTACTTTCTCTAACAGGCCGTGAGGTTGATCACAGATTTACTGATGCTAAAATGGAGAATACGTGTTGTGCATACTTTACACAGAGTGAACAGCAGCTTCATATGGAATTATGACAACGTGAAATACATTATTTGTAAAAAAGAAACACGGCCGCTGTAATGAAACAGCGAGAGAAAGCGAGGCAGATGATCACGGACTGACTGAATGCGTAAATAGCCCAAAAATATACATTTACTGACCACTCTTCTTAATTGAAACCACCATACCATTCAAGGAGTTAGGCTAATTATTTGCACAAATGAGCAGTTGTACTCTTTGCCTTAAAAGTGAGCAGAACAGCCTAATGTTACTCAGGAAATTTACCATGAAGATCCATTAGAACCACAAATCTACAATGCTAGATTGTGATGTGTACATATCTCTCTCTCTCTCTCTCTCTCACTGTCTCTCCCTCTCTCGTATGGGCTAAAATATAAATTACCTAAGTAACATATTTACTCCCACTGCTCGCTTTTTAGGCAACGTGTACAACAGTTTGTTTGTGGAAATAAATGGTCAAACTCCTTGAATGGTTTCATTTAAGAGCAGTAGTTTGTAAATGTATATTTTTAGATATATCATTCATTCGGTCCGCTTCTGCCACGCTTTTTCTCAATTTTTTTTTTTTTTTTTTTACAGAGGCAGTTTCCTTCTTTATATATATTATATGCTTTACTTCCTCGTAGGCCCATATATTGACATAGAAAAGAGACACTGAAGAAATTGGCCTGAAATATATAAACTATAAAGATAATTAAGTGATAGCCTAAATTTAATGCACACTGTAAACCAGGGGACACCAACCTTTTAGAAACTGAGAGCTACTTCATGGGTACTGAGTCATACGAAGGGCTACCAGTTTGATACACTCTTCTGAAATAACTAATGTTCTCAGTTTGCCTTTAGTAATATATGATTATTAATGATACTCATCTATGTGAAGACACTGATCACGTTAATGATTTCTCATTATCAATAATTATCAACAATGACTTAACAAGGTGGGAAACAGATAAAATCAATATTCAATTTTCATTTTTAGAACAGGCCTGAGGGCTACTCATGTGGTCCTTGGGGGCTACCTGGTGCCCGCGGGCACCGTGTTGGTGACCCCTGCTGTAAACAATGATTGTAACAGTGTATTCATCAGTTATTTCCGCCCAGCAAAATATAGGATCAAAAACCATTGAGGTGTCCTCTCCTTGTTGTTTCATGAATTGTAGTATGTACATTAGCCTAAACTAGGCTATATAGTTACTGGTCCAGTGAACTAAAACTATAATTTAGGAGGATTGTACAGTTATAAAAACCTATAATAATTGTTCAATCCTTCCAAATTATAGTCCCAGTTCACTGGAGAGAACACAAATTGTGTGTCAAGAATGCCAAATACAGTGCAGATGGAAGAGGAACATACATGGTTCTTTGTTAAAGAATACTAAAAGATATAAATCAACTAAAATAATTAAAGGTGTATTTGTCCTTGACCAGTCTGCCATTGTTAGAACCACTAACACGTGTATAGCACTTTATATATTGTCCTTAAGGGTCGCCAAATACTCTTTGGCGGCCCTTAATATATAGCCTACCTGAGCGGCCCACCCCAAGTAAAGTTTGTGTGGGAAACATTGGACACGTCAATAATGAGTTTACTGCATTCTTTCGGATTTAATGCATCAGACGTACCTAGCAACATATGACTGACAGATGACTCTTTTTAAATGAATTAAATAAAATGTTGATGGATCATCTCATTTGTATGTCATTATTTGCTAAAGGTCACTTTGAATGTCAAGTAATGACAAAGTAGGACTTGTAGAATGAAAACGGATTAAAAGGGTGTACATTACTTTGTTCTGTTTTTTGTTTTCTCTATGTACTGCATTTGTAATGATGACAATTTCTTCTAATTGCAGTGGCCTTCACTGACTGCACAGACCGCACAAGATTTGTTTTCAGCAGTGATGACAGCCATTTCATGGTACAGACAGATGGCATATTGAAGGTCAGTACAGTTCAACAGACTCGATTGTAAAATTGCAGTTTCTAATGCTCACCTCTACAGATATCTCCCCCATAATTTTTATGCCTATACAAAGTAAAATTATTAGGGGATTGTGTCAGTGAAAATATAATTTCTCAGCAAGAATTTAGGTAGTTTATCCAAGATTCGGTAACAACACACAACTTTGACTTAACTTAGATTAAGAATGAGTAATATCCATTTCATTGAATGGAACCCATGTGAGTTCCAAAATGTGACAGCATGAATCCAAATCTATTGCGAGCATGTTGACCTTTTGATAACGAGTGGGTTTTTCCCCTCCAGGTAAAAAGACAGACTGATATTCATGGACAACGGGAATTCATTATCCACGCCTGGGACTCACAAGGTCACAAAATGAGTGTTCCTGTCAGAGTTTTGCACCATGGGCATCACCATGAGAGCCACCACCAAAATGTTGAGCATCATCATGGTGACCACAAAGGTCACAACCATCAACACCACCATACTGAAGTGGAGTATGCTAATAACACAGAGGTAGGATTAGAGACACTGTTAAAGGGGCGTAATGGAAACTTATAAACCCATTTGTAGTCTAAATTAACTTTTTCGAAACAATATATGCAAAATATGCTTTGCAAGTGCAGTATGCATCAAATTGCTGTTTATCAAGGATCTAGTACAATAAAGACATTGTTAAAGGCAGTATTGACAGTGTGAAGGCTCTTCATGCAAATAATTGTTTTCATATAAAACACTGCCCATCTGTGGTTGTGTATGACTGGCCAAGACTCACTGGTTCCATTTTGTTAGTCCAGGTCTTTTTCATAGCTATGTTATGGCAGTGATCAATTTCTTGTATGTCAATTTTAGATAATGCTTTTTTCTACACAGCATTACTATTTAAGTTTGTATGTCATTTATTATGGAGTGCTGTTTAATTGTTTATTATTGCCTATATGAAACTTTAGAACCTATTTTGTTAAAGCTAGAATAGATGATATAAGGGCTCCAATTTATTATCTGTGCAATTTTTTGCTGGCCCTGCACTGCTCTTTGCAATAACAAATGTTGTACAAAAAGATAATAATTAGTATAATTGGTAAAAACAGTTTAAGACCAAACTGCTTTTTATGCGCAAAATCAGCCTGTATGTGTCTGCTTAGATTTCCGTGGCTCCTCCTTAACTCTCTGGGGTCTGAGGGTTTTTCAGATACACAGATGATTTTGGCATGCCTGATATTGTTGCATGTAGGCAGTATTTTCCAAGTCACATGACTTGTATTCAGCACAGGTTTAGCTACAATAATAGCCAAGTAGAATGTATTTCATGATTGCACTTTGAAGTATGCAATTTGTGAAAGAAAATTACCTTACCAATTGTGACAACCTTTTTGGTCACTTGAGGAGATTCTGTGAAGTCTTGGGTATGTAACGAGCACAAATACTTTCATCTGCTCTCTTGTTTTATACAACTAATTTGTCTTTTGTTATCAAGGGTTGGTGGTGGGAGGGGTAATGACACTGAATTTGCAAAAGGGGCTGTTAACAGATCAGCCCGGGGGCTGGACATTTTCCTGAGATATTTTCAGTAAACTATAATTTTCATCACATAAGAGCTATCAAAACTGGTCAAATGACGTTTGAATGTTCCTTCTAAAAACACACAGCTTCGAACTATTGGAATAACTATTTTTGCACATATATGTCCATAAGATTGCAAATGTAGCCTACAACCAATGAGATATACATGACTACTTGTTTAGGCTCTACGTCCCTTTATCAGACAGTGTTTTCACAACATTGAGTCAAATACCACGTAGCAACACATCTTTCAGTCATTTTCCTTTCCTTCCTTTCATTTATGCATTGTCATTGTAATTTGCCTGATTCAGTTTTTTAGGCCAATTAGAATCCAATGTCTAGTGCCTGTTGCACTATAACTGGCTACAAATGTGCATGTTCTTTCAGAGTGCAACTGATCAACAGGTGCCCATTCTGCAATTTCCCAAGTTGGTTGAGGGGCTGAGGAGGAGCAAGAGAGAATGGGTTATTCCAGACCTCACTGTCGTTGAGAATGACAGAGGACCCTACCCCCTAAAAGTATCTCAAGTAAGAGAAAATAAAGCCCCTTGTACCTGAGTATTTGGTACTGAATTGTATTTTTAATATTTGTTTCTGAAAAGAATGACTTCATGTTGGTTTTCACTGCAGTTATTGTGTTCTGACTTTCAATTATTATTTTTGTTTATATTTTATTTAAAAAAAAAAACAAAAAAAAAACTTTACAGTAGTTTCCCACAGGTTGAGAATTTACTTGTGGTGGTGGGTGGCACAGGATGTGTCAGCGTGGCGTTTGATGGCTGGGTTCAGTAATATACTAATCAAACAAAGGTTTATCAACTATTTATTGAAGAAAGTTGTTATTACTAGATAATTTAGAAGTAATTATTTACAGATAAAGCAAACCACACTAGAAGATGATACTGGTGAATTGTAGCCTATGATGTGCTTTGTTGTTATCCAGATATCACAACATAATTGACTTGTGATCTTAATAACAGGATGTAGAATATTGTAACCAGGCGACTGTACCTCAAAAATGTAAATAGCCACGTTTTGACTAAATCAGAGATCAACCAACACCCCCCCCTCATGTGACTTATCAGTCTTTACCCTATCAGCTCACTACTCTAAACGACCTGGCGTAACAAGTATAACTCAAATACTTTTGCAAATAAATAAAATTTTAATTGAATTGCATTGCTTTCTTACTGTAGTGACAATTGTTTAACAATATTGTAACTATTGTTGTAGTAAGTGAGAATGGTATAACTCAGGCCTGTTGTGTTTTATCCAGATCCGTTCTAATGCGGATAAAGTAAAGAAGATCTTTTACAGCATCACTGGTCCAGGAGCTGATCAGCCTCCTGTTGGCCTTTTCACCATGGACAGAAACACTGGTATTTTGTATATCACAGAACCACTGGACAGAGAGAAACAAGACAGCTACATGGTAGGCATCTTCTCTGGTGTTAGCTTTATACATACCCTTTTTTTTGATCATCTGAACACACTTTGTAAATTTCCCTTCAGAATTCATTAGTTTTAAATCTGAATTAAACATGAAAGAGCTATATATTACTCCAAACTAGTTCTACTAATCAGCACAATCAGATGTTTATTCAAAACATTAGTCAACTTTCCAGCTTGTCTTTAAAGCTATACTTTGCAAAAACATGGGTGATTTTAATTAATGTAATTCAAAAATCAAATTTTCACACCTGAAAAGCAAATGTCCAAAGAAGCGTCTCATGCCGCACCTGCAACATAATACATTTTTCTGCTGCCCTACCATGCTTTGTATGTTCCAAAAAGTCAAATTTGCTTCAATATGGCAAAAGGCCTTTTTGTGTTACACCTCTGTGCTCATCATACATGGGAATTCTCTAATCTTGACTAATTGTCTTGCATATCTCGGTCATGTTTAAATTTCCCTCAGTTTATTGAATATAAAAATGCCAGGATTATTGTTATATCACATTGAAGTATCACCTGTACAAAACCAAACTTTATGTACGTTTTTTTAAAAAAAAAAAAAAAAAAAAAAAAAGCACGAACTACATCCACACCTTTTCACGTTTTGGTCAATAACGGGGTTTCTTGAATCGGTATGCATCTATTGTATTTTCCATGCCCGATCATCTACATGGAATATTCTTGCATGTACGTATTTAATACAAATGTGTTTATTCCTATGCAGTTTCAAGCCCATGCTGTAGCGGAAGGTTCAGGAAATGCTGAGGCCCCTATGGATATTACAGTGAAAGTAATTGACCAGAATGACAACAAACCTACCTTTAATCAAAGCACCTTTCTGGGAGAAGTTCCTGAGGCCTCACCAAAAGGTACCATCAGTGGATCTCATTTAAGCCTGAAAAAGATGTATGTCAGTGTTCAAAAGTATGTTTCACTTTTACAAGACAAAAAAAGCAGGATAGCACTTTTACTGTTTGACTTTATCCTTTGATATAGTAAAATCCAAGACCTTCTCTAACACCTTGTGGAAAATACTACTCAGTGGATGTGCTAGTGCTGAATGGGACTTTTTCTAATGTAACCTGTTAAACCACAAAATATTGTCTGCAAACGATATCAGTTTAAACAAATGTTTTGCGGTTCTCTCACTTTAATGATCCTATGTTCTTGACTTGCTATAGCTGTACAGTGGAATAAGACATAGAGGGGGGAAAAAACAAGTTTGAACAGATCTTCCAGTTGAAAGTATATAGGTCTAGGCAGGTGCCAATGTTGTGTCCAGAACACAAGCACACTAATTAAGCTAAAGCTCATGGCAGATGGCAAAATCAAAAACAACTTTGTCATGTTGGTCATTCCTCTCATCTAGTAGTCTAAATCTATGGCCCAGCTTTTTCTCCTTTTGAATGTTGTGCTCTGAATACTTTGACGAGTCTGTACTTAATTTTCACTTCTGACTTCCCTCTCTCCAGGTTTTGAGGTGATTAAGGTTGTGGCCACAGATATTGACCAGCCAAATACTGACAACTCAGATATCCGCTACCGTCTGATGAGCCAGGACCCACAGTTGCCCAGTGACTTCATGTTTGTTATCAACCCAGTCACAGGAGTCATCAGAGTCAGTGCCGGTGGCCTGGACAGAGAGGTAAGACTTTTTAAACAAATATCACTAGTGTTCGCTTCCTTTCATGCTACTGAAATGATCCCTATTCCAAAAAAAGTGCTCTACATAGGAAAACGGTGTAATAGTACATATGTTGTAGCGGTATGAAGCTACTGATTAAGCTCTCATACAGTTGATCATGGGAACTGTCATGGAGTGATCTTCACAGGTAGGGGTGGAAAAATCTATACATATTAGAGCTGTCAATCTTCCCCCATAATACCATTCAAATTTCATTTTTTTTTTTTTATATATATATATTCTAATAATATTCAAATATTTAATGCTCAAATGCAGCCTGTTATGTACTACACTTCTCAGGCCTATGTATTGTCAATGCCACTATAAGCATGTGGTGGTGGTTGTTAAACATTCTGTCCACTAGAGGGATATCAAACATTAGTCTGGCCTTGAAGGGGACCTGATTCATGGCGCATTTAGGCTGAATCTCATTTCTCTGTCTTACCCCTTCCCCTTCCCCCTACCCCTTCGTCCTTGTTAATAAGGCTAGTGGCGGAGGGGAAAAAACTGTTGGTGTTTTGGTCCTGATGGACCTCAGCCTCCTGCCAGAGGGGAGTGTCTCAAAGAGTTTGTGCCCGGGGTGGGAGGGGTCAGCCACAATCTTTGCAGCACGCCACAATATCGACATTGATGTATTTGGTCAAAAATATCTTTATCGTAACCCTACAGCTCTAGTTCCAACTACACATGAATACAAGATGAAGAGTTGCGAGAACACGAGGCAACCATGCGCCATGGACCGCAGGTTTTCTACTCCGCTCCGATCGCCAACAGCTGTTTGCTGTCAGTGCAGCCACTCTTTCTCACTCGAACACATTTACTGCACACAGTCACACACATTTTCAACCCAGTGGTATTTTTTTTTTTTTTGTGGGCTTCCGGCTGTGATGGAGCTCCATCTAGCTCACAGCAGGCCGGGGTCTGTGAAGGAGGACAGGCCGGGCAGCGAGGCAGCAACCCAGGCAGCACTGGCCGCTGAACTCTGACGCACAGTCGGACACAATTTGCAATTGGCCATCAATTTTCGTAAAACGGCCCATATTTGACCTCTACATAGTTGATTTCTCGCATAAAAAAAGTCTCAGAAGTGAATTTAGTGGTAAAATAGCAGATGAACAATGTATACAATTTTTGAGATTTGCACGACCTATTCAGAAGACTACCTGATCTCAGATCAGTGGTGTAGCCTATGTAAATGTTTGGGCGTGACAAAGAGAGACTAGAGCCAAATGACGTCAACTCGGTGGTTCGTTGAGATTTGCCCGTTTTTGCAGAGGAAAGAGGTGTCAATGGGATTTTGAGGTTGTACGTATGTCCTATTTACCCACAAAACTGTCGTTATTCAACTATGACAAGGTAAAATCGGTTTTGCATTCTATCACCCCTTTAACGAATCGGAATCAAGAATTGTTGAAATCCAAACGATACCCAAACCTATTCCCATGCAGAAGAAACTGTACGACGTGCCAATTAGCCTGAAGTAGTTTGTAGAACTGAGTTTTTTTTTTTTTTTTTTTTTTTTGTGGTGCAGTTGTTACCTGGTGACTTCAGATTTGTTGTTGTGGTAACATTGCTGTAATGTACTTGGAATTCTGAAATCATTGCCTTTATCCATTATCTTTCTGTCTATGGTGTCAAGTCCAAAATGCATCCTCGGATCACTTTGCAGATGGTTTTGTCATGATGGCTCAGCACTGCTTGCTAGTTTCCTTCATTTTGCATTAACAAAAAGAGCACTTTACTGTAATTGCCTAATGAAAAACGCAACAGAAAATGCAATGGATCTTGTAATGGTACACCTTACAAATGCCTCCTGATTGAGTAGAAGGTGGGGTCTATTGATTTTATACATGGCATATTTTGAGTTTGGGCCGCTAGTACACATTAAATGTCAGTTTTGTTTTTGCATATTTTAAGGGTAGTTAGAATATTGAATTTAAATTGACCTCCCAAGGGTCTTTACCCTTGTACTAGTACCACAATAACTACTGTATTGGTCCAAATAGAGGACAGGGTTTTTTTCCTAGAAAAAGTGGGGTCATCTTATAATCGGGCTCTAGACTTTCAGCTGTTTAAGTCACAGAACGTAAGGGACGTCACCTGTTTCAACAGCCAATAGAGAAGTCGGCTATAAACTATAGAAATAAAATGATCCATAATCCATTTTATTTTAATGTTACAAACTGCTGGTCGAAAAAGCAGAGTTTTAGACAAAGCCTCAACAAGCACCCGGAAGCGCGGTAACGTTATATGGTAGAGAGCCCAGTGGTGTTAGAACAAAGCAGTGAATCAGAGAAATAAAACGTGTTTTTGCTGATTCATCACTAGAAGTGTACCTGTAGCAAGCATCTCAATATCACTAACGTTATCCACATTCATACATAGACGAAACAAACGATATATCCAGCTACAAAAAAGCCTAAAAGTCGGAAGTTAAAACGGAAGTACAACAAGTCATGGAGATGTTACACCGTCTAAAAATGCAAACGGCCAGAGAAAATGTTACCGTGGTCCTCAAAGCGGCTGCTTCTAAGAGATTGACAGGAGAGTGTGTGATTACCGGACAGAAAAACAGAATGATGGGATGCCCATTACCAGAGCAGTCATTCAGCTGATGGCCTTGGAAATATTTACCGTTACTTTTAAATGTGACACTTTCATTTAAAAAGATATTGAAAATATTTTATTTAAACGATGTTAAAAACAACCTTGTTTTATTCAATGTGTTTTTATTAGAATTATTTTCAAATAAAATAATTTTCTTTTATGAAAACAATATTTGGCTTTTAAGTATCCAAAAATGTCTTGGTCTTGAAAAAGGGGGGTCGTCTTATATTCGGACCAATACTGTACTTTCATATCACTGTCTGCAACCACTTTAAAAGCACACTTCTTTTCTTAGCAGAAGGCAATTTCTAAAGCAAAAGGAGTTGAGAAGGTGTAATCATGTAACATCACACCAGCTGAGGCTAGTGGAAATTTCATTAGTTTTGCAGCTATATCAGCTATATGAAGTGTCTTAAAGAATTCTGCGCCAAAAGAGTCTGTAAAATGACAGCAAAATATTTAAGCCATTAGTTGATGAGTTAAACATATTGTGTGTCTTTTCTAACAGAAATACCCCAAATACACTCTGGTGGTACAAGCAGCAGACATGCTAGGAGAAGGATTGTCTGGAGAAGCAAAAGTAATCCTTACTGTCACAGATAGCAACGACAATGCTCCAGCCTTCACTCAGCTGTCGGTAAGTACAATGTAATTTTGACTGGAAAGCTGTTCGCTAAATACTCCTCAGAGCCTCAGTTCTCCATGCATAGCTTAGCAACCATAACTAGGCATAGCAGATCTGTCAAGCTTCAGAGTTCTCACCATGCTGAAGCAGTGTCCATTGGGCTGAAGTAAACTATATTCAGTGAAAACTAAAAACAAACTCTGAAAAAGGGACGAAAATGTCAAGTGTCGAAAAAAGTTTTGGGGTAAAGGGTTAAAGCTGACTATGTATGAACCGCCAGTTCATTTTCTTTTAACGCTGCATTTCACGTTTGATGAAACTTTCACTCTAAAAAGATATATTGGATTTTGAAATGCAAGTTTAAGCACTTTTTGGCTTTAAGTGAGTGAGTGACTTATATTTATCGGGGAATCTCACATCTGTACGGGGAAGTAATGAACTGCATGATGATGCTGATCATTAAATTTAAGGTTTAAAAAAATTGTTGAACAAGCAACAACAGCAAAAAAAAAAATTCCAGTCTTTGTTTTCTCTGTTTGTTTCACTTTTAACACATCCCTTGCATTCTCCCAGTATACGGCAGCAGTTGATGAAAATAAAGTCGACGCTCAGATCTTAACAATGTCAGTAACGGACGGTGACGAACCACATTCCCCAGCCTGGAACGCCAAGTTCACGATTGTCAGTGGTGATCCTGGAGGACTTTTTACCGTGAAAACAGGAAGTAACAAACAAGAAGGAATCATTTCTACTGCCAAGGTAGGATGTAAACTAATAATTCTCAGATAAGCCGCAATATTAAAGTTGAGAGATATTGATGCTTTTTTTTTTTTTTTTAAATTCATTGTTTTTCAGTGACCTATTGTCAATTTATAAGATAACAATCACTTTTTTGTATTTAAGTAAAAAGTGGGCGTTTTAGTTTTACAGCAGTATGCTTTTCCTTCCATCCAACCAGGGTCTTGACTTTGAGAAGAGCAGCACACACACTTTGTTGGTTGCAGTGGAGAATGAGATTCCTTTTGCTGTTCCACTGCCCACTGCCACCGCCACAGTGGTGGTGACTGTGCAGGATGTCAATGAAGCTCCAGTCTTTTTTCCAGTAGAGAAGCTTGTGGTAAAACGCGAGGACCTTGCCGTTGCCAGTGATGTGGTGCAGTACACCGCTTCTGACCCAGACACTGCACGCAAACAGAATGTCACGTAAGATCAAACTCTGATGTTCCTTATTTTCAACTTGTATTTAAACACAATATTATCATGCTAGAGAAAATTAGATTAAGAAATGTGTTACTTTAGGTGACACCTTTAATTCTTTAACGCCAGGCATCAATAAGTGCATTCATCACTAAAATGTCTTAGCCTGCAGATGGTGACTGTATTACTCAAGATAAAATGTAAGAGTAGCTGAGATTTTAGTGAATGTGATAAAGCTTATTTAAAGGCTGCAGCTCTATCAGTTTGTAATTTTCAGTACATCCTAGGTCAACACTTAGTAGACTTAGTGATAGTACCAGGCCTGGGCAGTATATTGACTTTTTTAAGATATATCCATATCTTTTCAAACAAGATATAGGATGGGACAATACCATTTATATTGTTATAGTTTGATGTTGTGTTACTTAACCCATTTCTTCCGTAAATCTGTGCCTGTGTTGCATCTCTCCTCTCACACTCTCCTGGCAACCCCATCCCGACTCGCTCACATGCTCTCCTACAACATGGAAGGAGATGCAGTTCCTCACGGGGATTTCTCTAAAATACGTTTACCTCATTATTTGAAGCTTTGGCCAGGTTTAACATGAAAATCCGGCATTGTAACTAGAGTTGTCAGCATTAATGCGTTAATCACGATGAGATTAAAGACAGAGCATAATGCGTTATAATTCTGTTAATCGCGTGTACCAAAGATTCTTTATTATACACGTCACTGGTGCTGTTACCAAGTAATCTTTGCTACGAAGAATCGCTACACTCTAGAATCTTTGGCTGCTACTATTTTGACCCTTTGAGGCACCTTTACTTGTTGTCAAGCTGCCACAGACACTTCCTACCTCCTGTGCAGCCTTTGGAGATGATCAACACAGTTCTAAATGGCGTGTTTTAATTAAAAAAAAACTCTGGACGGCTCCGTCGACCAGTCAAAAGCAGTATGCACCTGAAATGGAACTAAAATATCACCGAAGCACTTCAAGTTTAAGCTATCATCTCGAGCTAAGCATGCAGCTAGTAAAGCTAATCAGGTTGATGCTAGTGGACTATTTTGGAGAGTGCAAGTCGCCACAGACCTGTGGATGAAACTAAATCGAAAGAATTAACTGAAGCGCTTGCTAAATGGGTGGCAACTAACTGCAGACCATCTTGACATCTTGTGCATGCACTTTTGCTGTATAATTTATTTTGACATTTTTAAAAGCAAGCTTAAGGCAAGCTATATTTCTGAAGACATTGATTGTGTTACCTCAGTCTTATTGCACATCTTTTGATTTGAAATAATCAAATAAATCTAAAAGTCAAGTTCATAAAGTACCTTTGCATTCATTTGATTCCCAATCAAGATACACTGGTAATAATTGGTTTACATTGATGATACAGTGCAAAATAATAGAATTTTAATCATGTGATAAAACATGCGATTTATCGTGATTAACTATTGAAATTCAGCGATTAATCGTGATTAAGAAAAACTTAATCGTTTGACAGCCCTAATTCTAACATTATAAATATGACAGAAAATACAGAAAAAACATAATAGGTCACCTTTAAGTAATAGAAATTAAAGTGTAGACCGTATTTACTACATGTTAACCGGTGTTACTCAAGTGATCTGATCCAATCTGTTGTATTCTGGTCGCTTGTTACATCTGTCTGTGGTTATCTTGTTTATGTCCAGGTATAAAATAATTAGTGACCCTGCTGGCTGGCTGAACGTGGCCAAAGCGACAGGCCTGATTACAGTAAAAAGTCTCATGGACAGAGAGTCTACCTTCGTCAAGGACAACAAATACACAGCACTCATTGGTGCATATGACGATGGTAGGTGGGAGGCAAATCTTAAACTTGTACATGCTTATCTGGTTTTCTGCACTGCTTTAGTGCCAAAAAGTTTGGGCTTTATCTTACTGTGATGTTTTAGCGCCCATATAATTTTCAGTTATTCTCCTGATGTATGTGTATATGTCTGTCACCTCACCAGATGAAGTCCCAGCTACAGGAACTGGTACTCTAATAATCCAGCTCGAAGATGTCAATGACAATGCACCCACCGTTGAGGAACGTGCAATCAAGGTGAGTCTCCCTTGCCAAACTGTTAAAGGACCAGTGTGTAGGATTTAGTGGCATCTTTTGGTGAGGTTGCAGATTGCAACAAGTGTGTAGTCAAAACTGTGGTGTCATTCAGGTTAGGGCAAGTAAATATACAAAAAGGTTTCCTTATTAGAACAAGCAACATTTTTATTGCCTAAATTGCATACGATTACAATGTTAGCAGTTAATATATTTAAGCACTGGCTGCACAAGCCACCAAGCTCCCTTATTCTTTCGTTCTGGGCTACTGAAGAAACATGTTGGGCTCTGCGGAAGAGGACTTTGACTTGTAGATATGAAGGGCTCATTTTAAACTAATGAAAATGATTCGGAGTTTCACTTGGTTTATACAGTAATGAAAATATAGTTAGGAATATTTTTTTTTCTTTTCTGCCTATAGGTTCTCCTAAATCCTACAACTGGTCCTTTTTTTATTTTTTAAAGCAATTTCAATACAGAAACATTTTAAATTGACATTTTGGGTGCAGAACTTGTGATGGGAGGGGTTTTAAAATATATCACACAAAAGCCACTGCCACTGCAGTAATGAGTAAACAAAGACTTAAGTCTGACATTCTGTTTTCCCAGGTGTGTAACAAACAATCAGCTCAACAGCTGCTGACGGTAACCGATAAAGACGGACCAGGCTTTGGTGCTCCATACAGCGTCTCTTTACAGGGCATGGCAGCAAAGAACTGGACCGCTAGGATGAACGAATCCAGTATGTTGTGTGTGTGTGTGTGTGTGAGAATGGTATTTAGTGCCTGTACTGTAAAAGCGCTTTGAGTAGTCGTTAAGACTACAAAAGCGTTAAATAAATGCAATCCATTACTACTGCCATCAAATAGCCAGTTTCAGGAGAAACTTATAGGTCATTTCTAGGGGGGAAAAAAAATTTAAGTTTTAAAAGGCCAGCAGACAAAAAACAATTAGGTCAAGAAAGAGGTTAAAAAAAATGTTCACTGTTGAGAGCTGAAGGTTTTCCACGTTGTTTTTTGCTGTTCTGTTCAGCTGGCCAAAAAGTCAAAGTTTATATATAAGGTAGTCCATTCTCCCAGGCTAGTTAGTAAGTAAGCTCCACACATTTCAGGTTGTTTCAGGTACTGGGTCAGAGATGCTTTAGTTTAGGTATAAGAGATTGTTTGCTGATATTTGAATGATTGGAGTTTATTGGGGAGGTGATATACAGCATGAGTGTAAGCAATGTCTTAGAGAGAAGACACACCAGCCCGATAATCGGGCGTCGGGTCGTCTGGCGAGGTCCGTGACTCGAGTCTGTTCGGTGTGTCCCGTGCCGTCGGCCGTCCGAGGAGCCGTCGGCCTTCATTTGGGCCGACCCGACATGTTCAGTCGGAGACAGGGCAGTTGGGACTCACCCGGAAATGGGGAGCGGATGAGCCGCTCAAAATCTGACAAATCTTTTAAACTGACCTTTGTCAATCTGAAATGAAGACAGATTCAGCAACTGCATGGCCTATTTCTCGCTTAAAATGTTTTCAGAAACACGTTTCGGTGAACTATTTTAGTACAATATGAGATCGTATTCTGAACAAGCCGCCATGACAGTCTGGCTGTGAATTTCCAGAGAAAAAAAGAACCATGTGACGCGTTCGTCCAATCAGCTGCCGGTTTTCATTTTCTGGGAAATAATCAGACTGTTAATGGAAACAATACAGAGCAGCGCCGTCTGCTGCTATGGAGACGTATTACGTTTCGCGCACGCGCAGAGCGTACGCTCAAGTCGGCGTTGCCTCAGTGTGTTCTGAGGCATTTTTTGGACCTCGGGGACGCGACTGATCAGTCCGACTGCCTTTTCTGCCGACGGTCGGCCTGTTTGGTTGGTGTGTCAGGGCCCTTAGCAAAACACCTCAGTGAAAATGAGCCCTTCATGCAATGCATTTGCAAAGAAGCTAGTTTGTTTAGGCCAAGATATGCTTTAACAGTGTTTTCCACAGGTTGAGAATTCACTTGTGGTGGTGGGTGGCAAGGGACGTGGGTGGCGTGGGATGTGATGGCGCATCATGCCATCACGTTCAGTAATTAACTAGTCAAATGAAGGTTTATAAACTATTTATTGAAAAAGTGACTACATAACCAGATAATTTAGAAAGAAATAACTATTTACATATTATTTATAGTGCTACTATAGAGGATCTTTGCTACTACCAACGTTGTACTAACATAAGCCTGGCTACCTGGCCTGAAGTGAATTGTTAGCGCTGTGACATGCCCGCGAGTTCACGAGGGGCAGGGGCTGGAGGCCACTGGTCTGTGTGCTATAAAATTACATCGTTGATTGAGGGGGGAAAATTGTAATTCGGAATTTATCTAGGGCGGGTATCAATCTACCTGGGCGGGGAGCCCGAGTATAAATATTGTTTTACTTTTCTGTGAAAGCGTTTATGTGAAATCATTGTTGGAATTAGACAAAATTACAAACTTAAACGGCACATCAACTGCACAGGGGCTATAATGGTAATTTTCCTCTTTGTTGCAGAAACGGGCATCATCCTGAATTTAGCCACAGAGCTAGCCAGTGGAGAGTACACTGTGGTCCTGAGGGTTACAGACAACCAGGGCCTGGGGCAGGACAGCACGGTGCAGGCCACAGTGTGTGACTGCGCTGGGGAAGAAGTGTTATGCAGAAGGGGTGTGGCAGGTGGCACTGACCTGCCTGTAATCCTGGGAATACTTGGAGGCATCCTGTTGCTGCTCAGTAAGTCTGATATTTGATTTACGTTGTATATGTAAAGATGCTTATGCTTTCTCTGCGATGTAGGAGGTGGTTGGACTTGTAATAGTCTATATCCTATCCAATTCCAAAATTGTTCGTCTATTTATTTCCACGGTTCAACGCATGAGACGACTGAACACCCAGGTGTTGTTATCACTACGTGCACATTATAAGACTAGAATATAGTTTGGCTGTGCAATGTCTTTATTCATTTCTGCCAGTTAGTGCATTTTCACTGTGTATAAGTTAGAGACTACATGCATTATTGTGTTTGACACTGAGGATATCTGAGACAGTGGTCTGGCTCAAATGAGTTACGTTTTATTTCATTGTGAAATTGAGAATAACGCTCAGACTAAATCGTTTAGTCTATTTCTTTGTATTGCGAAATTGAAATGAAATATGGACTATTACAATCAATATGTTGAAATTAATTAAAAGGACTCCATTTCTGTAAAAAAAAATCTCTGTCTGTTGTGTGCGTGTGTCAAGATAATAGCCTAGGCCTACCGTGCGCATATACTGCGCAAAAGTGCCACTCGCGCCTAGGCTATTTAATTGTATAGCCTTGTTAGGCAATGTGCAGGATGTGCCAACTTTTTTTTATGAGATAGAGAGACCCCCTTAAAGACAAAAAGATAATTCGAGCACTGCGCCAGACCCTCCTCCACAGTGCCGCGGTGGAGGAAGTTCTGGCAAAGTGAGACTAGACTTGTGATGACTTAATCATGGGTGTGTTGTATTAAGCTTTGTGCTCTGTATGTTCAGTGCTGGTGTTGCTGCTGCTGCTATTTGCAAGACGGAGAAGAGGAGAAAAGAAGGAACCTCTACTGCAAGACGACGATATCAGAGACAACATTTATTACTATGATGAAGAGGGAGGGGGGGAAGACGATCAGGTAAATTATGACCGAGGTTTGGAATAATTTCTTCCTGCCAGGGCTCAATCAGGTGGGCATCAGACCGTTACTTAAAATAATCAAGGAGGTACATCAAACCAAATTGGCTACATGTTTCTGGCAGTCACAGCTGAGCAGCGCTGCTGGTCATGCACGTAGTTAAAATTAATAGAAAGATGTTCACCAGCCAGACTGTTTTCAAACATCTGTAGCTTATCAGTTCTCTGATCAGGTGTTTTTTTTAGTGATAGCGCCACATCTTTTTACACATTTTCTGGAGGAAAACCCAGTGGAAGTTGACTCAAGTGATTAGGGCCAGGTGATAATTCAATATGATCCTCTACTTTTAGTAAAATTGTATCACAACTATCATTTAAGATTAAATATATGATTTAAGCAACTGTAACACCTGAGGTTTTTTATCAAAGCATAATATTGGACAATTGTCCAAGAAGTTTAAAAAAAATCCCTTTTTTAAAAAACTTTTTAAACTCTTTTTGCAAACATTTAAATTACCTGATTAACATTGTGCGCAGCAGTTCATTGTTTTAGGTAGTTGAAGTGGAGCTGATTTTAATGCAAAATATTGATCTGCTACATTACATGTATTGTATAAATGTACAAATGGATGTTTTAGTTAAAATAAAGATGCTGTATCTTATGTGTGAACCCCTACATATGTCACCATCAGGACTTTGATCTGAGTGTTCTCCACCGTGGTTTGGACAACCGGCCCGAAGTGTTCAGAAACGACGTAGTGCCGAACTTCATGCCGGCTCCTCAGTACCGGCCTCGCCCCGCCAACCCAGAGGAAATTGGCAACTTCATTGATGATGTGAGTCAAACATTCGAGAGCTCATACAAACGCATTCAAATCTAACATTGTTAGACATCATTGTTTTTAGAGGGGGGGGTAAACACATTTGTTTGAAATCACAAATCACATTGGTCAACACAATCTTCAACATTATTCAATTCAAACCCCATTGGGCTCCATTTGATGTCCAATTGTTTATGGCCCTGTTTGTTCGTCATGGCATTATTTTTTAAATATGGTTTTTGATACTTGTCGCATCCTCCTCTCTCCCCATCTTTTCTGACTTGATTCTGCTGTATAAAAAAAATACAAAACGTATGTCAAATAACATATATCCTCTGCTCCTCTCAGAACCTGAAGGCAGCCGACAACGACCCAACAGCACCTCCCTATGACTCTCTGCTGGTGTTTGATTATGAAGGGGGTGGCTCTGATGCAGGAAGCCTCTCCTCTCTGAACTCATCGAGCAGCGGAGACCAGGACTACAACTGCCTCAATGAGTGGGGACCCCGCTTCAAGAAACTGGCAGACATGTACGGAGGAGGAGAAGATGATGACTTGCTGTAAATGTACCAAAGATCAAATAATTTGGATAGGCAGATGCACATGGCTGAATGTATGTTAGATTGATTTAAACATGGACTGATAAAGGACTGCATCCCAGTGAAAGTATAGTACAGCTAGACACCAGTAAGCCCAAAGATGGTTTTTATTCTGTTTGTGGGTATTGACTGTTTATTGTCAGTACAGTCCTGTTAGCAACAACAGGCACTGCTCAGAAGCCAAAGGATGATTTTTTTTTTTTTTTTTTTTATAAATGAGTTCCCCATTTTGAATGGTTAAGCTCTGTCTTTTAGATACCTGTTTAAATCTAGGCTGGACACTGTTTTCTCTTTATTTTCTGTTCATTGAGTCTTGGAGCCAAATTATCTGGCTCATGGTTGATTTATGAATTTTGTGCAGATATTTCAGCCGGTGTTGTAGCTTACTGGGTAACATTTGTTATTTTGGCAACGTACGGTACTTTACACTCTTTCTGTTTTTGTGTGTGTTTTGTACTACTACTTCAGTTAAATTGCATTGTTTTGTATTTCTGTTTGAGGAATGAAATTACAAATGATTAAGGGGAATTCTAGTTAGCCAGCCAACACAACATCACCCTTTGAGGCTGTAGTCAATGAGGTATCAAATGCTTTTTTTAAAATGTTGAATTGGTTGTTGTTGAAATGTTAAGTGTCTGCTTAGTTGACCTCTTTATCACATTGTATGTCTAAATGCTTTTTGGCGCTACCTCCAATGGTACTTTATTACGAACGCTTTGTTTTGATTTTTTTTTTTTTTTTTTTTTTTTTTATAAAGTTACTCTTAATACAATAATGTGTTTGTGACTGGTCTTTTATTTCAGTAAAGGACCGTTTGGTATTCATGGGATGGACCACTGGAGGAAAATAGGGGAGGGTCATGTCTTTTATTCTTTGTTGAGGGGAGGGTCACCCAACATTTTTTAGCCGGGGGGCACCCAACTTTTGTATTAATGAAAACGGCTAAATTTCAAAGTGGCTTGTTTGGTGCATATTTTTTTTATGTAGCTCTTCGTCTTGGCCCTCTTGCTACCAGATGGGTCTGACCCATGAGTTTGCAGGGGGAGCACTGTCCCCTGGTGGCTGAAACGGGTAATTGCATTGTTTAAAAAATGAGTGGAATTATTACATCGGGCATGACCAGATATTTTATAAATATCTTAACTAACACAAAACAACTAAATGGTGGTAGGTAATAGAGGGCTGCATTGGGATTGGGTCCCGCGGGACCCAACGCAAATCTCGCGGGAGCGGGCGGTTTTAACTTTGCTGCGGGCGGGAGCGGGCGGCTAAAAAAAACACTGCGGGATCGGGATGTAGCCTGGAACCCCCACACGCCAGCAGAAACCATAGATATACATATATACGGACTGAGTATATACTGTATAGGCCATTTATGAGCGGACACTAGCGTGTCTGAGCCTCCCAGGACGGGGGAGCTCGCTCCCTCATCCTCTGCTCCTTTCTCCCTCTCCTCTCTCCCTCATCCTCGGCCCCTTCCTCCCCCTCTCTCCCTATCCTTCTGCTCCTTCCTCCCCGTCTAACAGCAGCAAGCACCTGCCTTCTTTGCCTTCATCTTCTCCATATTAATCTATAAAATGACGTGTTTTCTCATGCGGGACGGGAGAAGACACAACGTCAATGCATCTCTATTATTGTGCGGGCATAAATTCTCAGAGTTTTGCGGGAGTGGACGTACACATTGCGGGAGCGGGCGAGAGTGTAACACACATGTTGCGGGTGCGGGCGGTAATGGTCAGAAATTCGCCGGGAGCGGGATGAAGAAAACAGTCCAGCGCAGGGCTCTAGTAGGTAATACATCAGATTTCATATACTGCTAAAATATTACCTGGCTGACGATGGGAGCAGCAGGACGCAAAAAACGAAAATTACTGTTGCGATAGTCTGGACATCTTGCCGTGCCAACCTTGCAAAAAAGGTTTCCTTAATGCCATGTATATAAATGTGATGTCAGCAATTGATTGCGGGTTTTGTGTAGATTTTGACTTTTATACGTTTATTCCACTCTGTTTAAACGGCGAAGTGGAGAGGCCTCGTTCACCTGTTTGGAGCTGGCTGGTGAATGTGACGCTCGTATAGGCCTTGCTGGATACACCGTGACCCTTTTTGTGGATCTACTGATCGCTGTGGATTACTTTTTTTTCCGTGTCATTGGATTATGGCAAAATACAGATCTTTTTTTATCAACGTGTCAACGTTTTATGGTGTGACTGCGCTTCGTTTCTGCGTTTGGAGAGGCATCTCAACAGACTGTAGGTCGAACACTGATTGTTCACTGTTACATTTTAGTTGAATTTAAGTGTCGGGGCATTCCGCCACCGTCTATTGTGTTCCAAAACAGCCGTGCCGCGATTGGATTTCATAAGGGCGAATTGTTAAATTGTTACAATGTAATTTAAAATCTGCTTAAAAAAAAAAACATATGTTTTGGAATATAATGTGAAGGTTCGGCAGCTTTACCTACAGTCAGGTCCATAAATATTGGGACATCGACACAATTCTAATCTTTTTGGCTCTATACACCACCACAATGGATTTTAAATGAAACGAACAAGATGTGCTTTAACTGCAGACTTTCAGCTTTAATTTGAGGGTATTTGCATCCAAATCAGGTGAACGGTGTAGGAATTACAACAGTTTGTATATGTGCCTCCCACTTTTTAAGGGACCAAAAGTAATGGGACAATTGGCTGCTCAGCTTTTCCATGGCCAGGTGTGTGTTATTCCCTCATTATCCCATTAACAAGGAGCAGATAAAAGGTCCAGAGTTCATTTCAAGTGTGCTATTTGCATTTGGAATCTGTTGCTGTCAACTCTCAATATGAGATCCAAAGAGCTGTCACTATCAGTGAAGCAAGCCATCATTAGGCTGAAAAAACAAAACAAACCCATCAGAGAGATAGCAAAAACATTAGGTGTGGCTAAATCAACTGTTTGGAACATTCTTAAAAAGAAAGAACGCACCGGTGAGCTCAGCAACACCAAAAGACCCGGAAGACCACGGAAAACAACTGTGGTGGATGACCGAAGAATTCTTTCCCTGGTGAAGAAAACACCCTTCACAACAGTTGGCCAGATCAAGAACACTCTCCAGGAGGTAGGTGTATGTGTGTCAAAGTCAACAATCAAGAGAAGACTTCACCAGAGTGAATACAGAGGGTTCACCACAAGATGTAAACCATTGGTGAGCCTCAAAAACAGGAAGGCCAGATTAGAGTTTGCCAAACAACATCTAAAAAAGCCTTCACAGTTCTGGAACAACATCCTATGGACAGATGAGACCAAGATCAACTTTTACCAGAGTGATGGGAAGAGAAGAGTATGGAGAAGGAAAGGAACTGCTCATGATCCAAAGCATACCACCTCATCAGTGAAGCATAGTGGTGGTAGTGTCATGGCGTGGGCATGTATGGCTGCCAATGGAACTGGTTCTCTTGTATTTATTGATGATGTGACTGCTGACAAAAGCAGCAGGATGAATTCTGAAGTGTTTCAGGCAATATTATCTGCTCATATTCAGCCAAATGCTTCAGAACTCATTGGACGGCACTTCACAGTGCAGATGGACAATGACCCGAAGCATACTGCAAAAGCAACCAAAGAGTTTTTTAAGGGAAAGAAGTGGAATGTTATGCAATGGCCAAGTCAATCACCTGACCTGAATCCGATTGAGCATGCATTTCACTTGCTGAAGACAAAACTGAAGGGAAAATGCCCCAAGAACAAGCAGGAACTGAAGACAGTTGCAGTAGAGGCCTGGCAGAGCATCACCAGGGATGAAACCCAGCGTCTGGTGATGTCTATGCGTTCCAGACTTCAGGCTGTAATTGACTGCAAAGGATTTGCAACCAAGTATTAAAAAGTGAAAGTTTGATTTATGATTGTTAATCTGTCCCATTACTTTTGGTCCCTTAAAAAGTGGCAGGCACATATACAAACTGTTGTAATTCCTACACCGTTCACCTGATTTGGATGTAAATACCCTCAAATTAAAGCTGACAGTCTGCAGTTAAAGCACATCTTGTTCGTTTCATTTCCAATCCATTGTGGTGGTGTATAGAGCCAAAAAGATTAGAATTGTGTCGATGTCCCAATATTTATGGACTTGACTGTATGTGCTAAAAAATACAATGACTGGGGAAGCCTAGTGACAAGTCCATAGCAACCAGTGTTGAATTTATTTCCCAGTGTCCTTTGCTGAATAGTCTCAATGTTTTATTGTTTTATTTCATGTGAATACTAGTTTACTAGAGGAGTAACTTAGTATTTGAAGAAATGCAGTGATGTAGAAAGTGTGCATTTAGTTTCCATGCTTATTGTGTTTCCACAACAATGTTAGTGAGTAAATCTACTGAAATGGCCACCACACCATAACAGAGGAGTGTGGTGCATAAGATGAGAATGCAGAGGTTAACTAGTGTATTTCATGGCTGTAAAAAAATCATATGGCATATGTACGTATATGCTAAGTGCAAACTAACACATAAGGGGAGGGTCATTTCTCTTTTTCAAATAATTTTGGAGGGTCATAGAAAAATTGTTACTGGCGAGGGGAGGGTCAAGTCTATTTAGCCTAAAGGTCCCAAAACTCCTCCGGTGGCCCCTTAAATAACGTACAGTCCCTAATGGAGAGTATTTCACGAAAAGACAGACATTAAAATGTGTACAGTAGCCTACAGCAAAGCAGCAGTCATGACAGAAGTATTGCAGGAGAGAGTCAAGTTCTTGAGTACTCGTGTGACAGTCATAGTGCAAGACTTCCCCTCAATGCAGGTGATTGCAGAGAAAGCTGTTTTAACACATGCACAGCAGTTTCTATTTACCCTGGCTAATTAGATCTCGGCCAATGTACTTAAAGTTGCTCCCCAAAACCCAACTGTCTGAGCCAGATGAGCATGGTGTTTGCTAAATTGGGTCCTAAAGGCATTTGATTTCAGTTTTCCTGTCCAATTGATGCTAGCCTATGTAATTTGCAGGGGGGGCTACGCATTAACAGAAGAGAAACTATTCAACAGGAACAGACTCCGACAACACTAGTGGTGTTCTGACAGTTCTCGCCACCCATGCAGGTTGAGTTACATACTAGTCTGATGAACTAATAAGCCTCTCACTTTTGATGACCTACCCTAGCAAACAACATTGTTTAGCACCTACTTAGGTAAAGTAGAGTAGCTCTTACTGATCACCCAAACACATGTATCACTTATATTACTATTATTTCACAAACGCACACATTATTTCAAGAAAATGTAACCTATTGTTTTCAATTTTTGCATTTAAAGCTAATGTAATTTGCAGGGACAAATTTCATACGGTTGTCATGTGCCCATCGGACCCAATGTCACACTGCACCTGAGGAGAATAACACTGGTCAGACATTTCTCAATAGAAGATAGAAGACAGAGTAGGCTACTAGTTCAAAACATTTTATATAATCAATCATTTACAGGGACAGGACCTACAGGACATACTTTACTGTTTCCAAGCTTGCATTTACCCATGTTAAATTGTGATATCACCAGTTAATATGGGCGTATATTTCTCTCATATGTTAACCTGTGTTAACTTAGACTAAAAGTCCAATGTATAGATAGAAATCACAAAATCATTTCAGTTGTGTGTAGTGTAGTGGTATAGATGATATAAAAGCTAGTCTGTTAACTTTTTTGTCCATGACATCCAAGGTTCAAATCCCCGCTGGATCTCTAGTGCGTTGTTTCGTTGAATTTTTTTCCGTTCATACGGTATGTGTCGTATTTTTGTGGATAATGCTTAAACGGACATAAACTGGTGATGTTTTCAGCGATATCCATTATTTTGTCTCAATTGCAAATACTTTGTGAAAATGTGAGCCTCTGGCACTCGAGGAGCGGAGGCAGAGCAGAACGCAGGGCAGGGCCTTGTTGAATATTCACTGATTTCATGCAAATATCACCAGTTAACATGATCACCAGCTAAACTGGCACACCGGCATGTGTATGTGTGTGTGTGGGGAGTAGGTGATAGAGCGAGGGAGAATGAGAGAGTGACGGCGATTAGCTTTGGAGCGAGTACCGACTCTAGAGTCATATAGTGAGAGAAACAAAGTGTCTCCCCTGTGTTTTCTGACCAAGGTGGAAAATCTGTAGCAGGAATAGTTAACCATCTCCTTGATTTCATAACGCAATACCTGTCTCTCTCTCGTTGACTGACTCGCTTGTGTTGTTCGCTGTGTGTCTGACTATGTGTGCTTTCGAACACCCGCCCAACTCTACCTCTGATTGGCTTACCATGACATTTTACTCAACCTCAGCCAATCGTCAGCATTTATGCGCTTGTGTCGTGCACTGCCCACTAACCAAGGAAGAACAGTAAAAAAAAGTATTTGCCTCTCGGCTCAGACTCAGAGATCTAGTTGGTCTGATGAAAAAAACAGCTTCAAATATAGTAATGCGACGCATTTTTTGGCAGTAACGGTAACGGCGTTATTAAGATGGGAAGAGTAAACAATTAGATCACTCGTTACTGAAAAAAAGTAACGCCGTTATTTATAACGCTGTTATTCCCATCACTGTCCGCCACAGACCAGGAAAAACCTAGTCTAAAGTCAGTGGCGCATTATTCAGATGCTATTTTAAGGGCGCATGCTGACTTACAAAGTTCTCAATGCTTCGGTTAACATTTTGGGACCCTCATTATGCTACCGTTGAAGGTTGGTGATATTTTGAGCCTTTTTAGTGGTATAAATAGTGATTTGTTTTTACGTTTCCTGTGCCCCGAATACTAGCGTTGTAAGCTAATCGGCGGTCCGCGCTAGCGTCTTTCAAGCTAAAAACTCATTCGATTAGCATGAAAACATGTCCCAGAGAGTGACAGAGTGGATATACATCTGTTAATAACCCCTAGGTTTGTTTTGCGCCGGAATTGTCCTTTAACCCAAATGCCCCAGCAGCAGCACGGGAGAGGAGAGACAGAAGAGTTGCATTGTCTATAGAGGTAATCCCGGTCTAATGTTAGACTACATTGCAAAAATATCACCATGAATTCATAACCTTGTAATTCAGTGAGAGTGAGCCCAAAACATCGGAAAGTATGTTTTTGTGACATTTCTTTATTTATATTTTGTCAAAAAGAAAAATCAATAGCAAATGTCGGTCTCCTCGGCTGTGAACCACTCCCCCACTAACACAGAATGTTTAGAGAACGTTGGGGAACATTAGTTTCTGGTTCCCTAAAGGTTAGTTCGAACCAAACCAAAAACTAACGTTTAGGGAACGTTCCCTCAGGGTTATAACGTTCCCTAAACGTTAGGGGAACCAACCAACTGCAACGTTCTCCTGTGGTTGCACTGTACCTCCACACAACGTTCCCGTTTGGTTGTTTTTGGTTGTTTTTTGGTTGTTCTGAGTGCGGTTTGGAATGATTATTTAAACCAGCTCCATTTAAGTTTTTGAAGTAGCATATAAAAGGTTTGCAGTCACTTGATTTAGATTCACTCAAAAATGATTGGTCTTATAAAATCTAAGTAAGAAACAGCATAGCAAGAGAATATATTTATTTTTAGGCTGATATCAATTTTGCTAAAAACAATAGTTTTGTACTCGATTTCGTTTTTTTAACTGTATTAGGTGAAAATACGTAAAACAAGAATCTATCAATAGATCGATTTTCACAACTAAGAAAATGCACTTTCTTTTCACTTCTAACAAGTTCAGTGTATAAATCCAACCGTTACACCCCCAAACCAATAGGGGGAGTGCCTCTGCTTTCAAATGACCAATTGAAGTCCCGTCCTGACTTCCGTATTGTGCTATTTAAAAAAATAAAAATAAATTGTGCATACACCAAAATCCTTCTGGATACACATAACTTGCCTGGGACCCGTCTTCTTTCAGTGGCTTTCAGGTAAATGGACGCTCGAGATAAATTGGTGTGTATGAGCACATGTATATTGGAGCCCTTAACGTTAGACATGTTTTAGTTAGTGCTAGCTCCCAACTTAAAGGTGCTCTAAGTGATGTTGGGTGACGTTACTCCTTGTTGATGTTCTAAGTATTTCAGAGACCGCGTTTTTTTTACAGTGTGTTTAGGGGACCGGCAGTGGATAGTGAGGAGATGTTTGCTGTATGTCACAACAAATGTTGTAGCCTAAAAAACGCGTGACATCGCTTAGAGTACCTTTAACTGACCAGTTTGTTGCCTACAAGCTTGCGAATGCTTGTAGTTACATTTTTGAATTAATTTTTTCATCTCTTTATAGAAGTACACACTTAGCACTCACACTGTTTGTGAGTTTCACGTAGTATTAAACAAATAATAGTTCGGTAAAATATTTTTATAATAGTTTTCTGCCATCACTGTTAGAATTAATACATTCAGAACATGTTTAATTTATTCCTGTACCGTTGGTATTTTACACTCACTCATTTGCATGTATGCAAAGCAAGGCTTCTGATTAGGTGGCAATTGATGTCAATGGTAAGCGTCTCTTTTCAGAATTGTAATGTTCAGACATTCCAATGGTCTCTATTCAGAATTGTTCATCCAATGCCGTGATAAATGTGCTGTAGCATTGTGTGATTGCGCCTCTATCAGCTTTAGAAACTGGTTAGACAATTACAGCATAATCCTATCCCTGAAATTGAAAATCTAAAACAGTTAAATTAAAAAAGCCATTTCACTATGTTCTTCTCTGCAAAACTTGAGCAATATCCTTTTCTCTGCTCTGCTTTCTCACACCAAACAACGACGTTAGACGTCATCAGAAAGCGCATTTTGGGAAATGTATGGATCAGTTACGTTGCATTTTTGTGTGTTTCTGCTCATGTAGAGCATCAATGCGGTACGTGTATGTTTTTAAATGTTGGCCTGAACCATATTTGTACAACCAAACTTCGGAAAATTGGTGTGTATATTATAAAATAATGTGTATAGTGGATAATGTCCGAAACATGATGCAGTATGATCTGTCTGCTTACTCAAGCAAATAAGGATGTGTAATGTCACAAACCGTAGCATTATACTTTTACGTTTAAACAGTAGAAAATGAAAGTAGTAGTAGAAAGTAGTAAAAAAACTCCATATCTAATGTTTAAGTGCAGGAAAGAGATAAAAAAACAAACAAAAAAACACTATACATGGGTAGCAGTGCTCGAATTATCTTTTTGTCTTTAAGGGGGTCTCTCTATCTCATAAAAAAAAGTTGGCACACCCTGCACATAGCCTAACAAGGCTATACAATGAAATAGCCTAGGCGCGAGTGGCACTTTTGCGCAGTATATGCGCACAGTAGGCCTAGGCTATTATCTTGACATACGCACACAACAGACAGAATTTTTTTTTTACAGAAATTGAGTCCTTTTAATTAATTTCAACATATTATTGATTGTAATAGTCCATATTTAATTTCAATTTCGCAATACAAAGAAATAGACTAAAAAATTTAGTCTGAGTGTCATTCTCAATTTCACAATGAAATAAAACGTAACTCATTTGAACCAGACCACCGTCTCAGATATCCTCAGTGTCAAACACAATAATGCATGTAGTCTTTAACTTATACAGAGGGAAAATGCACTAACTGGCAGAAATGAATAAAGCCATTGCACAGCCAAACTATGTTCTAGTCTTATAATGTGCACGTAGTGATAACAACACCTGGGTATTCAGTCGTCTCGTGTGTTGAACCGTGGAAATAAATAGACGAACAATTTTGGAATTTGCACTGCGATGTTGTCGGGAAGCCTATTCACTGAATATTCCGCCATCAGAGATTGCATTGTATTGCTGACAGGTGTTTCAAAATATCTGGGAACTTTTCCAGAGCTACAGATAGGATAGCTACAGATTCATTTATTTAAGATGTATTGGTGATATTTACCTCAAAAGCACATTAAGCTAAAAGCAAGGTGACTTCTTCGGACTTGCGAGTGCTGTCAAATCGATCGTAGCCTATGCGGTTTGCTCACATAGCCTAGTGGTGTGGTGGTGAAGTGCAGTCATGCTGTGTTCCTGAGCGTAGGGTAGGCTCAGGTCGCCTAGTAGCCTATATTTTATATTTTAATTTAACATCTTTAATGGTAAGAGACCGCACAGGGATGGATAATGAGCGTTGTTTAAGATTAAATTACAATGCCACATATGGCAGACACCTTCAGATGTGAGAGACCCCCTCAGATTTTTGACTTTGTTGCTTTCATGGGAGCCAGTCCTCACTCTATGGGAGCTTGGCTCCCTCTGGCTCCCACGTAATTCGAGCACTGGTGGGTAGTACCACTGAGTCGGAGAAAGAAACACACTCCATTTTAGTTTGAAATTACCCTCTAAAATGCTGATTGGCCAGGTTGCATGATGTCAAGGCGTTACTGATTGGTTGGAAGAAATGGATAAGTCTACGTAGAACACAGCAGACCGTTCACTATCAGGAAGTCTTGGAAAAACAACCAACGACCAACAACAACAACAACCAACAACCTACACAGCTTAATATTCTCGCGGAAAAGTAAGTAAAATACGTTACAGTTGTAGTTGATGTTGTGGTTGTAATGCAAGGGTTTGGGGTTTTAACCTTTAAGCTCTTTCCCTCGTAGGGCTCTGTTATATTCCATTGTTTGGCTCTGTTATATTCCGGTACTGCGCATGCTCAGATGACTGTTGGGTCCTGTAGCTGTAATAATGGATATAGCTCCAGCTAATGGCTGTAATTCACCATGTGTTCTATTAATACATCCATGGTATTATCTTATGATACATCCGAGGGATATATTGATGTATGTATGTATGTATGCTGCAAAGCCTGTTACATGAATTTAACTTAACTCATTAGCGTTTCCCAAAACTGCCGAGGCTATCGGCTCAAGCTAAATAATGGAGCTAGAAAGCTAGGTAGCTAATGTTAACGTAATATCTTATATGTCCCAAAGAGCCGATGTGGGTTTAGAGTTTAACACTTATCTTACGATACATCCGCGGACAATATGCTGTAAAGCCTGTAACGGATATATTATATATAATGTTTAACGTTAGTGAATATTTTAGACAATGAAACGGCGAGTTCATGAGTTCGCTTCGATTATGTAAGAGACACAAGAGAGAAATTCATGAATGCGCATGTTGCTACCGGTTGCTACGACACCCAAACAAATTGTTGGAGCAAAGTTTCATGTTATGTCGAGCCGTCTTAGTGTTTTTAAAAATAGTGATTTTGATGCCATAGTAGTGCCCCTAGCTCTCCCATTCAAAAGGCCATTAAACCCAAAAAACGAGAATACAGTAAATCTTAAAGTTATCTTAAGTTAAAGTGGCGCTTCGTCCTAATCATGCTTTTAAACGAAATTTGCATATATAATATATATATATATATATATATATATATATATATATATTTATATATACGTGTATGCTTTGCTGCATTGTATGTTTTGTGTCATCGTGTTAACCTGCTTGCGTTCTTGTTATACCGGTTCTTTTGGGAATTTATTTATTAGCATTTTTATGGATGCTGTGTCCCTACAATGAGAAATCCTGTCACATGCAATGTTAACACTGTATACATTTTTAGGTTTCATTTCAACAGGAACTCATAGGTTGTATTACATTTGTATACAATGAGTACAAGGACAGAGCGGCAGGCCTACACAAAGCGATGGAAAAGGGCACGACGAGAGCTGGCACGACTGGAACAGACTGAGCGTATTCACCAACATCAAGAACCACAGCTACAACTGCCAGAGGAGTGTGAAGAGGAGCCAGAGCTCATGGCAATGCCAGCAAGTTCTGTCAGCAGCTCTGAGGAGGACAGTAGCAGTGTTGCTTCTTCAGACCTGGAAATGCGGGAGACGCCCATGGACAAACCTATGGATGAGACCAGTGACTCCTGCAGCGAGGAACACAACCCACAAGGTTCACTCAGGAACTTCTTACAACACTGGGCTTTAAAACACCAGATTCAACACTCTGCTCTTGATGATCTTCTTGTGGGACTGAAAGCCAGTGGACATCCAGAGTTGCCGACAACAGCCAGAACCCTTCTATCAACCCCGAGAGATATCAGGTCAACCACAGTATCAGGAATGGAGTATGTCCACTTTGGTTTAAGGAGAACTCTTGAAGGACAACTCAACCAGTACCCAAGGGAGGCTCTGAAAAAAATAAACACACTGGAGTTGTCACTCAATGTTGACGGACTTCCGCTATTCAAAAGCAGCAAGATCAGTCTGTGGCCCGTCTTGTATGCCATCCATCTGACTCCAACTCGTGTTTTTCCTGTAACTTCTGGTCCTTCAAAACCTAAGGATTTGGATTTTCTCAATGATGTGGTTGCAGAAGTGCAGGATCTGCTTGAAAATGGATTTCAAGGAAAGAAGGTTTTGATGCGTTGTGTTGTATGTGATGCTCCAGCCAAGGCAATGGTCAAAGCAATCAAACTGAGCACCGGATACAATGGATGTGACAAATGTACACAGAAAGGGCAATGGTACGGTGGCCCTGAAGTGCAAATCACAACAGCAATAAGAAAAACGCGACGGCAAATATGAAAACACGACGGCGAATATGAAAACACGACGGCGAATATGAAAACACGACGGCAAATAGGAAAACACGACGGCAAATATGAAAACACGACGGCAAATAGGAAAACACGACGGCAAATAGGAAAACACGACGGCAAATGGAAAAACACGACAGCAAATAGGAAAACACTTCAATAAATCACAAAACACAACGGCATTAACTTCTACCGGAAAAGGTAGGGCCTATCTAGCAGTGGACGGACCCTCCTGATTGGACAGACGCACTGTCTGTCTTTCGCGCTCCCAAATCACCCACAATCCTATGCGCGCGGCTTTACCGGCTCGTTAAAAAAACAACAATGGCGGACCTAAGTGGGAGTTGGAGCGGCATCGCTGATGGCACAATTAACATTTAAATGTAAGTATATTTAGTGTTTGCTGTACATTTGTTATCACCGTTAATGTGTTACATCAATGTCAAGTGTTACGCATTAATGCTGGTACAAATTGCTATTATAATTAGGTAGATACACC
Organism: Sander lucioperca; assembly: GCF_008315115.2. Taxonomy (NCBI): domain Eukaryota; kingdom Metazoa; phylum Chordata; class Actinopteri; order Perciformes; family Percidae; genus Sander; species Sander lucioperca. The sequence continues at coordinate 8,370,364 of NC_050187.1, forward strand.
CCGAGCTAACGTTAAGCTAACTGAACCTATCATTTAACATTAGGCTGTTAGCTAGCTAGCTGTGTTGCTGTCTTTTATGCCATTTGTGTTCGTAAAGTTTAATGTCCGGTGGCATTTTCATCTCTTTTTGTAAGCCGTTACTGTATATGCGTAATGTTAGCAGAGATTTAGAAATTGGTGTGTTTATCAGTTGTAGCTGCAGGATTGGAGGTAAAGCTGCACCTTGTTAACTTCACTAGCAACGTTAAATGAAAGCTAAAATGTATGAGTAGTTTCCCATGTAACAAGTATAACATTCCGTTATAGCATTTATAATGGTAAAGATCTTTTTCTTGTGTTTGCTGTCTTTTAACAGGGACTAAGGAACAAATGGAGGCTGCACTACAATGCTGAAGTTGGCATCCGATTCGCAGCTTCCGATTTGGCAGTTAAGGGGAAATTTAAGGGGAACTTAAAACTGTCCGATTCAGCAGGGAAACATAATTTACATTGCTAAGTGACTGATCCTCCGTTTTTTGAACCTCCTACTGTATTGAATGAGTGTTAGTCATTAAGGTAAATTATTAATTATGTCTAAAACACACTTTTAGATTTGTGAAAGCTTTATTGTCTTTATGAGAACACAATAAAGGGAGATTTCACCGTTTTTCTAAACTTGTCAAATCAGGACTAAATTATCCCAGAGAGTCTAAGGATTCTTAAAAACACAGTTTGAGATTTGTGAAAGCTTTATTCTATTTGTGAAAATGCAATAAAGGGAGGTTTTACTGTATTTTTCACATATAGACTACATTGGACCAGGTCCAGATCCAAAACCACAATACTTAAGACTTGTCAAATCAGGACTAAATTATCCCAGAGAGGCTAAATAAACTGTTTTATTTTATTGCCACAGCATGGCCTTTGCTAATTGACATTCAACGTACAAGTCCACGTCTCTCCATGTCATTTCTTATATCCATGAGCAGGTCTTCCTTCTCACTTCAAAAGAAAAGTAGAAAAAATTATTTTTACCTTTTGGAAATCAATCCAAATATCGTCATAGATTTGCCAGTGGTTTAATTTACTCTTCAAATCCTTCTCATATACATATAACATAAGTGTTGTTTTCTCACCTTTCCTCAGAAAAAGAGGCAGGACTGAATATTTATTAAGATTTTTTTTAATTCATACTTCATAGGCCATTGTCTCAGGTGAGGAGCAACCCCACTTCTGGGGAACGCTGGGTCCCGATCTTCTTTGATGATGAAACCCAGCTGGACAGGATTGTGAAATACCTGTCAAACTTCCTTGACAGCTGTGACACACTCTCTGATAAAGTGTGCACCATGGTGTCTTCTGACAGGATCAAATACATCCTAAATGTGTTGCTGTCAGAGATAGGTCCACAGCAGTTCCACATTATATTCATGAAGCCATTTTTTTCTATGACTTAAAGTGGCTATATGTAACTTTCAATTTGTGTTAATCCTAGCGGCCAGTTTGGACAAAAGTGGTAGTATTTTCACCACACTTGCTGTCGTAAAGGTCTTTTCTTTACGGTGCTGTATTGCCCACTGTAGATTACCAAGTTTGCGTTACCGTGTTTACACAAGTACAGGGGAAGACCTGCTCATGGATATAATAAATGACATGGAGAGAGTGAGTTAATTCTTGTCCAGTTTTGACAAGTTTAGGTATTGTGGTTTTGGATGTGGACTTGGTCCAATGTGGTCTACATATGCAAAAAACAGTAAAATCTCCCTTTATGGCATTTTCACAAATAGAATAAAGCTTTCACAAATCCCAAACTGTGTTTTTAAGACTCCTTAGCCTCTCTGGGATAATGTAGTCCAGATTTGACAAGTCTAGGTGGATCTAGACCTAGTCTAATGTGGTTTATATGTGAAAAAAAACTTATTGTGTTCTCATAAAGACAATAAAGCTTTCACAAATCTAAAAGTGTGTTTTAGACATAATTATAAATTTACCTTAATGACTAACACTCATTCAATACAGTAAGAGGTTAAAAAAACAGTTTTAAGTTCCCCTTAACTGCCAAATCAGAAGCTGCGAATCGGATGCCAACTTCAGCGTCGTGGCTGCACTAGCGTCACCAGAAGGGAGAGATGAGGAGGAGAGGGAAAGCAAAAGACAAGCAGGGAGACAGAGGCCAAAAAGAGATGTTGAATAGATTATTTGCTATATTAGAGATTGCCATTCAAAAAATAAATGCATTAAATTAACTAGTTTCTCTGTGTCTTAAGTTTTTGGGTGTGTATATAATATAAACTGTTTTTCAATGTTTATTTTTCCATCAAATTATGACCTGGACACAGGAAACTTCTAACTGAGTAATTATATTCAGATGCTACCTGTTTTAATAACTAGTTAGGTATACAAGCTCTAAAAAGACATTAATGAAACGTGTATCTGTATTATAACATTTATTCAAACATGACTATATACTGTACACAAGTATATTCAACATGAAGCGGCGATCAGACTCAGCTCCCGATGATGGTGTTGCTTCCGGACTGCAGACAGAAGGAGAAAGATTAGGTTAGTCCAGTAGTTATCCAACCTGTCCTGGTAAGATTAGAATTGTATCATAAGTATATTTAAGCATACTGAAACATGAAGGTACTTCATGTAACTGTGTAGTGGTGTAGTTTCTTCATCATGGTCTTAACTGACAACTGTTGACCATTTAACACACTTACACCTTCCTTTACTGTATTAGTGGGTGTTTATCAATGGAGGTATTATGACTTTTCATATGTTGGTTGTAGCCTTGTAGCTTGTGTGTTTACAGTACTATTTACCCTTTCTCACTTGCAGTTTAATGTATATCATACTGCCTGTGGTAGCTCATTAGCTGGTAGCGTTTACCTTGTAGTTGCTGATCATATTTTGCACTGCATTTGTCTGAAAGCTAGAAGCTACTGGACAATGAGCTAATGTTGCATACATGCAGTAAACTACAAGCTAATGTAAACGGTTAGCTACTGCAATTCTCCTTACCGGTAAGTGTTATGACTACTACAAACATGAACTCCCACGAGTTTTTAATTTATTGACATGGGATAAATAAGACAAAACGACTATTGCTTACATTAAAGCCTATCGGTGTCGGTAACGTTACCTACCTTTGCACGTTGCGAGCAAAGTTCCTGACAGAATATTCTCCTCCTGCAAGCAGACTGACGCCGATTCACCAACAGCACAGTTCATAGTTCCACATCCATTTCGTCCAGTGTTTTGAAATGAGAAACGGCTAGTCCGTTTGTTAAATGCATAGACAGTGAGGCACTTTTATTTTTTCACCTCCCCTTCCTGTCAAAAGACAGACAGTGCGTCTGTCCAATCAGGAGGGTCCGTCCTCTACTAGATAGGCCCTACCTTTTCCGGTAGAAGTTAATGCCGTTGTGTTTTGTGATTTGTTGAAGTGTTTTCCTATTTGCCGTCGTGTTTTCCTATTTGCCGTCGTGTTTTCATATTTGCCGTCGTGTTTTCATATTTGCCGTCGTGTTTTCATATTTGCCGTCGTGTTTTCCTATTTGCCGTCGTGTTTTCCTATTTGCCGTCGTGTTTTCATATTTGCCGTCGTGTTTTCCTATTTGCCATCGTGTTTTCATATTTGCCGTCGTGTTTTCATATTTGCCGTCGTGTTTTCCTATTTGCTGTCGTGTTTTCTTATTTGCCGTTTTGTTTTCATATTTGCTGTCGTGTTTTCCTATTTGCTGTCGTGTTTTCATATTTGCCGTCGTGTTTTCATATTTGCCGTCGTGTTTTCCTATTTGCTGTCGTGTTTTCTTATTTGCCGTTTTGTTTTCATATTTGCTGTCGTGTTTTCATTTTTTCTGTTGTGTTTTCCTATTTGCCGTCATGTTTTATGATTTGTTGTTGCGTTTCTCTAATTGCTGTGGTGATTTGCACTTCAGGGCCACCGTACAATGGGTGGATGGCCGTGTAACATACCCTGAGGTTCAAAACACCCTGCGAACCAATGAGATGTTTAGAAGAGAGATGGCTACTAAGGAAACAGAGGGGCTTACAGTTTCCCCGTTTCTCAACTTCCCATTGATATGATCAAAATGTTTTCCATTGACTACATGCACCAAGCTTGTTTAGGTGTAATGAGGAAACTGCTGGTGGAATGGGTGAGGGGAAACAGGCAGGTCAGACTGCAGTCTGCTGGACAAGTTCAACAAGTCAGCGGAAGACTAGCTTGTTTGAGAAAATCTATTCCAAGTTGCTTTACCAGGAAGCCACGGAACTTGGAAGAAGGGGACCGATGGAAGGCTACAGAGCTGCGTCAGTTTGCCCTGTACACAGGAAAAATGGTGCTCAAGGACATTCTGTCAAGCCCGCTGTATAAGCATTTCATGGCTTTCAGCGTGGCACTGAATATTTTGGTTTCACCCAATCTGGCACGCAAACACGCCGACTACAGCAGAAGTCTGATGGTGTATTTTGTGTCAAAGACAGCAGAGCTGTAATTTTGCACTTCATGGTGTATAATGTTCATGCCATGCTCCATTTAACAGATGAAGCAGAAACTTTTGGATGCCTGGATGCATGCAGTGCCTTTCGGTTTGAAAACTACTTAGGACAACTGAAACGTCTGGTCCGATTGGGAAGAAGACCACTCATTCAAGTGGCCAAAAGGCTCTCGGAGATTGAACAGTGTCAGACCGGCACCGTTCCAGCACAAAGAAGGAAAATCTCAAGACCAAACAATGCTTACATCTTGGAAGGTGACAAATGCTGCGAGGCCATTGAGGAGAGGAAGGACATGGTTTTGTGCAATGTGTTTGAGAAGGTGGAGCCTCTGTTCACAGATCCTTGTGATTCAAAAATCACCGGGTGCTTCAGGGTGAAAAAGAGAGACTGTTTTGTGAAGCTGGTGCCTGCATGTGAACTCACAAGACAGGCTATTATGATCGAGGAGCCACAGACCAACATTTTCTTGACAGTCCTGCATGATTTTTAGGAGACATGCTAACAACTTCAACCCCATGTGTCTATAGCCTAACCATGAACCTTGACAGGCACAACAAGGAGGCGGGCAGCCCCCCCTCCCCCCCCCCCCCACACACACACACACTGCACATAGCTGTACATATCTGTCTATATGGTTCATACTGAATATCCATAATTATTCTGTTTTTCTATAATATGTTGCTGTTAACTTATATCTAATTTTTTTTAGATATTTAGATTTAGATAGTTCCTTCATCCTTTTTCAAAACTAAATAAACAATGCATTGCAAAAACACCCAGAGGACTTTGTCTGTGACTGTTCTTAATGCTATCTCTATTTGCCATGCCAATAATGCCGTTGTCTCTTAACAGATGAAGAACTGCACAATTGTTCAAATTGTTCGTTTTCAGACAGTGCTATGGAGGTTGTGCCATCTTCATGGGTGGTCAGATCTACAGAGTTATGCAGTTGTGTAGATTTGTTTTTTGTCACTTCTTTTACCATTCTAAATGTTCTCCTCACCACATTATAAGAAATTATCTGAAATGAAGTACATTTTTCCAAAAGGTTTTCCACTGCTATTGGACTGCGCACAATGTGAGGGCCCAAGTCAAAGCGTGCCATTTGCCCAACAAAAGCTGGGCCAAATATCCAGTGAAGAAAATCTGGCTGTGTACAGGTGACCTATTGCTATATATATATATATATATATATATATAAAAAAAATATATATATTTTTTTTATTTTTTTAATAATAGTTTTCTCTGTATGGAAATACTGCTTTGTTCTGCTACTGGCTCACAAAAACGTTCTCTTAATGTAGATTCCTACGCCAAAGCCATGGAGAAATGTCAGTGGCTGATGGACACTTCCAGCGTTGAGACGGAAGACGATGCAAGCATTCACAAAAGTCAGTGTAGACTCCCAACGAGGTACATGGCAGATTCTTCAAGTGATGGTAAGACCTCTTAAGTACAGACTACATTATTTACACAATTCAAATATTCGTTTTGCAATCAGTACAAATTGTATGGTCTTTTTATTTCAGATGAATCCGTTCCACGACCAAAAAAACATTGTCCGGAAGCCCTGTCCGGAAGTTAACATTTATGCATGCATTTAAGAAACCAGAGTCATAGTTCCTACCAAGGAAGTACTGACATTCAACCTGGTGCATATCATGTGACTGTTCTGACTGTTGACCAGACTTGATGCGACCGCCAAATTTGGTGAGTTTTTGAATATGTTAAGCCCATCAAAAAGGCAATTCATTTGCCGGGAAAAAGAATAATAATAATAATTGAAGCTGCAAGCAGCGATGGACGGGCCCTCGCTCCTCTGCACGCGTTGGGCTTACCGGCGGTCGCCGCTCCTTGCGACCGTGCATTTGCGCGTCACTCAGACACTGCAAATCATCATCAATGAAAAGGGAACTCCCTGCTGAGTTCAATGATACCTCATACAAGACTCTACATCATACAGTTCATTAGCCGTGACAGGGGGCGTGGCCAAAGCATAGGGGTCGGGGGAAACCTTTACCAAATAAAAATGAAGTCTCTGCTGAGTTCATTGATACGTCACATAAGACTCTACCTTAAACAGGTCACCAGTTATGAAAGGGGGCGTGGCTTAAGCATAGGGGGGCGAGCCAAACCGTCACCAATGAAGAAGGAACTCTCTGCTGAGTTCAATGACACCTCACACAAGACTCTACCTTAAACGGTTCAAATGTTATGAAAGGGGGCGTGGCCTGAGTAAGTGGGCGTGGTTAAAGTATAGGGGGCGGCTCAATATCACATGTAGACCACACATTATAAGTTTCATGTAAATCGGATGATGTTTGTCATATATGGCGCATTTCCTGTTGCCAGCGGGGGGCGCTATCACCAAAAGTAAATATTGGCCTGTAGATGTCCTCAGGCCTGGACCCTTGTCAATCGTGAGAAATTTCGGGCAGATACGACAATGTACACTCAAGTTACAACAACTTCTTTGTTCATCGCTAAACACTCAAAATCGCCGCCACGCCCACACCGTTTGAAGAAAAGTTTTTCTTTTAATAACTTCTCTAGGAGGAGTTCATTAAAGTATAGCACCTTGACTTTAAGGCCTACTTCCTGTTGCCACTAGGGGGCGCTATGACTTTGAGTAAATTTTGTCTAGTGAATGTCCTCAGAGTTAGAGTGTTATGAATCCTGAAAAGTTTCGAGCCAGTTGAACAATGTACCCTGAGTTACACCCACTTCCTGTTTCGGCGGCGAAACGCACAAAATGGCCGCCCCGCCACGGCCACGCCCTATGACGAAAAGTTATTCTTTTAACAACTTTTCATCTTTAAGATGGCACAGACCAAATTTGAAGTTGATCGGATGAAATCTCTAGGAGGAGTTTGTACGACATTTGGAAATGGCCAAAATCACACTAATTTCGAACTTTGAAATCAAAATCGCGGACTTGGGTTTAGGGTATGGCTCTAATGACGTTTTTTATACGTCTTTACATGCTACATATGTGTACCAAGTTTCGTGAGTCTACGATAAACGCACTGCAGGGGCTCAATTTTTTAAGTTTTGTAGGGGGCGCTAGCGAGCCATTTTTGTGCGCCTATTCCCGAAACCCTTAAAATACGTAGATTTTCACAAGACTTGAAGCGCCCGCCAATTTTGGTTTTTAATATGTTAAGCCCCTCAAAAAGCCAATTCATTTGGTGTAATAACAATTCCTTCAGTTTCAATAGGGCCTTTGCCGCTGTCGGCGCTCGGGCCCTAATAATAATAATTCCTTCAGTTCCAATAGGGCCTTCACTGCTGTCGGCGCTCGGGCCCTAATGACTACGATACACATTGGGACATTACCATTCATAGCATGGAAAAAACATACAGGACAGAGCCAATGTATCTTAAATACTATAACAAACTGGAAAGGTATATGCAAAAGCCTAAAAATAAATAGTGAATGTATACTCCTCAGAGAAATGGTGCATGACCCAGATTTTATTCCAAACAGAGCTGATAAAATCTTAGATTACTGGGCTAGTTAAAGGACAATTCCGGTGCAAAACGAACCTAGGGGTTATTAACTGATGTGTACCCACTCTGTCGCTCTCTGGGACATGTTTTCATGCTAATCAAATGAGTTTGGAGCTTTAACGAGGCTACCGCGGACCTCTGGTTAGCTTGAAATGCTGTCATGACTAGTCGAACGCCGTGCAACGTGGAATTCCCATACTGTCTATGGAGCTTCCACTTTGCACGGCGTTCGACTAGTCATGACTGGTTTCCAAGATGGCTCCCGCAAGTAAACATGAACGCGTCTGTCTTTATAATCTATCTTTTTAATAAACTATCTGTACACTTACAACGTTGTCAATGCTTCGGTTCACATTTAGGGACCCTAATTATGCTAACGTTAAAGTGTGGTGATATTTCGAGCTTTTTTAGTGGTATTAAATAGCGATTTAATTTGAGTGTCCCCATGCTCCAAGGTAGCCTCAATAAAGCTCCAAACTCATTCGATTAGCATGAAAACATGTCCCAGAGAGCGACAGAGAGCGACAGAGTCAGTTAATAACCCCTAGGTTCGTTTTGCGCCGGAATTGTCCTTTAAGGGCTAGTAACATACTCTCATACTACTTACAAAATACTCAATAAATTCATATGAAATGATAGCCTCCAAATATGATTTAGAACAAACACATTTTTTTTAAAGTATTTATAGGTAAGAAGTTACCTTATGAAATATCTAGAAGAGTATGAATCAAAAAATGGCTTAATACAATACTTGATTGAAAATAAAATAAAAGTAAAAGAAAAGCTTTCAAATGTTACAAAATATTACAAAAACTCACTATTGTAGAAAATAATTTAAAAGAAAAATGGGAAAAAGAAGTGGAAATGATCATATCAGCAGAAGAATGGAAAGAGTCACTAACTGGAAACTTTCAGACATCACAATCAAAATACTGGAGGGAGTTTGCCTGGAAAGTGAGTACATAAGTATGGGAAATGTTAGCCCTTAGATGGGACTAGTTGCTGGAGAGGATATGGGGAACAAGTAGCAAACTATACACACACATTCTTCACATGTCCAATATTAATACCCTTTTGGGAAAAGGTAGAGAAAACCCTAAAGTATATTTTTGATTTAAAAGGACCTCTGAAAATTGAAAATACTTTGGGTATTAACCAACAATAAATTTTACTTTCAGAAGACATGCATCTTTTTAACATACTACGTGTGACTGCCATGAAGCAGGTGACAAGGACATGGAAACAGTCAAATCCGCTGAAATTAAATTCATGGCTGTCAACAAAAGAGCAAACTTTTTTATTATGGTTTTGTTGTGGCATTTTGCAGTTATTATTTATTAGATATTAATTTCTTTGTACATGTATAAAAAGGAAATGTGCAATGGACTCAGAAGTGTTAACGATTGTCTAGAAGGGGGTGAAAGAACATTGCAATTTTTTTAAAGAGATTGTGTTGTGGTAGACACATCCGTCAATGGTTTCAAGAGGTATCACAATAAAAAGCCAATTTAGGCCATTATCAAAAATATGGAATACAAACAGATAATGTCAACACATTACTCCTGGTGTCTCCTGTAGTCTCCCATAGATTCCCCAAATGAGGGAATCACAAATCCATATTTTCTGGTAGTGGGGGACTGCATTCGCGCTCTACCCTGTAATAAAGATGAAAAATAGATCTGATGTATTATGGTGTAAGTATGAAGATTCTGTCCTGTCTGTATGGGCAGTTTTCTGAAATGGACCAACAAAGTCAAACTTACGGTTTGCGGAAAAGTATGGAACTGTCAGGCTGCATCTCTTACCCAGTTTCCCTTTTGGCTTGGCAATTTTGGGCCTTTGGCAGCTGCCCTGCTGAAGAGTATAAAATATTATCTGATAATAATTTCCTTCATCCTTAATAACAAATAAATATTAAGACAACCTTAAGACAACCTCAAAAATGGAATTATAGTTGAATCTAACTTCATATATCTATATATCGATGAAGTTTAATTTCCGGGATTGTTCAGGTGCTGCCGGAAATTCTGCCGGATGTCCCTAATTTTCGTCTGGATGTCCGTCACCTTCCGCTTTCTTTGTGTTGGCGTTCTAAACTCCAGTTGATTTATGAGGACTATGGTTAACTGCTCCTCAGATATCTGCAGGGTAAATCCAGACAGCTAGCTAGACTATCTGTTGAGTTTTCTCTTGCACGACTAAAACAACATTTGAACGTACACGTTTTACCAAAACAAGTTCCTTCCCAAGGCTATTTTCCAGAGGCACTGTTGCTCCTTCCGGCATGTGTGTGTGTGTGTGTGTTGTGTGTGTCAAGCCTGGGTTACCTGGCTTCGCACTGTTATACCCATTGTTGTCCAGCAGATGGAGAGAAATTCTCATCTATATATCTATATACAGTATGGCAATAGACAGCATTTAACATGGCTGAGATTAAACAACAGTGGAACATGAATTACCTTGATTTTCATAATGACTTCTTCTCTAAAGAGTAATGGATGTTAAGACTTACATTGTAGTGTTACATTTCTATTGAAGAAATTCTTCTTAATTACAATACTTAGCAGCTTTGTCATAAAATGTCCACTCAGTGACATGCAGTTACGCAACATTGGACAGTTTGATGATTCAGGTTTTGCAGCATTCCCATCTGTGTTTCACTTGAAGCCAGAACCCACCCCTGTCTGTATCAAGGTTTTAAAGAGTGGGAAGTCCCTTTTGCTACCTTTGTTGCTTTCACTTAGACATTAGTCTCCAATCACAACAGCTGCACAAGGATTCAGTGTCCCAAGACCAGTGACATGGGCCTATGAAGTGATTTTCAAACAGTCTGCCTGTCTGAAAGGAAATACATCAAATGAGCATATAAGAGATCAAAGTCATTTTGTTTTTAATTGATGTTGAATCAAATGACCCTTTAAAATAGACTTGTCTCTCATAGTTCCAAACATACTGAGAATCCTCACCTTAACCTGCAGCTCTATAGAGCTTTTTACCTCTTTTTTTGTTTTTACTTCCAAGTCACATGTTTGAATCTCACCAATCTCATTAACGCCTCCTTATAGACTTAAAACGGAAAGCAGTTTCCAGCCAATAATCAGACAAGCTGAGTGTATGCAATCTGGTCTGCATGGAATGGTAGTAGGTGGCCGCATATATGAAAAAAAAACACATAACCCTAAAAAAATTCTAACAAAAGGTTTCTCAGCTGGTTTTTGTAGTATTAAGTGTCCTATTAGGTGTTCTTATTAACATACTAAAAGATTACCAAAGTTTGACCACTAGAAAGGTGTAATTTTCAAGATGGCGTCCAAGATGGGCAGAACACCCTTAAAAAATCCTAAATCCTTCAATATTTGACCTAGCCAAGTAATCTTGGTGTCTAACCCCATGTTGTCTGGGTCTTTGAATCCATTGGACTTGTCTAATTTGCACTGACATGATTACATACTTATGGAATGCATGATTTTGTGAGATTACTGTAAGGTTGTTTGGGGGTGAACCAGAGATGTAAACGGTTTAGCCTATGTCATGTAACTCCTACTCAGTAGGCTATGTGTTTTTGGACATACCCTTTTTTTGCTTAAAAAACAGACTTCACATTAAATGTAAAAGTTATTTAACCAGTACTGGGCAGGCCTTAGCTCTGACCTTGTCATCGAGTAGACATTGATGCGATCCTTGAAAAGCAGTGGAGGCTTGACCCATGGAAGTGGAATGACTGAAGAAATGCAAGCATTGTGGACCATGTCTACACCCATCACATCTGAATACAACAACGCCATGCAGGAATTTAATGACCTCACCTACACGACAAGCGAGCAGCACCGAGAATCCTCAGAAGCAAGGATGAAAAGAGATCACTCTGATCTAGAAAAGATCAAGGAAAAGCTTAGCATTTGCACACCATTCTCTCCAGACCCATCTCTGAGAAACATTGTAACTGGTGTTGTTGCCAAAGAGGAGGTGAATGTGCGTGAGTTTGAGACTGTTGGCAATGAGATCATTGAAAAGATGATTGGAAAACCCATTTTGGAATATCCTTCAAACGGAAAGAGCGGGCAAAAACCCTTGCAGATGACTCCACCATCAAAGTTGCCCAAGATTGAACCATTGATCCTGCTTTGCTGTTCCAACGGTTCCTGATCATGTCGAAAACTGGACAGTTTTCACTGGAAGATGTAATGAGCTACGAGCTCTGCCCATTTCTTGCAGCCCTGTTCGGATGCAAGTAAATCTTCTGTAAAGCCAACAAGCCCCAACTAGCGCAGGCAGTCACTGAGTTCTTAAGCAAGAAATCTAACAAAACTGTCCTGGATTCCATCCCTACAACTGAGCATTATGTTCTTGACGGTGTCTCCCTGGTTCACCGCTTGGCATGGAAAAAGGGTGACAGTTGCGTCACGTCATATGCAGACTTTACCATACGCCATTATGGTAAAGCAACAGTCGTTTTTGATGGTTATAGCCAGTGGTGGAATGTAACGAAGTACAAATACTTTGTACTTAAGTACATTTTTCAGGTATCTGTACTTTAAGTAGAATCAATAGTGCATACATTTTGCAGCAATTATCTATACTTTCTACTCCACTACATTTCTACAACGTTCCGTTACATTTTCTGATCAGTTTTTCCCCCTGCCAAAACGTCTTCCTGACTGTCATGTTTGTTTCACCAGTGAAGTTTGGTTGCTATAGATATATATGGGGCACCGCGGATCCTTCATCGGCTTCTAAGCCGGTTCCGGTGCTCCAGAGCCTGGGCGCAGCGCTGCTGACCCTCGGTAATACAACCTCCGGTAAAAGTGAAAATAAAAATGTTTGTTTTTTATTATTCCCGTTTTTAAATCATAGTTGCCATCGATTTCTCTCCACAGCGTCGTTTACTCCTCCGCCAGGCAGCGTAAGACGCGTTCATATCTTATTTATTTGGCTGGACCTCTTCACATCTCCTCCCCATGTTCGCTGCTTCACATACTTTATTTGCTTATGCTGTCTTAAAATACATCTGTGAATAAAACCAACCGCATTCAGATTCTAACAACATATTTCCGTTTTATGCTGGTTAGGATAAGGACTTTTTTTAAAAGCCAGGCCTTGTTTGTGGTAGTGGACAGTATGGATACTGTCGAAGCTCAGCATCAAAATAACTGAACCAGCCCTTTGTAAATCACGGGTCGCTAGACACAGCGCCCTCACTGACCAAGGTGCAAACTGTCTCTGGTTATTTGTACTTTTACTACTGAGATTCAGTACTCCCTCCACCACTGGTTATAGCGAAGGTCCTTCCATCAAAGACAATACGCATCAGAGACGTGGTGAAAACCCTCACCCCATCGTTAACTTCAATGCAGAGACTGAGTTTTTGGGAAGAAAGGATGATTTCTTTTCCAGATCTTGCAACAAACAAGGACTTATCAATCTTATGACCACATCAGGTGATGCAGACATAGACATTGTCAAAGCTGCAGTCAAGGCCTCAGAACATCAGCCCAAAACCTTGATTGGGGAGGATACAGACTTACTCATTCTTCTCCTCTACTATGCTGGGACGAACAATAGAGGCCTCTATTTTCGTTCAAAGCTACTAAAGTGTACAACATCAGTGAGATGAAACAAGTCCTGGGTAGTGACTTGTGTTCCCAGTTGCTGTTTATTCATGCCTTCACAGGATGTGATACAACTTCTAGTGTTGGCAAACAGACAGCATTCCAGAAACTTGTGAATGGTGAATCAACCATCCAGTCCTGTGCAAATGTGTTTCTGCACCCACATCAAGCAAGGGATGTGATAGAGGACCATGGGACCAAGGCAATGGCAGTGTTGTTTGGCGGAAAGAGTACCGATTCACTTGCCTCTTTGCGCTACAACCTTTTTAGCAAGAAAATTGTTACCGCCAAATCATTTGTTACCCCATAATATCTGCCTCCAATTGAGTCCTCAACCAAATACCACTGCCAAAGAGTTTACTTCCAGATCATGGTGTGGATTGGAAAGGAAGGTGACATGAACACAGTGGATTGGGGATGGAAACTGGTGGACAACCGGTTCCTGCCAGTTATGACCAGTAAGACTGCTGCCCCAGAAAGCCTCCTGCAGATGATCCACTGTAATTGCACAACTGCCTGCCAAACACAACAACAATTGCAGGGCATATGGACTAGAGCTGAAGATCTTTGCCTTAATTTCTATCATTTTACACGGGCTCGGGCTGGGCTCGGGCTTGCGCTCCAGGAGAATGTATAAATGACTCGTTCTTGACGAAAGACAAAAGAGCTGTGTGCGTGCGGCGCAGTCTCTTTTTTCTTTCTCTCCCCTTTCTGCCGAGTGGCGTGCGTGCCCGCTCGCTGTGTGAAGCGCATGTCCGCGCTATTCTCCGACATGTACTCTAATCACTTTGTTCAGTCGGGCTGTAAACGGGTTCGGGCTTTTAAAAAGCTGTCAATCAAAATGTACTTGTTGGGCTTGGGCCGAATTCTGTCGGGCTCGGTCCTTTTTCGGGCCGAACTTTTAAGGCCCGATTACAGCTCTAATATGGACTACCATGCATGCTTGTGGACCATGTCAAGTTGGGAATTGTGAGAATCACTATAATCAACCTCTATGGGAGGAAGAGTTTGACAACTAATGGAAAATCTAAAAAAAGGTCACAGTGCAAAAAAGTATAAAAAATAAACCAGAATAAGAGGAAACAACTGAAGAAAATAGAAAAAGATATGTATAAATAAGAAAAGTATTTCAAAAGTATAAAAAACAAAAGGCAAAAAAACCAAAACGCATTATAAAAAATATTTAAAAAATCTGTAAAAAAATAAAACACAAAAAATAAAAGGGGTTAGCGGTACTGAGCCTTCACGTGGAAGGCCTGTTTTGACAAATTTTACAGTACCACCAGTACAATGAATTTATTCAAACGATATGAGGAGGAGGATAAATATGGGATGGTATATTAAGGGAAATTGTATTATTAAATTGTATGTAATTGTATTCACCCTTATTTTTCACATAAATGTTTGTAACCAATTGCTTTAATATAACATTGTATCTATCATGCAAATATGCTAATTAGAATACTAGATGGCCAAAACATGTAATAGGCACCAGTATTCCTAGTCTAGGAGGAATACAAAGGAGTAATGGTCATTTTAAGGACCTCACGGCCGCCATTTTGAAAATGGGGCCTTTCTTGGAGTCAAACTTTGGTAAACTTTTAGTATGTTTTTAAGTACATCTGATACTGTAACCACTGAGAAATATTTTGTTAGAATTTTTTTGGGGTCAAGCCATATTTGCAGCTGACTATAGAGTTAAAGTAAACAAGTGGCTGGTGAAAAAAGTTAAGCATCTTAAAGCTAAAGAAAGATAATTTTCTTGAAACTTAGATCAACCAGAGAAAAACTGTGATTGTTGGATTTAAATAGGTTCCTCATAAGCGACATGCAAGTTTTAAAGGTATTCTGTGACGTTTTTCTGTAAACAAAGTTTCTGTTTACAGTTAGTGTTTCTCCCCGCTAAGGTTCAAGATTTTTATTGTGACACCAATTATATGCGAAGCTGGGCAACTCAACCCACTGATGTGCTGTGCTCAGTGGTGGAGGAAGTACTGAATCTCAGTACTTAAGTAAAAGTACAAATAACCAGAGATATATTTACTTTAGTAAAAGTAAAAGTACAACAATGAAAACCCTACTTAAGTAAAAGTAAAAAGTACCTGATTTTAAATGTACTTTAAGTATTAAAAGTAAAAGTACTTTAGCATAACGATTTATTCTCTTAATGTCTATATTCTAATAATTTAAAAAAACAGTATGGGCTGTGGCATTTTAATTAAGTTCGTTTTAGGTTCATTTAATTGTGCTTACCATCTGTGGCCCAGTTTACATTGGTTATCTATCTATCAGGGTGATCTGCATGAAGCTGGACGTTGCATTATTTCCCACTGAATGCTGCACACATTTATTTAGCAAGAACATACGGGCTTGGACAACAAGTACGTGGCTTCACAGCTGAGGAGGACCAGGAGTGTTTTTAAGATAGATATACGGGTTGTATATCAACCCTATGTGAACGGATGCTTCACATAGGACCAAGCAGAGTATCGGGAGCAGCAGCAGTAACAGGAGCAGCAGTAGTACCGGGAGCGGTATGCGCCTGGCCAATAAATGCTATTGAAGGGCGAGTCTTGGCGTGGCCATAGTGGGATTCGTAATATCGCAAGCGGCACTGGGAGCTGGACGGCCGCTGCTGAAGGCTTCCCTGTGGACTGCAAATCGCACAAATTATTTTAGACTACAAAAATGGAGGACTAAATGTGATTTCAGTTCATGTAATTTGCTTTTTTTCTTAATTTGTAGACCAGCAGTTACAGTTGAAACTGTTAGTCAATTTTTCAATAGTGAATTTCAATCAATTTAATGTGTGTCACGTGAAATCATGTAAAATTACAATTTAAGTTAAATCTGTCAGTTCCTTTCATTTCTGCAATAAAAAGCATCGTGCTAATTTTGGATCCTAATGTCATGGGTGTTGTCCTTTTCTTTTGATGAGTAACAAACCACGGATTCCTGTAAAGCAGGCCTTCCGGGTGAGTTGATGCTTGCTGCTGGAAAAACAGAAAACATTAGCCACACATCGTCAGACCTTGATACTTGAAGACTGGGTACTGTTCTATTGTTTTATTCAAATGCACTATGGGTTCATAGCTCAAGAGTAAAATGTAATGGTTGGCCTGGCTTCTCTGTTTTGAAGGTGGATTTGCTCCCTGTGTTGACTAATGACTGTAATTCTAAAGAGGAACGACGCCTACACTCACAGAGCCATGACAATAGACTGGTAGTTAAACACACGCAGAAAGGATAAAGAGAGGTTAAGGTGTAGGGTGTGGTCTGAAGCTTTAGAGATAAACAACAGACAGGCCTTGTCCTTAGGCAGTATTCACCTTTCCAAGTAATATGGGGAATTAAGAATGCAGAGAAATTCTTCTGGTTTGTACAAACCAGTGAAGTTCCATGTAGGAGAAAAAAGCACTTGCTTACAGCTTGTCAACCGTTTTTTTTTTTACCCCCAGACCGACTGTACTGGTTTCCTACACTGTCCAAGCAGATTGGCTCCTACTAAAGATGTTTGAAAACAGCTCACGGTGATTTTCTAAAGCAGCTGGCAATTGTAATCTTTATTTTACAAATGTTACTCAAACACAGGGATAGATGCTAATAACTGGCCCCTGAGCTACCAAGCCCCTAAATTTGGTGGCCAAAGAACATCATGTAAACTTATAAAATCAGTACAGAAAAAGCAATTTCACGCAACTTAACACAGCCTTCCTTAACTGTGACACTTCAATTAATTAAAAAACTAACAGAATTAAAATGTATGATTATTTATTCAAATTTAAAACAAGTTATTTGTAATATATATATATATATATTTTCTCTCACAGTCTCTTACTTCACTCAATCTTTTTCAACCCCAAGTCTCTGCCTCATACACACTCTCCTTCCCTCCTTTCACTTTTATCTTTCACTTTTTCTTTTCTGTTTTATTTTTGTCAATACTGAAATAACAATCTCAATAAAATATTATCTTTAAGGTCATTATACTTCCACGGAAAGGGGAGTATCTGACTAATTATCTCACACTAAGTGTGGTAAAGATTGAGTGATGTGTGAGCCGGAGAGAGGAGCTCACAACACTCAGAACATACAAGCACTACTTTGTGTGTTTGAGGAGGTGAAAGGTTATATATTTGATGAGCGACCGTGTCTTTAAAGTCAAAATTAAAGTAATGTGCCGTTTTGCTTACAGCCAGTAAAAGCCGTCTCTACGTATTTGTTTTCATAAGCGGTTTACACTTTCTGCGTACATATCTCAACCTCTGTCACCCAAATCAGGGAGCGGTACTGCGGTGTGTATCAAATTCCATTAGCATTAAATAGTGGATGCACAGGCGATTAAGTGATATCCCCGCAGATGCAGTGAGGTTGAAATAAAACCCTGAGGCCTTTTTTGTCTGAGACCGAGACAACAGAAAGTAAAAATGCTGTAGAAAAGGCCATAACATTCACTCTCTCTCCTAAGATGATTGACCAATCAGTGACGTGAGTCAGCGCTTTGATCTCCTGTCAATCAGACACGCTCAGACAGGATAAGAGGGCAGAATGCAGCAGCTGTAGTCTCTCTTTGCCAAACCTTCCTCCACAACACTGCGGAGGAGGGTCTGGCTAGTCCACACAGCATTCCAGGGTAGGAGAAAAACATGCTCTGGTTTATTGGCATTTCTTTTAACCAATCACAATCGTCAAGGGTGGCACTAAGTGCCGGACAGAGCCACCGTGCCGCTGCAAAATAGCCTCGGGAGGGAACTTGTTTTGGTGGAACATGTGTACGCTGAAAAGTTGTTTTAGTCGTGCAACAGAAAACTCAGATTGGACAGATAGTCTAGCTAGCTGTCTGGATTTACCCTGCAGAGATCTGAGGAGCAGTTACTCAAAATGTAACTCAAAATAGCAAGTGTAAGTACAAAAGTGCGTGAATTAAGACACAGCACTAGTAACTAGTTTGTGTTCATGGTAATGAAGAAACCTGTTACCCAGTGCAACATTGTGGACAACAATGGAACTCTGTTGAGAGAATGAATTCTGTTTGACCTGTGTCTCTTTGTGTTGTGTTAAGTTAGCAGTGAAGTGTATAATTAACTGTCCCAATGAACTTTGCGGCTATCACTTGGAAGATCAACAATGACAAAAAAAGAGAACCATATGTTCCTCTCACATAGGACATGACAGGAAATAACCCAGCATTGCTTGTTTGGGAATAGGCACAACATGATGCTCATATTTGGCCATTCCTTCATGAGTCTCAACCACACAAGTCTGTCTTCATCAGCTAATGTCACACGGATGTATCAATATTTACAGCATTATCAACTTGTGAGTTATGTGACTTTTGGCTCCCTACCATTGTTTGGCAAGCCACTGGAACTAGAAATCTAATGAAACAAAATACAAACATGCAGCTATATTGTGATTTTCAGCCAAACACCCTTTCCCACCAAAGGGAAGGATATGCAGGTTTTTTAATGTGGGTAATCCCTCTAACAATAGGCGATAGATTCGTCACTCGACTTGTCACGTGTCACGTTCAACATCACAAACAACAGAAAGCAGCATTGATGTTGTTAAATATGGTTTCATTATTCAAGATACTAGTACAGTGCCCGTTCAAAATGTGCCTGTTTGGAACAGGCCAATTGCTTGGCCTGTGGTAGTGCTGCTTGTATAATTCTCCAAAACTAAATTGTACCCCAAACTTCCTTACAGAAGGACCCCTAATCCATTAATATGCAACTCCACTGTATAGCCTACTGTACTTCTATACAGTACAGTACTACTGTACTTCTACATCAGAGGAAGACATTGTACTACTACAATTATCTGACAGAGAACGTGGCAGATTCAGAATGTAATCACAAAATATCCCAATTAAAATGTGGAGTAATCAGACATTTGCCTTATGGACTCATGCGCTACCCATCCAGCCCGTTATGAGAGCTAATCAGCACATATCTGCATTAATCAACCACCAGAACCAGACCGAGTACCCTACAGAGACAATCTCACATTTAGCCGGGCTTGTGTGTGTGTGTGTGTGTGTGTGTGTGTGTGTGTGTGTGTGTGTGTGTCCAATATCCAATGCTGTCCAAATTGCTCCAAAATCCAAACCCCAAGTTCATTGGGTACCCAGGAAACCAAGTGTTTATGAGATATTTCAAAGACAGACGCACATACACACACACACACACACACACACACACAGAGTTGTCCCGATTTATTAGATAGATGATCTCTTATTTCTTGATTCCTAATTGCATTGTTGGCCAAAATCATATTTATAATTGCAGTCTCTTGTACATCTGCAAACATGCGTCCTTGTCCTTCATGATATCTTTGCTCTTCCGCTCTGTAGAGAATTTAAAAACTCTGAGTGTGTGCAGTATAGTTACTATAAAAAAAATTTACAAAATATTGTAGCAAAGCATGATAACCAACCTCATTCATACAATGCAGTGCAGTAAATGGATGGCTATTAGACCTACAAATGTTTATGCAATAGCCTATATAGTCATTCAATAGTTGCATGTCATTTTTTTGACCAGTAGCCATGGAAAATACATGTTTCCTTCGCCTTTGTTGAATCTGATTGCTATGATATGGAATATCCACGGAAGTAAAAATGTCAGCGGTCGGCACTACATGGGTCAGCACAAGGTAGAATACTTGCTCTGGATAAAGGGAAGGCTGAAGCACATAGGTAGAGAGGACAGATGCAGTATATATATATATAATATATATACGGTCCAGCAGTATCAATTTCTCCTCCACTGTTGTTGTTGTTGTTCAGCACTTGTAGGATGTGATGATTGGTCATTGTGGAATTTGACCCGCCCTTCCTCCACTGTGATT
This sequence comes from Sander lucioperca, assembly GCF_008315115.2. Lineage (NCBI taxonomy): Eukaryota > Metazoa > Chordata > Actinopteri > Perciformes > Percidae > Sander > Sander lucioperca. The sequence continues at coordinate 8,390,820 of NC_050187.1, forward strand.
GGATGGCAGCGTAAAAAATTGACAGTGACGAGTGTAGCCTTTCACCCAAAGTTCTCCGTAAACCGAAAGTAAACCAGGCAAAACCAAACAGGCAGCGCTTAGCGCAGAATACACTCTCAGCACCTTGTCACACTGCAGGTGTTTTTTTCCATGGCAAAGCATTAAAAATGTACATTGGCCTCAGGAAAAAAACGCTTTGATGGACACACAACACTAGAAAACAGAGTGCACTTAGTGCCCTGTGGACAATTTAGTTAAAGTAACTACTTTGTATATGTAACTTTTAAATGTTTCTGAAACTGTAATTTTTCATCTAATGATCATAAATGACCTATAAAAGCAAACCAGACTTACAGTGAAAAGAGCTATTTTTTATATAGATTTTATTAATGCCTTTTCCCGGGTCAGATTTTTCCCGGAAGTCACAAAATGATTTACGGCCGGCAGACTGGCTCTACAATCATATTTTGATGGGTCACAGATTTCGGTGTTACACCGGAAAAGCCTGTTAGTGACTGTCCAGCTAGGTAAAAGGTAGCAGGAGACTTCTTTTTATAGGCCTAATTGTATTTAATTTGATATGTTTTCTGTTGTAGTTATAGCTCATACTGGGCGGGAGCCATCATAGAAAAAAAGGAAATTAAACGAAGAACATTTAAAGGCTAAAAGGGGGAGTTAGAGACAACTGGCGAAAACCTGAGTCAATCTCGGTCGGGCTTTCAACAGATGGAGACAATTACGGGATTGTAAATTATTCAAAACTGACCCTGAATTGGCCCTCGCGTATTTCATTCATAAAATTACTTTACAATACGCAATGGGGTTGTATGTGAGTGGTCTACATTAATTTACGTCCCCCTTCCATTTAGCGCCCGGTTTTTATTTCTATTCAGTTCGTGTTTGTGTTGGCTTACTATTTTCTTTTTGTCCCCCTGTATTTGTGTAAAGCATCCTTGGGTTTCATGAAAGGCAATATATAAATCTATGTTATTATTATTATTATTATTATTATTATTACGTTGGTTGCTACAACAAACTCTAAATGCTTTCGCTCATGACACAGTGACAGTGATACTCGGTTTAGCTCACGATACATCCAAAGTAGGCTAAGTTACCGTAGGCAACACTTGAAATGCAACGAAGCATCTGTAATGAATTTTCTTACTGTAAATGAATGATTTTCTGTCTGAGTGAAACATTCATCGCAAGTATATGACCTCCTGGTAACGATAACTCAGTAATACAGCACCATAAAGAAAAGACCTTTTATGACAGAAGACGTGGTAAAAAAAACTACCGCTTTTGTCCAAAGCGGCCGCTAGAATCAACACAAACTGAAAGTTACAAATAGCCACTTTAATATCAATTATTAGTTTTGTATTGCCTTTATGTTTTATCTGAATATTGTCTTGATCTGACCTTGTTTTACTAAAACATGCCTTATTTTCCTTTTTCATTGATTATAACTTTAATTCTGCTTGACATTTTATTGTATTTTAACATTAACAGTGACTCATTTTAGTCATTGTCATTCATAGTTTTACCCAGAGTATTTTAATATATATATATATATATATATATATATATATATAATTGCAGTGTTTATGTGCTTTCATTCACAGCCTTTATCTGTGGACTTGCCTGTGTTGGTGGGAACCTTCTTGTTTTGAGACAGACAAATGTGTATTCTCTGTGCCAAGGTGGCATTGCTGATAATTTCGCTTTCGAGTACTACATGTGTAATGTTGAAATTGGGTTGTAAAAGCCTTCAAACTCATATCAACGGATTTATTGACGTGTGTAACTGGGTGTATTCAAAAGTAATTGCTGAAAATACAGTATATGACTAAAGAAAGGAGGATAGTGGTACAAGGGTATGAAAAAGTGATGAGAAGGAACTATTGCCAAAGAATGTGAAGGTATTGGCCTTATACGGACTTTGCAGACAGTAATGATGAACTGATCATTTAAAGTTGTATCATGACTAGTTTTGGTAAAGTTTTATACAATATATATTACCAGATTTAAAAAAAACATCAGTTTTCATTTTTTTACAGGCCTATGGCAGTGTAAGGTAAATAAGTAGCTGCTGACTACACACTATATTTTTTTACTTCTATTCTTATTTTAGTTTTATATACCTTTTTTTCACTTTTCTATTTATCTATGTACTTACTAGGCGACTTCAGCTTTCCCTGGATGGGGCACTTACTCACAGGTTTAGAAGACAATTTTGCATTTTACTCATGAAGCAGAAGCTTGTCTATTTCTAATCTACTCTTCTATTCGTGAATGCAGACAAGTAATTTAATCTGCATTAGTTTAGTGGTTAGGCAGTAAACAAGAATGTGCTAAAACAATTATTCAAGAAGAGTAAGATGATCTCTCACCTCTCCTCTCCTCCCCTTTCTCATCCCCCCACTGCATTAATGTGGCTCTTCAGGTGAAACCAAAGCACAACACACATTCCAGGAAAAGCAATCATGATTGGGCCTGTCCTCAGTCAACACACACACACACACACACACACACACAGAAGCTGGTTTCAGAAGCCAGAGTTTGTGTCTGCGTATGCATACATTGTGATCATGTTAATGTGTATATGCGAAGCTCTATTCAGAAAGTGAATGGCTTTTTTGCCTTTAAGATTTGGTGGGAACTAAAAGCTTATGAATGGCTTGATGATGGGCTTTTACTGTAACAGGAAGTCCAGTGTTAGGATGATGGAAATGCTTTTGTGATGTAGTCAGCTGCAGACATATAGAGAAACACTGGACTCCTCTACAGAGACAGAGGGACACAGAGAGCTTATGTACTGTACTCCCTAGGAGTATTTCCTGTTATCCCACTGTGTATTACTGTAACACTGAGCAGGAACTAAGACTTTAACGCGTTAATCGCGATGTGATTAAAGGACAATTCCGGTCAATTTTTACGTTAATCTTGATCGCTATAGCTACGCGAGTACTTTTGATAGAAAAAACCCCGACCCGAATCAATGCAGGTAACACAGAGAAGCTGCAGCTACGTACTACAAGTGTCCACTGAGCTAAAATGGCAGTGGTCGGGGCAAGTTTTAGAGTGCCTTTGTGCCTCTTAACAGACACAAAATGCAATTAATATGTCTGTGCCAACTCAGACATTGTTTAAATTCACCTACCCTGGTCCCTGTCTCGATCCTGCCGGTAGCTAGCTTGCCCTGCTAGCTGATACTATCAGTGATAGCCGTTAGCCATTCGCTGCTAGCTGCCGTCCGGTGAGTGTATTCAGACAGGCTTCTGTGATAATCATCCCAATAATAATCCACAGAGCGGCGGTGGTGTGGCTATGTCCTCCAGTTACTGAAGGCTAGCTTTAGCTTGTGCTTGGAGCAGCAAGTTCATCTGCCTGTTTCCCCTCTGTCTGTCTCGTTCTTTCCAACTCTTGTGAGGCTAGTTCTTCGTCTGTATACTCGGGTTCAAATAAATAAGGATGACCATCAAACTCAAAAGGCTCTTCCGTGTGTTGTATATCTGCTATAGTCTCCATAGTTACGTTACTCCAAGCTTCTTCCCTTATAAACAACTTCGCTCTTCACTCTTCACACACTACGCTCCGATCTGCGCACTACTGTTTACCTTTTCCTGCTACAACTGAATTCCCAGGACACAGCGCGATGCTACAGCTACGCTTCAGTAATGCTATTACTGTGCAAGCCACAGACATCGTTTATCCCGTTTCCATGTAGTTACATAGTCGCTGATATGGTCATAACCACTACAGTGCTCAATTACCTATTTTGAGGGGGAAATAATCTAAACCTTTCGCTGCGAAGGCATGATCTGTCCTATGCAGGACATCCACCAGACCACCGGGCGCTCCGTGGATATATGGCTGGAATACTGGCTGAATACACTTAACGGACGGCAGCTAGCAGCTAACTGCCATCTGGCTGTACACACTCACCGGAGGGCAGCTAGCAGCTAACAGCTACTACCGCACTACTGTTTTTTTTAGGGGGGAATACACTTCAAGACGTGACATGACCTGTCCTCTGGAGGACATAGTCACACCACCGCCGCTCCGTGGATTATTATTGGGATGATTATCACAGAAGCCTGTCTGAATACACTCACCGGACGGCAGCTAGCAGCTAACGGCTAACAGCTATCTGGCTGTACACACTCACCGGAGGGCAGCTAGCAGCTAACAGCTACTACCGCACTACTGTTTTTTTTAGGGGGGAATACACTTCAAGACGTGACATGACCTGTCCTCTGGAGGACATAGCCACACCACCGCGGATTATTATTGGGATTATTATCACAGAAGCCTGTCTGAATACACTCACCGGACGGCAGCTAGCAGCTAACGGCTAACGGCTATCAGCTAGCAGGGCAAGCTAGCTACTGGCAGGATCGAGACAGGGACCAGGGTAGGTGAATTTAAACAATGTCTGAGTTAAAAACACATCTTGTTGATACGTAAGGGCCCTGTTCATGTGGCACAGACATATTAATTGCATTTTGTGTCTGTTAAGAGGCACAAAGGCACTCTAAAACTTGCCCCGACCACTGCCGTTTTAGCTCAGTGGACACTTGTAGTACGTAGCTGCAGCTTCTCCGTGTTACCTGCACTGATTCAGGTCTGGGTTTTTTCTATCGAAAGTACTCGCGTAGCTATAGCGATCAAGATTAACGTAAAAATTGACCGGAATTCTCCTTTAAGGGCCGGGCATAACGCGTTAATTTTTTTTTAATCGCATTAGTTGCATGCCGACATTTGTTCATTTATTTCACACTTCACTTGGCTTCGCGTCGTGCCTAACAGGCTGCTATTTTGACCCTTTGCTGCACCGTTACTTATCATCAAGCTGCCATACTTCCTCGTAACACATCCTGCTGCTGCAGGCTGCAGGCATAATGGAGAAAGACAGCAGCAACACAATCTGAATGGCGCTTTTTATTTTCCAAAACTCCCGGACGGCTCGTAGACAAGTCGAAAGCCATATGCACATTGTGTAAAGCCGAATTAAAATATCACCAAAGAACGTCAAGCTTGAGCTACCACCTACGAGCTAATTAACATGACTCTGGTTGATGCTACCCACTAGCATGCTACCCATTCAGGCAAAGCACTATTTTGGAGAGTGCTACTTGCCGACCTGTGGATGAAACCAAATCCCCAAAAATTACTACAGCTCTTGCGAAATGGGTGGCAACTAACTGCAGACCTGTCAGCATCGTAGAGGACTCGGGTCTTAAAGACTAGAGTTGAGCCGGATACTCGGCTGAAACGAGTATCCGGTACGGATAAAGCACTTTTGCCGAGTACGAGTATTATACGAGTAATACGAGTCAATATCTGTACTCGGATTGAATAAAAATCCTCATTGGGTAGCTGACTGTGTCTGCGTTCTGTGATAGGCTAGTCACAGCGCCCCTCCCCTACACACTTGCTGTGTCCCGCTCTGCTCACTCACACACAGAACACAGAGAAGAGAACAGCTCTCTCTCTCTCTGTCTCTCCCTCAGTCACTCAGGTTCGCGTGTCTTTTCCGTTAACGTTTAGGGTTTCTTCAGCTTTAGGTTTGTTTTTTACTTCGGTTTGTAGTACTTACTTACTTATTAACCAGTAGAGTTCTGGCAAACGTGGGGTTTGTTCAGACGTGGTGCTTGGTAGAATGCGACTCGTGTTGCGTCTCTGCCTTTTTTTAAACAGCGTCGGACTATTTGATCCGTAGAACACAGTCGTCTCCCCTCTCTTTCTCTCTCTCTCTGTCTCTCTCTTACTCACTCACACACACACACACACACACACACACACACACACACACATACCTGGTGTGGAAATAAAAAAATAAAAAAGAACCAAAAAAAAAATAAATCACACTGATCATAAAAAAATTAAAAGTTAAAAAAAGAAAGTTATGTTGAGTATGAAAACTCTTGTTCATTACATTTGATGATGTCATGTAAATAGTTTTCTAATCAGCAATAAATATAACAATTTCTGATCAACCCATATCAATTGCATGCTTAAAATAACGGTTAAAGCCCCGCCCATTTCAAGACAACCCGACCCACTTCCTGGTTAAATCCTGCCCACTTCCGGGTTAGGCCCCGCCCAGTCCGAGTACAGATACAGATACAGATAATTCATATGGTTAACAGATACAGATAATGCTGTACTCGCTCATCCCTATTAAAGACGTACTACGGTTGGCATGTTCTGACCCGTCTCATTTCCATCGAGGGGGACAGTAGTTTCACGCATACACATCCTGTATGACACGGAGAAAGCAGCCCAACTGGAACTGCTGCAAAGTACAAACGCTGTCTTATTAACTGGTGATCACTGGACGTCAGTGAGTAATCAAAATTATTTAGGAGTTACTAAACACTATATTGACTCTAGTAAGGATAGGGATTTTTAGTTAGGTACTTGGAGGAATTGTTCAATAATGACAGATTCACACATTTTTCTTTTGTTTACAGTAAATAAATACTAAACAAATACAAATCTTAAAGTCAAGTTCATAAAGTAACTTTCTTTGTATTCATTTGATTCCCAGTCAAGATACACTAGTAAGAATTGCTTTCCATTGTTAATATGTACTTAAAAACAGTTCTGAAATGCAAAATAATAGAATTTTAATCATGTGATAAATATGCGATTAATCGCGATTAACTATAGAAATTCAGCGATTAAAAAAAATTAATCATTTGACAGCCCTAATAATAATTGATCTGCTTTATTAATTACTTGAAGGGATTTTGGTTGTAAAAGGTATGTCTTTTTGAGACAACACCATAGGTTGTACAAGCAGCAATTATGACCCATATTCATGTCTATTGTAAGGCTAGGCGTCCTCCTCTAGTGGTTGTAGTACTCATTGACATGAGCAAAGCAGAAAGTCATGTAACATAGTAATAAGATGTGGTATTACAGTATTTCACAATTGCTAAAACACTAAACCCCATTCTCTGAACCCAATGCTCAGTGGCCTAAACCCATTTGTCGAATCAGTCACTTTGTAGGCAAAACCTTAAACAAGTTCAGGTAGTTAAGACACTGTTTGCAAATCTCATCCACTCTTTTTGCAAAACTCTAAACACATTCTCACTCACTAAAACACATTTTGCAAAATGGTAAATACATGTGGCAAAAGTTAAACACAACTACACACAGCTGTCATCGTTTACACACAACAACTCAAAATTGTTCACACTTGTTTCTAATGATGTGATCAAATCAGTTGTCTAGAATATAAGCCAGTTCAGAGTACACAGGTAGCCCAGGTACACTGAATGTTGATACCACAATGGATGGAAACAATGTGAGAGGCAGAGGAAGAAGAGGAGGAAGAGTTCATGTAAGAGGTGGTGGACGAGGAGGAAGAGTACAAGGACAACGAAGAGCATGACCAAGAATAGTAATTTCAGATCAAATTCGGGCAACTGTGATAGACCATGTTCTTGTTCATGGAATGACAATGAGGGAAGCAGGACAAAGAGTACAACCCAATTTGACCAGATTCTCTGTGGCCACCATAATCAGGACATTCAGAGAAGAGAACAGGTATATGTATTGTTTTTCTAATTTGTGCGACTGAAAGTTTACTGTATACATTTGATATAGTACATCAGTTTGTCAATAGAAAGGGGACTGGGGAAAAAAGAAAAAAAGATTTACAATACATTTTACATATGAATGTGATGTCCATTACTATTGTTTCTGTATGTATACATTTGTAAGAGCATTTTCCCTTTTGTAGAATTGCAAGACTACCAAATGAGGGTGGAAGGACTCCTTTGTTCTCCCAACAGCAAGAGGCTCTCACTGTTGATATGGTCCGGCAAAACAGTGCCATCCGACTGCGTGAAATACAGCAAAGAGTTGTAGAAGACAATGTAAACTTTGAAGGAATCAACAGTGTCAGCCTTTCTACCATTGCCCGTGTCCTCCATCGCAACAGGGTACGCATGAAGCAAGTGTACAGAGTACCCTTTGAGCGCAATTCAGAAAGGGTCAAAGATCTACGATATCAGTATGTGCAAGTAAGTGTACACTTTCAGCACCGATGCTTACAGTACAAGTTTCTAGCCTACAGTTATTGTCCTATACTGTTACTGTAACTGCACTATATTGTAGTGTATGTAAATCAGGAGTGCATATACATACACTTTTGCAGAAGTATGTCTTTCTGTAACACTTACTAAACTATTTATTTATCTCGTTTATATATAGAGGGTGTTTGAAATGGATTCCATGGAAAGGCCCCATGAATATAAATTTTTGTAGATGAAGCAGGGTTCAATCTGGCGAAGAGGAGAAGAAGAGGCTGGAACATAATTGGCCAATTGTGGAAGTCCCTGGCCAGCGTGGTGGCAATGTCACCCTATGTGCAGCCATAAGCAATGGGGGGGTTCTCCACCGTCATGCAACCCTGGGGCCATATAACACTGACCATCTTCTTACATTTCTGGGTGGTCTTCGGGATGTTTTGTTTGAACGTGAGCAGCAGGATCATCAGCAGGCAGTGCATCCTGTCTATGTTGTGGTTTGGGACAATGTCAGCTTTCACCGTGGTGTCCGAATACGTGAGTGGTTCAACATCAACCAGCGATTCGTGAATGTTTGCCTTCCACCATACAGCCCTTTCCTCAACCCAATAGAAGAGTTTTTCTCTGCGTGGCAATGGAAGGTCTATGACCGTAACCCATATACAAGGGTAAATCTTTTTGTAGCACCTCTAACTGGAATTAGAATGATAGCTAAATATCTATTACCTAGGCTCTAAGCAGTAATTGACAAGACTCACAAGGAGACTTTACCCTTTTTTAAACAGAACAGCTGGCAGGTTTATTACACAATCACAGTGTAACACACTACTCACAGAATTATTTTACCTTACATTAGAAAATACCCCAAAATAAAATAGAGCTCTTTCATTTAGTAAAAATGAGGAAAGCAAAATAAACTGTCCTTGGAAAAATAGAAAATCACTCTACCCGGGTAGTAAACAAAAAAAAACACATTCAAGTTTCCTTATCTGGAATCCAATATCCGAGATCTGGATACGATCAGTTCAGTCACTCCGCAGAAGAAAATCCGACACAGCTGGCTACACTGCGTCCAAACGGTCCTTCTGTGGAATATCACTCACTGGGACAGGCTCGCCATCGAAGTCGGTATGGTTTGGAACCAAACTAAATCCAGAATAAAACCAATCTGTACGTAGCAGTACAGAATAGATAAAAACAGTTATAATTCTTCCTATCTCTTTTTCCATATATGGTACCTTATTTACTTTTTTTTTCCAATAAACCAGTTACACATGTAAACCTATTAGCTACGGTTATAAGCGAACTGTTCAAATCACACTACGACTATGCTCCATACAAGTCTGTTTGACTGGAGACCATAATTTGCATTGGCAAAGTCAAAACATGGCACAAAATTAAACAATAGCATTTCTTTTCCTAAATAAATGATGTTCCTTACAGGATTAATGCATTTTTAACATAAACATAACATACATTTTTTTTTTATCATAACATATAATGATATATAAACATATAATTAAACTGTTAAACAACATGAAATAAATGCATTATTTCCCCATTACTCAATTTACCTCAGTGAAACACATTTAGAACACAATACTTAGCTGAATGCTTAGTTCAGTAAAACACTAAATTCACACATTATGAGCTAAGTGCAATATAAACATCTTACCATACTCTCATGTCACTCCGATTGTTTTTTTTTTTTTAGAATAGCATGAGACCTTAAAACCTCATAGTGTTTACTGATAGCATCACCTCATGTTAGCTAGCAATATGGTAAGCTAATGAGCACGTTGAGACAACAGAAACTCACCGGAGGTTTCGGCAGGAAAACACGGTGAAGAACAGAAAAGCGTCTCCCACAATGCAGTCCTTGGGTTACTAGTAAAAATAATCTTATCCACACAACTCCTGATTAGAATTGACTAGATATCTTACTGTTTTTTCGATCTATTTCCACCACATGAACTAGAGCTTTCTGCTAATGCAACTCGATACAACGGAGAATCCCCAATGACGAGCGTAAAAAACAGCGCTAGCATAGCCCGCCCTCTACTGGCATCATGTAATTTGACACTTGACAAGTTAACCCTTTAGTGACCGCATATTCTATGTGGGTTACATTTTACAGGCAATGGAATTGGCCTGTGGTGACATAGGTGTGGAGTGTTGTCAAGGCCGGATCCGGCACACAAGAGGGTTCTTCCCCCGTTGCCTAGGAAGGGACAACATTGCATGTGATGTGGACGAAGTCCTCGGGCCGGACCCAGCACAAAGATGGGATGCTGAGGCAGAATGGGTCTCTCAGTGACTTTGATTTTGCAATTGCACAATATTTTGTGTAATACGCTTTTCTTTTAGAGTTGTCTTTGTTCTTTGGGCAGGAGGGGGAGGTGCATGGGTTAAACAAATACAGGACTTTCACCCAGGAGACCGCTGTTCGTGTGCCGTTTGAAAATAACAGTAAACAAGTTTTAACTTTACTTAACAAACAGAACTATATCACAGTCTGTTTCACCTGTAGTTCGACGTTAGCCAGGCTCTGCCCTCCTACGTACTTCCGCTCAATTTTCATTTTCCTTCAGTACACCGTCTGGGTTTACGGTATATTTGCGGGTTTTCTCTGGCCAAATATTTGGCAGTCCAATCAGCGAACAGAGGGAGTAGCTGAGAACGATGACGTTGAGGTCGTGCGCTAGTTTGAGTTGTAGGCGGAGAAAGATGTGAGCCAAGCCATTCAGTCCGTTGTGGTAACGCTGACGAAAATCCAGAAGTTAAAGCCAGAGGAAGAACAATCTTTGCTGAGTTTTGTTGGTGGCCATTATGTTGTGGCCCTCCTCCCCATGGGGTTCGGGAAAAGTTTGATTTTCCAGCTCGCTCCATTAGTGGTGAAGGAGTTGGCTAAGGCAAACGCTAGTGATGCTAAGCCGACGTCACAACCAAACATTAGTGATTGGTTATGGCAGATCCAGAGTGGCTCTGGGCAGATCCAATAGTTTTAAACTTCAACAGAGTACCCGCCTTCAAGGAAGTTAACACTTGTCAATGGAGAGTGGCCAGACTCTCTGTACAAAGGAAATGTACGAGAGTCTGGTAGGACCAAGCTAGTTCAAAGTAACATTAGGGAGAAATATATACTGACAGCTAGAGTTTTAAATGGGTACTGCAGTCCAAATTCAAAATACTGGAGAGAGTCCTCTCTGATGCTGGCTAAACTTAACTGCAATGGCCGCTAAAAAGACTGTGACCTAACGGTGCTCTGTACCCAGGTCACAGTCACCGTTTGTCAGCTAAACTTATGTGCTACACTTCGACAAACATAAATCAACAAAGAACCCTGTAACATTAATCTGTCTCTACCGTAATGAGATCTCACAATGCCTTTGTTGTGGATGCTGTGGTCTCAGCCTGGCAACCTCCGTGAACTTCGAGTCTGCGGAGGAGGGGGCGGGGGAGACGACGCTCTCAAGAATTTTGAATTTGTACTGCAGTAAATATTTTAAACACTAGCCGTCAGTATTACATATTGCACCTTTAAACTGTTAAACTTATTCAGTGCTGTTGTTTTAAATCCAGCAGTTTCCCCACTGCTGTCAGCAGATACTAGCTTATTCTAAACATTGACCTCACAGTTAATGATTAACTTGATAACCCTTTAGCAGCCACCACTAACAGCCTAGACAAAGGCAGACAATCTGCTGGGGAGTAAAAACAAAAAGTACTTATAGGTTTGCTTATTTTGTGGTCTGTGAGTATGGAAGCCCTTAGAAGCAATGAGCCAAAGGGACATACAGTAGAAGAAACAACAGTTTGCGGCTTGCAGCTCTCTCTCTCTCTGTCTCTCTCTGTATCTCCCTCTCTCTCTCGCTCTCTCTCTCTCTGTCCCTCTTTCTGTCCCTCTCTATAGATACATAATTGTAATTATAAATGTGTTGCCTTTCAACAAGAACACAGTTGGCAGAACAATGGCAGAAAGAAAAATAAAAATAGTCCTGACTGATGAGGTGCAAATGCTTTCCTCCAAACTTCAGGAAGGAATTTTAACGTGACAGAAAGATTTAATATTCCAGTCTGTCAGTGCTGTTGCTGTTTTCAAATGCACACCTTTGTGCGTAAATGCGCACAGCGTCACTTTTAATGGGGTCACACAGCAGTAGCGGACAGCAGCTCTACAGCTTTGCTCTGCTCTCTGCTATGTTCACATTTTAGAGAATGTGTCTTGCTCCTGGGTGTGTGTGGTGCATTTAGCCTTCCGCATGACTCTTCTACAAATATGAGCTACTGTATGAGCGCTGCAACGATGATTGTGGAAACATGGCCTGATGGCTGGTATTTGAAATCCGTGCGGTAGGCTAACCAGAGTTTTATGGTGCCGTTGTATCGGTAATGTTAAAACATGCAAAAAACATTAATCAATCAATCTTTCTCTTGCTTACTCACTTGCTTGCTGAGTAGACTGCGTATGTGCGCAACCTAGACGTGAGACGGGTGGTTCTTCTGCGTACTATGAAATAGAATCCTGCCGGCGCCTATGCTCAGCTCCATTATGTTTTACAGTGGACATTAAATTAGTTAACTGAGAAGGTGCCGCATTTCAATAATGGTGCACTAAGCACTTCTTTCTGCAGGCTTTCTCACTCTCAAAACAGCCTATTTAAGCCTAAGAGTAGAAATAAACATTTTGGCCAACACTGCCTGTGAAAAAAAGTTTTCACCTTGCCTCTCAGGGCTTCCATAGATGAGTAGTTTGACTTACAAAAAACAGACATAATGATCACAACTTAACAACCAGCAAAGACCATACGCTATGGTTGAAAGCTTCGGATAAAGGTAATTTAATGGATCTTGAGATAGGATTATTTTTTTTAATGGGTTTTGTTGTACTACTACTACTACTACTACTGGTGTGGACTAAATACACATGGTATAAAAAATAAACGGAGTCAATACATGTATGTATGTATGTGCGCATATACATATATATATAGGCTATATGTCACGATTCTCTAGGGCTGAACCCAGAAGCAGACAAGGACAAGGTGAGTAGAGGTAAGGTGAGTATTTATTTACAGGTTTGAATGTGGTTGTAGGAGAATCCAGGTAACGAGGCAGGCAGTGGAGGTGAGTAGGTGGAAGAGAATGAGTTGATCCAATCTTGGAACGGCAGGGGTGGAGTGAATCTTCCGGGAGGGTAACTGCTGACAGAAGAGACGGAGGTGAGTGAAGAGCACAAACAAATAACACAGAAGCAAAACTGACTCTAAGCAAACTGAGGCTGAGACGCTGGCACAACATACTGTTAGTGGCTAACGATCCGGCAGGGAATGGATGTCAGGTCAGCGCTTAAGTAGTGAGAGGTGGTGATCAGGACTAGGTGTGCAGGTAGCTGATGAGATGCAGGTGTGGGTAGTTGAAGGTCTCCAGCCAAGCAATGTTGCCAGGCAACCGGACAGGGTGCGTTCAGGAAAACAGGCTCTAGGGCAGAATACAGGCAACTCAAGCAGTAAACAGACTCATAGAGCGGGATTCGTGACAGTACCCCCCCTCCGACGAACGCCACCAGGCGGACTACCCGGAGCGCCAGGATGAAGGCGGTAGAAGTCACGCAGAAGGTCATCATCCAGGATTTGACGTCGAGGAATCCAACACCTCTCTTCAGGACCATAACCCTCCCAGTCCACGAGATACTGGAAACCCCGACCCCGTCGCCTAGAATCCATGATACGGCGCACCGTGTAGACAGGACCACCTCCGATCATCCGAGGAGGGGGCAACAGAGGACTGAGAAGAACAGGCTTGAGGCAGGAGACATGAAAGGCGGGATGGACTCGGAGTGTCTTGGGCAATTTGAGTCGAACCACAGCAGGATTAATGATCTTCTCCACAACAAACGGACCAATGAACTTAGGTGCCAGTTTTCTTGATTCTGTCCGCAGAGGAAGATCCCGTGTTGCCAACCAGACCTTATCTCCAATGGCATAAACGGGAGCAGGGATAAGGCGACGATTAGCCTGGAGCTGATCGTCGCTCCAGGCTCCGATCCGAAACTCTGAGGAGGGACCGTCTGGCCCGATGCCAGGTCCGGTGGCAACGGCGAATATGGGCTTGGACAGAGGGAACCGAGAGATCCTTTTCCTGTGATGGAAACAATGGAGGTTGGTAACCGTAAAGGCACTGGAAGGGAGACATCCCAGTGGCAGATGTAGGAAGAGTATTATGGGCATACTCGACCCATGGCAACTGAGAAGCCCAAGAGGTGGGGTTGGAGGAGACCAGGCAGCGAAGTGTGGATTCCATCTTTTGGTTGGCTCTCTCAGCTTGTCCATTTGATTGGGGGTGAAATCCAGACGTGAGACTGACAGTTGCTCCAATGGCCAAACAAAAGGATTTCCAAACAGCAGACGTGAACTGAGGACCACGGTCAGAAACAATGTCACTGGGCAGACCGTGGACCCTGAAAATCTCCCTAACGAGGATTTCGGACATCTCAGTGGCAGAGGGAAGTTTAGGAACAGGAACAAAGTGGGCGAACTTGCTGAATCTGTCCACAATAGTCAGAATGACCGTGTTCCCATCTGATGAGGGCAACCCAGTGACAAAGTCCAGAGCCAGATGCGACCATGGTCGCCGGGGAATAGGTAGAGGATGAAGAAGTCCAGAGCTGGGCCGATTGGCGCTCTTGTTCTGCGCACAAACTGGACAGGCAGCAACAAAACTCCGGGTATCTTCACCCATAGCAGGCCACCAAAATCGTCTGCGTAGTAATGCCATAGTCCGAGCCACGCCAGGGTGACAAGCCATCTTGTTGGCGTGGGCCCACTGGAGAACTGCAGACCGGACAGATTCAGGTACAAATAACCGACCGGGTGGACCATTACCGGGACCGGGCTGCGTCCGAAGGGCTGCCATGACTTCCTCCTCAATCCTCCAAGTAACCGCTCCAACGACTAACTCCCGGGGAAGAATAGTCTCAGTTTTAGCCCCACTCTCCTCCGTCTTGGAGAACATCCGTGACAAGGCGTCCGCCTTGCCGTTCTTGGAGCCAGGTCTGAAGGTCAGGGAAAAATTAAAACGTCCAAAAAACAAAGCCCACCTGGCCTGACAAGAGTTTAGGCGTCGAGCAGATTGCACATAAGCAAGATTCTTGTGGTCAGTCCAGACAATAAAAGGTTGCTCTGCCCCCTCCAACCAGTGGCGCCACTCCTCCAAGGCGAGTTTAACAGCGAGAAGCTCCCGATTACCCACATCGTAATTCCTCTCGGCAGGCGAAAGACGACGAGAGTAGAAGGCACAGGGGTGGAGTTTACCGTCAGTGGAGCTTCGCTGGGACAAGATGGCTCCAACCCCCACATCAGAAGCGTCCACTTCCACAACAAACTGGCGAGAAGTGTCAGGTTGAGAGAGAATAGGGGCGTTGGTGAATCGGCTCTTCAATTCCAGGAACGCGCGGTCCGCCTCAGGATTCCAACAGAATGTTCTGGTGCAAGAAGTCAGGGCAGTCAAGGGAGCAGCCACACGGCTGTAGTCACGGATGAACCTTCTATAGAAGTTCGCAAACCCCAGGAACCGCTGGAGCTGCAATCTCGAACTGGGCTGGGGGCAATCAAGAACCGCTCTGACCTTCTCTTGGTCCATCTTTATCTCCCCCTTGGAGACGATGTATCCGAGGAAGGATGTGGTGTGGGCGTGGAAGTCACACTTCTCTGCTTTCACAAACAGACGATTCTCCAGTAACCGGTGCAGGACCTGCTTGACATGCAGGACGTGACTGGAAAGCTCCTTAGAGAAAATGAGAATGTCATCCAGGTAAACAAAAAGGCCGATCATATCTCTCAGGACGTCATTCACCATACTCTGGAACACAGCTGGAGCATTGGTTAGTCCAAACGGCATCACCTGGTACTCAAAATGTCCCATAGGAGTGTTGAAACCAGTCAACCACTCGTCCCCCTCTCTGATACGGACCAGATGATACGCATTGCGTAAATCAAGCTTAGTGAACACAGTAGCACCCTGTAACGAGTCGAAAGCAGAGTTCATCAAAGGCAGGGGATACTTGTTCTTGATCGTGATATCATTCAAACCCCGATAATCAATACAAGGTCGAAGAGAGCCATCCTTCTTACTCACGAAAAAGAAGCCAGCTCCCAGGGGTGATGACGAAGGACGAATGAGACCGGCAGCAAGAGAGTCCTTTATGTAGATCTCCATGGCTTCGCGTTCAGGTCGAGAGATACTGTATAGCCGTCTCTTGGGATAGGCAGCTCCAGGGATGAGATTTATCGCACAGTCATAAGGTCGGTGGGGAGGAAGTGACAGCGCCCTCTGCTTGCTGAAAACTTCACCCAAATCGTGATAGGTCTCAGGAACTAGGGACAAATCTGGAGAAGCAGAATCACTGGACAGACTGGGAACAGAATGGGAATAGGCAGTTTTCAGGCAGTTAGCATGACAATCAGTACTCCAACTAATTACCTTGCCCGTAACCCAATCAATAGTGGGATTGTGTTCCTTAAGCCAGGGGTAACCAAGAACCAGAGGGGCACGGGGAGATGGCAGAATGAAGAAGGAGATGAGTTCAGAGTGGTTACCTGACAGCAGCATTTTAACAGGTTCAGTCCTCATAGTAATGCGTGCCAACAGTCCGCCGTTCAGAGTAGTTGCTTCAATGGCTTCCGGTAATTGCTCCTTGGAAAGCCCCAGCTGTTCCACCAAGTCGGCGTCCATAAAACTGTCGTCAGCACCTGAATCAATTAAAACGTTAATCTCCAAAATCTGATTATTGTTCAAGAGGGTTGCAGGAACACGGGGTCTGACAGGGTTATTGGGAGAATGAAACTGGCTCGCAAAAAGTCCTCCCAAACTTAGCGAGCCGGGCCGTTTAACGGGCGCTCCTCCGTAGTTAACCCGTGCCGCCCCACTTGCATGGGTTCAGGATCCGAAGGCAGAAATTCTTCTTTAATCTTGTGTGGTGAAGAATGATTAGCTTTCTCTGGTCTATTACCCGCCTTGGATGGTAACAGAGAACGTGATTGGTTGGAAGACTCCCATCGTTTCTCCCTCCTTCTCTCTCGGATTCTGTTATCCACCCGAATAGATAACGCTATCAGACTGTCCAGGTCACTGGGCTCAGGGTAAGAAATCAGTTCATCCTTAAGTTGCTCGGACAACCCCTGATAAAAAGCCGTTTGTAGTGCTTTCTCATTCCACTCACTCTCCACCGCCAATGTTCTGAATTCAATCATAAAATCTGCCACACTGCGAGCTCCTTGTTGAAGAGAAAACAGAAGATTAGCTGCGTCCCTACCTCGAACGGGGTGGTCAAACAGCTTCCTCATCTCCGCCGTAAACTCATGGTATGACGCCAAGCAGATGTCCTGTCGTTCCCATAAGGCCGAAGCCCAGTCCAGAGCTCTTCCACGCAGCAACTCAATCACGAAGGCAATCCTGGCCTTGTCTGTGGCGTACGAGTTGGGCTGCAAGTCAAACACTAATCCACACTGCATGAGAAATGAACGGCATTTTCCTAAATCCCCGTCGTACTTATCAGGCGTCGGTACCTTGGGTTCACAGAAGGAAACTGCTCCAGAAGTGGCAGGCGAGGGGGGTGAAACAGGTGGTGGAGTCTCGACCGGCAAACTGAGCTGATCCTGAATGCTCGTCATACTGGCAGAAAGAGTCCGAACTGAAGACGCTATCTCCTGTAGCGCCGTGCTGTGTTGTCCCAACATATTCCCTTGTAGGGAAATGGCATGACGAACGGAGTCCAAGTCCGCTGGGTTCATTCTTGGCCGGATCGTTTTGTCACGATTCTCTAGGGCTGAACCCAGAAGCAGACAAGGACAAGGTGAGTAGAGGTAAGGTGAGTATTTATTTACAGGTTTGAATGTGGTTGTAGGAGAATCCAGGTAACGAGGCAGGCAGTGGAGGTGAGTAGGTGGAAGAGAATGAGTTGATCCAATCTTGGAACGGCAGGGGTGGAGTGAATCTTCCGGGAGGGTAACTGCTGACAGAAGAGACGGAGGTGAGTGAAGAGCACAAACAAATAACACAGAAGCAAAACTGACTCTAAGCAAACTGAGGCTGAGACGCTGGCACAACATACTGTTAGTGGCTAACGATCCGGCAGGGAATGGATGTCAGGTCAGCGCTTAAGTAGTGAGAGGTGGTGATCAGGACCAGGTGTGCAGGTAGCTGATGAGATGCAGGTGTGGGTAGTTGAAGGTCTCCAGCCAAGCAATGTTGCCAGGCAACCGGACAGGGTGCGTTCAGGAAAACAGGCTCTAGGGCAGAATACAGGCAACTCAAGCAGTAAACAGACTCATAGAGCGGGATTCGTGACACTATAGGATATATGAATATATATAATGTGAAATGTATATGAATATATATATAATGTGAAATGTGTATGTGTATGTGTGTATATATATATATATATATATATATATATATATATAGGCTATGCATATACAATACAAATAATATTTAATTTATTCATACTAAAAAACAAAAAACGTTAAAAAATAAAAGTAGAACGTTCAATTTGTGTTATTTCATTGTATGCTAATTTGTAATATATAGTGGTGGGCTGTCAGGGCCATCAGGGCCTTCTCTGCTGGCCCTGTCAAAATCAAAAATATATTTTTTCATAATTAAATTAATGTGTGTCTAAAAATCAATTACGTTTTCAGTACGTTACGATTATATTTCCAGAAAGAATATGGTTATTTTTTCTGAGTAGCTGGATTTTCCATATCATCTAAACGCATCATAGCTCCGTGGACCCTTCTTATATACAGTCTATGCGTGGACCAGCCGGACCAGCACTAGTAGCATTGCTAGCCTTTCGATGAAGCTGCCATTTCCCATTTGATTTTAACTTTGACTGACGTGTGTCATCAGCCAATCAAATGTTGATGCGTAGTGACAGAACGCCCTAGGGGCCCAGCGTTGTGTCGACGCTAGCCCCCGCTGATGTCATCAACGAAGTTTGAACTTTTTAGCGGGTTGTGAGTGAACCAGGAGTGAACTATGGCCGCTGCCTTCACACCTCCTAACGATCCTATTTCCGATCTCCTTCATGTGCCTTTTTCAAGGCGATCGTTTGGAGAGAAGAAAGAAATCATTTTAAGAGGAAGACCTACACCTAAGCTGGATGGGCTGACCAAGGCTGGCAAAGGTTTTGTGCGGCACTTCACTGAGGGTAACTACGACCGCTATGACTGGCTAACAGCTAGCACCGAGCGGAACAAGCTATTTTGCTGGCCGTGTTTGCTTTTTAATACCAGTGAGGGAACATGGAACACCACAGGTTTTAACAGCCTTAATAGCTTCACCAAGGCAGCTGTCAAACATCAGGCATCCGTGCGACACCTCACAACGGTGGTACATTTGAAGACCTTTGGTGAGTCCAGGGTGGATTTGCAACTGGATGAGCAGCGGAGACGAGAGACAAGCCTGCACAATGAGAGAGTGAGAAAAAACCGGGACATACTGAAGCGCCTCGTTGATTGTGTCATCTTTTTGGGACAGCAAGAATTGTCTTTCAGGGGACATGAGGGGAAAGGGTCCCTGAATTGAGGTAATTTTTTGGAGCTATTATCTCTGCTATCAGAATATGATGCTGACTTGCGACACCACCTTGCCACGGCCACCGTTTTTACGGGAACTTCTGGGAAAATTCAAAATGATCTCATAAATGCTGTTGCTGAGGTGCTAAATGATGCCATCAAAAAAGAGATCAACAACACCAAGTTTGTCGCAGTTATGGTGGATGAGACCACAGCTGTAATTTGTACTTCGGTACGTTACTGACACCGGAGTAAAAGAGAGATTTTTAAAGTTTGAGGATGTCACAGAAAGAAAACGAGCTCATGATCTAGCAGCTTCAGTACTTGAAGTGTTGGGCAGCTACGATTGCAAAACAAAGTTAGTGGCACAGTGTTATGACGGAGCCGCTGTAATGGCATCGGGACTTAATGGCGTACAGGCGCGCGTAAAAGAAGAAATCCCTCAGGCTCTGTTTGTGCACTGTTATGCACACACATTAAATCTTGTGATGTCTCAGGGAGCAAAAATAAAGGACTGCAAGATTATTTTTGCGAATCTGGGAGGATTGTCTGCATTTTTCACACGTTCTCCCAAGCGAACAAAACTGCTGGATGAGTTTTGCGAGAGGCAGCTGCCGCGGGTCTCTCAGGTGAGATGGAACTTCAACTCCAGGTTGGTGGGCACGGTCCACGACAAAAGAGCTGAGCTGGTCGAGCTTTTCCAGCACATCCTCGATCACGCGGAGGATTTTGACCATGAAACGGTACATTGTGCATCAGGACACTTGTCACAGTTGAAAAGCTTTGAGTTCTGTTTTTTTCTCTTTGCTTTCATCGGCATTTTTGACTTTGCTGATGTGCTCTTCGGAATCCTGCAAAATAAGAGCTTAGACGTGCAGTTCAGTCTGGCCAGAATTGGGGATTTTTGCCAGAGTCTTGAAGGTAAATTTGATGCCATCTATGAGAGGACCGGGGAGGCCGCGGGACAGCCGAGCGCAGCTAGAGGCCGAACAGACCCGCACGCGCACTACAGACAGCTACACACAGCGCTAATCGACAGCATCATCACGCAAATCAGGAATCGATTTGAGGATCACAAGCGACTACTGTTTGTTGCATTGCTGGACGCACAGCTGTTTACCAAGTTCAAGCAGACATTTCCCGAAACTGAGCTGAGGAGCCTGGATGAGAGCTACGGCACACACTTTGACCTGGGCAGACTCAGAGCAGAGCTCAAAGTGATATACAGCATGACAAACTTTCAGGGAAAGAGTCCAAGTGACCTACTGACATTTCTGATGAGCACGGGGCTTGCAGTCAGCATGTCACAGCTTTATGCCCTCACATGCTTGATCGTGACAATACGACAAGGTTGGAGGTCGTTACGGAAGGCCCTGACTGAAAGCCCACGGTACGCTACTGGTAATATACAATGTGTCAAACTGTATTACTGTAATTCTCAAATAGTGGCTGAGTTTGTATTTGCCTCAACTGTAAAAAGAGCCAGGCATTTATTAAAAACAGGTTTGTAATTGTGACTGGCCTGTTTAATGTTGCTGGTGATGCTGACTGCAAACATCCCCCCTGTTTACCTGTTGTCTTGGTAAATTCAGTAGGCTATAATGTTTATTCCCATAGTGTTAGTCTCCCTTTGCCAGACCTATTTTTACAGAGCTGTGTCAGCATGTAAGGGTCGGCTACACCACACATACATTCTGGGATAGAAGATAAACAGTAAAAGGAAAGCAAACATTCCGCTGTTCTTTCCTAATGTGATATCAGTCAGTTACTCATTGATCATGACCAGTTGTTTTACGACAAGACAAGAGTCTACAGTCATGCTGGCATACTTTTGCACAGCAGTGCTTTGAGCTAAATGCTAATGCTAGCATGGCAATATGGAGACAGTGACATTGCTAACATGCTGATGATTAGTAGGTATAATGTTAACTATGTTTGCTGCCATAGTTTGGAGTATAAGCTTGTTAACATTTGGTTATTAGCACTAAGGGACTGTTCGTTATTTAATTAAGGGGCCACCGGAGGAGTTTTGTGGCCTCTAGCAAAGAAGTACAGATACCATTTGATTTTTACAGCCTTGACATACAGGAGTTAACCTTTGCATTCTCATCTTACACATCCCACTCCTCTGTTATGGTGTGGTGGCCATTTCAGTAGATTTACTCACTTAGGGCGTTTTCACACATAACTCATTTGGTCCGGACTTTCGGACTTTTCAGTTTGATCCAAACCAAAATTAGAGGTGTGAAACCTCCCCCGGACCACGGTCCGGATCAAAAGACCAAATTTTGGTCCGACCAAAAGAGGTGGTCTCGGTCCGGACCAAACTGAACCATGGTCCGGTTCGAAACACAATAAGCATGGAAACTAAATGCACACTTCATGCATTACTGCATTACTTCAGATACTAAGTTACTCCTCTAGTAAACTAGTATTCATATGAAATAAAACAATAAAACATTGAGACCATTCAGCAAAGGACGCTGGGATATAACCAATTCAACACTGGTTGCTATGGACTTGTCACTAGGCTTCGTCATTGTATATTTTAGCACATAGGTAAAGCTGCCGAAGCTGAACATTATATTCCAAAGCACATATGTTTATTTTTAAAGTTTTTAAGTTACATTGTAACAATTTAACAATTCGCCCTTATGAAATCCAATCGCGGCACAGCTGTTTTGGAACGCAATAGACAGACGCTTAAATTCAACTAAAATGTAACGGTGAACAATCAGTGTTGGACCTACAGTCTGTTGAGATACCTATCCAAACGCAGAAACCAAGCGCAGTCACACCATAAAACGTTAAGACACGTTGAGAAAAAAGATCCGCATTTTGCCGTAATCCAATGACACAAAAAAAAGTAATCCACAGCGATCAGTAGATCTACAAAAAGGTAAATGATACGGTGTATCCATAGACTGTGTATAAGAGTGGACCAACAGATCCCGTTGCTCTGGACGGAGACCAGTGAAGGCCCTTAGAAGCACTTTTCCAATCATTCCCAATCTAGCAGAGACGGAGAGCGTAGGTATATGTAAGGAGATAACATAGGCACAGGCTAATTATTGCTAACTAAAATGCTAGTTAACATTAGTAATTGCACTTAAACAGCTAATGTGAGACGAAACTGCCTGCGCGCTTCTCCTGTACTATACGGTAATTCCTCTACTATGCGACAGTAAGTCGCGTGGTTATGACACAATCGTTAGCCTATTTTTATAAAAACGTCTGCTACGGAGCCATAACGTGAAGTACAAGGTAATGGAGCCTTTTATACATTGTCGTGTTTCTTTAGAAATAAACAATGGACAAATAGAGTCTTTAAACGCTTCAGATGTAAAGTTATTCGCTGTCAAAGTGGCGCCAAAATGAATGGCAGTCAATGGAATGCTAACGGGGGGTGATCGCTTTGTAGCATTAAAATGGCGCCATAGGAGGTTCGCGGTCCGAGGAGAGGCTTACCCCCTTGGGTGTATCCAGCAAGGCTGATATGAGCGTCACATACGAGCAGTGTTGCCACAGTTACTTTGAAAAAGTAACTTAGTTACTTTACAGATTACTTGATTTTAAAAGTAATTTAGTTACTTTACAGATTACTTGATTTTAAAAGTAACTAAGTTAGATTACAAGTTACTTTATTAGTTACATTCAGCAGCTGCTGACAACACCCCCACAGCCTCAACATAAAAATGACAACCGGTTTACTGTGAGGCAGCTCGGCATTGCCAGTAGTAGGGATCTTGTTTATTATCGCACGGCGAGTCAACCGTGTTTAAGGGCAGCATTTCCTCTACAACATACTGCCCGACCAACTTCTTCAACTCTCCCCCACTTACTGGTTTTGCACCGAAGTCCAGCTTTTGTTGTTTGGGTGGTGGTGGACCTTCTGCTCTCTGCTTCGCACCACCTGGTGGGACTTGCTCTGTAAGTTTGACTGCAGTGCTGCAACTCCAAATGTTTCTTCAAATTTGACGTAGTATTTTTGTAGCTATATAGCACTTTGTCGCCACCAGCACAGAGTGTACAACGAACCTTAATATTGCCATCTTTAGCTGACACAAGCGTTTTCTAGCTGTATTTCCAGCTAGAAAACGCGCATCTCTCTCCTCCCTCCATTGTTGCTTACGTTTGTGTCGCTGCGTGGTACACGTGACCTGTCCACATGCTGAAAACGTGACTTGTCGTCGCATATGTGACTTCACTCCCCGAGATGCAAGAAGAAAGTAAAAACAATATATATTTTTACTAAGGAAAATCACAAAAATAGTAACGCACAGTGACTTGGATAAGTAACTTTAATCTGATTACTGGTTTGGAAATAGTAACGCGTTAGATTACTCGTTACTGAAAAAAGTGGTCAGATTAGAGTAACGCGTTACAAGTAACGCGTTATCCGGCATCACTGCATACGAGGCCTCACCACTTCGCCGTTTAAACAAAGTGGAATAAACATATAAAAGTCAAAATCTACACAAAACCCGCAATCAATTAGTAAGCTGACATCACATTTATATACATGGCATTTAGGAAACCTTTATTGCGAGGTTGGCACGGCAAGATGTCCAGACTAGTGCAACAGTAACTTTCGTTTTTTTGCGTCCTGCTGCTCCCATCGTCAGCCAGTTAATATTTTTTTTTCTAAAGCAGTATATGAAATCAGATGTATTATATCACCATTTAGTTGTTTTGTGTTATATAAGATATTTATTTAATATCTGGTCATGGCATGTGTAATTATTCCACTAATTTTTTTTACAATGCAGTTACCCATTTCAGCCACCAGGGGACAGTGCTCCTCCTGTCCCCCCAGCAAACTCCGCGTATGCGGTCAGAACCGTCTGCTAGGGGGCCGAGACTGAGAGCTACATGGATAAATATGCACCAAACAAGCCATTTCGAAATTTTGCTCTTTTCATGAAAAAAAATGTTGGATGACCATCCCCTCAGCAAAATATAAAAAGACATGACCCTCCCCTATTTTCCTCCGGTGGCCCATTCCATAAATACCGAACGGTCCCTAAACACAAAGTACAGGTGTGGCTGATGGAAATGTCATTAGTTTTTCAGGTATTTGGTTGGGTTCTTCCTGTAAAGAACGGCCACTGTGTAAGTTGTGCTCTAAAACTGCTTTATACTTAAATAACGTAATAACATTTGCTTGCTTGCTACTTCTCAGACACTATCTCTCCTACTACCAACTATTTGCTTTATCTGCCAATTAACCAGATTCAAGTTCATCTGGAGTTTGGAAGCTTGTTATACATTCCAGTATGATAGTGAGTAAAAATAAAAGTAAAGATTAAGACAGTGTTTCAGGCTGAGTAGTGGAGGAAATGCATATGCATATGTCAAGGCCTTCTCAAACCTGGAATTTCTAACATTGCTGGCTTCATCAATTTATTAAAGTAATGGCTTTTTGTTATTCAGACATTGGTGTATGTTACATAAATGTTCGTTATAGTTTTATTCAGGCATAACAGGACCGCTACAGAAAGAGTTGCATTAGTACTTAAAAGGGTTTGTTCCCTGGTATGTAAAACTGATTTTATTAAGTACTTATTCATACATGAGACCAACATGTAAAATTGCCATCACATTTATGTGACGTGCATGTCTGAAAAGGGCTGACATTAGAACCACTGGCAGACGAATTATGACAAAAATACTAATGACAGGTAAGAAATGGTATCAACAAAGTCACACAGTGGTGATAGGTAATTACATAATTACTTGTTTCCCTAAACAAATGTAGTTAGACAAACCCATTCACTCACTGTCACCTCCTGCACTTCGATACTTGCACTTATTTGATCATTACTCTTTTACTGTTTTTATTCTGTTTTATATATCCTGGAGTAGCGCTCCTAATTTCGCTGTATTGTAAAGTACAATGACAATAAAGGCATTCAATTCAATTAAGGAGAATACGTGTAATTCATAATGAATTACTAATTTACATTTTAATTTATCCTTTAACAATACCTAAAATCTCAAAATAAAGGTGTCTATTAAAAAGGTGATTTGAACTCTCGATTATTGGTATTTGGACGTATTTTACAATCCGGTCCACCCCTACTTTTGAGTCAAAAAGATAAAGTCAAGAAGAGTAAAAAAAACTCCTTCAGCTAGGACACCACCTGCAAGCGCAAAGAGCAGAGTTGGAGCAGATTTTGTCATGGGACCTTGGCAATGGAAAGGGACACCTGGAATGTGAAACATCACTTCTCTGTTGCGGGAGGGTGCTGAGCTGTGTTGGCTGTGGAACTCTACTCTCTGATAGGGGACGGTCTTTTTCCTGGAGAGCCAGCACAAACTAAGCAATAATGTGATGATTCCAAAGTGCTTATGCACGGTTCAATCTTACCCTGATGAACACTTGATGTTGACATGGTGGTTTCCAAAAGGCTAAATTATTGTCCACTTGGTGTAAAGTGTGCCATGTGAATCTAAATGAGCCAAAAACGACAAATAATTACATTCCACCCATAGACATTGAAGGCGTGATTACACCCATAGTCACACATAAGGAAATTAATGCCTTACTCTTCAGACCCAACAAACTAAAAAATGTAATCTGACACTGCTCGCTTCCTTCCTCCAACTACTGCCCCCTTTCTTCACTGCCACCTCATTCCATTCCTCCTCTTTTCTTTTCTCCCTCTCTATCCCACATTGACCCTTTTAAGTGGTGACCACTGTAAACTGACCAGTCTTTCTTTCTGCCCACACATCCCTCTGTCTTTCTGTGGGAAGGATGGATGACTGATGGAAAGCAAGAGCAAAAGATAACATCATTTAATTGCTTTTCAAGAACTCCCCATTCTTTCATGTTTATCTACTCTAAAGCTGTAAGAGGGCTTCAGTATATTACAATGCCTATGATGGAAGGGGCACATAAAATAACTTTTACAATTGAATGTTGCAACTGAAAATCTCAGATCTGTTAAGTCAAATTTCATAGTTCTCCTTCCATCTTTTATTACTTTGTTAAAATTATTCATTGTGTTCAGACAGATGTTTACTGTAAAATAGGGTTTGAAGTACCTTCACCTACTGATGAGTGTGCGAGCGCACTCATATTTCCAGTTATGTAACTATTTATTGTAGAAAAGTCTTGACAGGGTGTACAGGCATGCCTTTGTCTTGTACATATTGCATTCATGTGTGTGTGTGTGTGTGGTTCTGAAAAGTGAGAAATTAGATACAATGTAAAAAAACTATTAAACTACTCATTAAAGCACTAAAAATACAGCACTGCACAGCACTGCTACAAGGTAGAACCAAAAGACCTGGTGGTAACCATACTAAATTATCCCACTAAATAGAATAGGTAACAGCTAGGCAGCAATTAACAATAAAGATGTATATAGTTATATAACCCATATATAAGATTTATACAAGCATATGAAAATTCTGTCCTGGGTTTTAACTTATTAATAATCCAAAGGAAAAATCACAAAGACATGTAAAGGTCATGAAAATTCATTCAGATTTAGCAATCTGATGATGAATCCACCTTAATTATTGAAAAGTATCTGTATCTTGGTATTGGATCCATACCAAATTTTGCAGTATCGCACACCACTACTAGCCTACTGAACGCTCAAAACACTCTTGTGAACTGCGCTCTGCGCTGGCCGCCGGATAGACGGAACATACCACAGAGGGGGGCGGAACGTACCACTTTCAGAAAAGGGGTGGAAGAGTCCAAGTGGTGCTGGCCTTTTTAACCTCGTTTAAGTAAATAATACTAAATACATTGAAAAATGCATTATTTGTGATTAAAAAAATAATGGTGGTTAGCAATGTAGTAGATTAACGACCCCCACAGATGCATGATTTTACTGCTTTCATGGGAGCTCAGACCCCTCCTTATGGGCCACGTAACTCGAACCCTGGTGGTTGCACGCATAGACTGTTAAAACTAGGTTGACTCAGACTGTTTGATCCATAGAAATGCAGTTGTAGACGTAAAGAAACTGTGCTGCGCGTGCTCCCGCGCATGGCGATCGCTTTTTGGCACGACATGGCTTTAGCCTCTTTACAATCTCTGCGTCACTCCAGACCGTAAAACACCCTGGGGCTAAATAAAATAATAACAAATATCGTTAATGTACAAAGACACAAACTATTTTTAACATTTCAGAACACAGTAACAGTTACATTAAAATTACGATGGTCCTATATTTCTTTTTAAACCATATTGTATGTTATGTATTTATTGATCAGCCCCAAGTCAGAAAGTAAAAAAAAAAGCAAGAGGATCTAATGTTAACATTGCCTGCTCCTGAGATTGTCTTATAACATTAGCTACTGATTTAAGATTTAACGTTAGTGCTTTTACTTGCTTATTGATCATCAATAATTTAAGTTAACGTTACTTATATTTTAAGCAGTTAGCTAAATGGTTGCAGCTGTTAAATTGTTTGCAAACTGGTTTAGTTGAGTTAAGTTAATAAACATTAGCAAGGACTTACTAGCCCCTTAGCAAAAAAATCCTGCTACAAGGTAAAGTTAGCTAGCTAGCTAACGTTAACGTCATATCATGATCATAACATCATATATTAACAGTCATCACTTAAATAAACTAAGTAAAGTTACACAGCTAACGTTAAGTTGCAGGAATCAATACTAGACTTATGTTAAGCAAAGTCTTCTGTTAACATTAAATATAAAATAGTTAATGGCTGTGTTATCTAGCTACCGTTAGCATTGCTCAGACCCCCTCTCCCCTTGCGGCACATGCCGCTCAATACAGCGGCATTTGCCGGTGTCGCTAATGGCATGCCACTGTGTTACAGCGCCATAAATCGATCCCCTATCACTATACCGACCTGTGCCGGTCGTCAGAGGAGTGGCATGCCGCTTGTGTTCCACCGGCACACCTTTTAACAACAGGTGGAAGTGGTAGGCTACTGTCAGTGACAAACGGCAAAGTAATGCCATATATCCTTGCTGATGTACTCAGTGTTAAAAGGCTATTAAAGACAGCATGAGCTAACATGGCCATTATTAGCCTCGTCACCATAGATTTTATAATTATACATTTATATGTTTATGTATATGCTCGCCACCGTAGCCAGTCTGACAAATCATTAACAGAAATATAAAGGGAATGTTACGTCATACCTTTCTCTCGTTCGTTCTGTTGCTGGGATATGAGCGATGCTTTTGAAAGGAAAGTAACGTTAAAGTAATTTCATACAGTAATATCATCATTACCTATGTACCCTAAGCCTAAATTCATATTAGAGCTGCCTTAGCTAAAAGTCTTATTAATCCATAACAGATAGTTAAAGCTAACACCTTTAGACAGAACATTTTTTATCGATAGGCTACCATAATAAATAAACATATATCGTGTTGAATATACATAAATCATGAATAAAAATAAAAGGGTGTTCTTAATTTTATTAAAATAATTGTAAATGGATTTGATTGGTTTGTCAAAACTGATGCGGTTAAAACGGAAATTGACATGCAGCCTGCATGTCAGGAAGCTATCGGGAATTTGTATGAGAGAATAGGTAGCTTAATGTAAACTAAAGAGATAATTTAGGCTATGGATATACGGCGTTTCCTTAATGTTAATCAACAAGCTCCAAGGTTGGTGGAAGAAAGTGACAAAGACGGCGAAAGTACAGGGAGTAACGTTAGTTCTGAAGTTGTCACTGCCGAAGCTAGCATTGGGTTATATGCTAGCCGACACTGTAACCCAAAGCAAGGGTCTTCATCACAGGCGGCAGAACCAGGGGATCTCGGCGTTGAGTAACCAAATCAAATTGTCCTGAAAACTTTTCCTGCACGCTTGTTCTTTCAACAGTGCCTGGTATGGTAGCAGAAGCTGGCTGGAATACTCCATCCGGGCAGACGCTACATTTTGCTACCCATGCAGAAAGTTCCGAGCACCCTCCTCTGCTGTAGACTCGACCTTTACGCTAAGTGGATTTTGCGATTGGAAGCATGCAGTCGAGACTGGGAAAGGACTCAACAAAGATGCATCATCAAAAGAACACCAGCTCTGTGAAGCTATGTGGAGAGATAAGGAGAGACGTGTTCAGACGGGTACAGAAATTGCTACGTTGGTAAATACAGAACAATTGCAACGTAATAGATACTACCTGTCAGCCATCATTGATGCCATTGAGTTCCTTACAGTAAACCAGCTACCTTTTAGAGGGGACAATGATGGTTTTGATAGTATGTCTGGAGATGGCTGTGGCCTATTTTTGTCCTTGTTTGAATACACTTTAAGGAAAGATCCTGCCTTGGCCAGAATAGCACAGTCTATTCCACACAACACTAGATACACTAGCCATGATATTCAGAACAACATCATAGACATTATGAGTACTATGGTCACAGAGCAGGTTGTGAAAGAGGTTGGCAAGTCATTTTACACTATAAAAGTGGATGGAACTAGAGACTCTACAGGAACAGAAAATATTTCCATAATTGTGCGTTTTGTCAATGACCTGTACGAGCCAACTGAGCGTCTTCTGACCATTTCCATGACTGACAAGGGAGATGCAGCTACATTGACTGACACAATTATTGAGGAATTAACAAAAGCAGGACTGAGTCCGCAAAAAATCATCAGTCAGGTGTATGACGGCGCCTCCCTGATGTCGGGCAAACACGGAGGAGTGCAGAAACTTCTGCAACAGAAACTGCACAGAGACGTACCATATGTCCACTGTTTCAATCATCAACTTAATTTGGTGGTCATTCATGCTTTGGCAACTGAACAAGCCTTTTTGGATTTTTTCACAATGTGCAACATGCTCTACAAGTTCTGCAGAAAACCGTCAGTTCTCCCTTCTCTATAAGGGACAGACCCTGAAGCGACTCTTAGATCAACGCTGGACTGGTCATCTTGGCACGGTCTCTGTTATTTTAAGATCATTTGATGACCTTGCCACCCTTTTGCGCAAAGTCAACAGCGCCACAGCCTATCCCAAAGACGTGCGAGTTGAAGCAACAGGTTTACTGCAGGCCATGTCTGAACCAAGTTTCAGATTCATCGCTGAGATGGCGCACAAAATCTTGTCATATCTCGCCCCCCCTAACACAATGCTACAGGCAGAGGACATGGATCTGTTTACAGGTTTGCAACTTGTAAATTCAGCATGTACATGTGTTGAAAATCTGCGCTTTGAGACAGAATTCATGGCACTCTTCCAGTGCTGCAAGGATGCAACAGAGGAGCCCGCACCAAAGAGACAGTGCACACCAAACACATCCTTTGCTATGTATGTAGTTGAGGAAAGAATTACACATGAAGATCCCAACAACGAAACTGAGCTGCGCAGGCTGTATTTCAGTTGTATTGATGCAGTTTGTGGGGAAATGAAGGAGCGTTTTGGGGAGTGCAACTGTGTGCTAATGGATGCGCTCAAATCTCTCGACCCGGAGGATTCTACTTTTTTGGATGTGTCCAAAGTGAAACCTTTACTGGACCTTTCTAATACAGCCATTGTGGAGTCGGAATATACAGTGGCTCACCGGTTCCTAAGTGAGCAAATGAAGGTCTCGTCCCCACCTGACGGGGGTAAATGGACAATGAAAAAAGTTCTATAACACTTCCACAAACCTCTCGAAGCAATGCCGAGCGTGATGACAGTGCTGAAACACGCTTTGACTTTTGGTGCAAGCACTGCACTCTGTGAGAACTCTTTTTCCACACTAAAGAACATTCTTACAGATCATCGTCTCAGCATGCTTCATCGAAGAAAGGCCAATTTAATTAAGTTGGCATTTGAAAAGGACTTAACAAAGAAATTCAGGGAGGAGTGGAAGGACAGCCTTTTGAGAAGATTTCACTCTGCAGCAAAGCGTCGCCTGCCGCTCTACTAACGGTGAACTTGTATTTTATGCTGGCTCCCTGTAGCCCATGTTAGAGGCTGAGAGACAGTAAAACAAACAGCCTAAAAAACACCCAAAATGTAATAAAAATGTAACGTTAATACTTGTGATTAAGATGCTTAATGATTGCCAAGGCCTACATTATTCTCCCTGTTTTTATTTGTATCTCCATGTTGTCCATGTTGTCCATGTTGCTAACGCAATTAACCCTATTTGTATATGCTGTATAGACCTATGGTGGTTGTGCGCAATAATTGTATGTTCAGAGTACATACTGCACAGTTAAAATTAAGTCACTCTGCTGTTATGCCATGTTGTCCATGATTTAGGATAACGCACTTAATCCTATTTGTATACGCTGTATAGACCTATGGTGGTTGTGCGCAATAATTGTATGTTCAGTGTACATACTGCGCAGTGAAAATTAAGTCACTCTGCTGTTATGCTGTTTCAATACCAAATAAAATCTGTTAAACGTGTAGACCTGTATGCATTCATTCAGTGCTCATTTGCAAGACAATTAACATAATGTTACATAATGAGATTTATTTAATTTGTGCCCCCCCAAAAATAATGGCATGCCCGTCCGTGAATTTGTGTCTGGAGCCGGGTCTGCCTTTAGAGCAAACTAAACTGTACTTTACGCCATAATAAAATGAAAAATAGAAGTCGAAAGGATGGTAACGTTATGTGATCAAGCGAGACTGGAGAGAGGGAGCGCCCATACTGTCTATGGGGAGCGCCCAGCGGCGCTAGAACAAAGCAGCGAGTCAGAGAAATAAAACGTGTTTTCGCCGTTTCATCACTAGAAATGCAACTGTAGCAAGCATCTCAATATCACTAACGTTATCCGCATTCATATTTAGACGAAACAAATGATATATTTAGCTACAAAAAGCCTGGAAGTCGGAAGTTAGAACAGAAGTACAAAGAGTCGTCTCGTCGCATTGGTGTGAGCTGGCAGGTTTTAGAACGCTGCAAACCGGCTCGTTGCAAGAAGTTGCAAGTTTCAACTCGTCTTGAATCTTTGGTCTGCATTGGGCTTTAGGCTACTTTAATAAGAGTAAATCAAATTCAGCCTTATTGTGAATCAGCTAATGATGTTGTGTGTGTGTGTGTGTGTGTGTGTGTATGTGTGTGTATGTGGGTGGGAAACTAGCTTACTAGTTTCCCACCCACATAAAAACACATAAAAGCTGGGGGGGGGGGGGGTCCAGTAGTCCTGGCCCAGGGAGTCAGGGGAAGAAAAGAATGTATGGATGAAGAAAGTGCTCCTTTCTTAGAGATGAATTATTGATGCTTATCCATATTGAGAATGACTTCTATGAGCACATTAAGAAAATGGTTTATAGGAATCACTGTACTACAGCCTATTAGCTAATGATTTTGTTAATGATGTATGTTGCATACTTAAATGAAACACTGAAGATAGAGGTATGAAAGAAAGCTGAATAGACACATCCAGCAATTAGTATTAGCCACTATACCAACTCAGTATTTCTCTGGCAGGCTAGTTTTTGTGTGTCACCCTTCTTTAGAGTGTCCTGCCTATCAGTGGGCCTGAACTGTGTACTATGTAAATACAGCATCAATATTAAACACATCAAATCTTGCCTGAAATATGTGGTGCATGGCGTTCTGAAATCTGCCTTGTCTCACTTTTTTTGAATTAGTCAGAATGAGGAAATGAGACGGACAGTTGTAGAATGCTGCTCTCTTATCTCAGATACAGCTCATTGCTTGTAAATAAGAATCCTGTCGCTCTGTTGTATATGTGATACCTATTTAGGAATAGTCTGCTGGTATCTGTCTCTTTAGGTGTGTTCAGCCTGTATGACCATACATGGAACCCGGAACCCGCGCACCTGTAAACTGACGTCATACGCTGAAAGTACCTACAGCAACTCGTTCAGCTGAACTCAGTCACTTACTGAAGCTACTTTCTGGAGACAAGACAAAGAAGCCACGGCCAATACTCGCAAAGGAATATATTTATAATTCACTTCACAATTCAGTTTTTTTTGTTTACTTTTATTGCGAAGAATATCGAAAGAGGATTTACAGACAAATGGGGACCGCTGGGCTCGCGGTTTTGGGCATTTTAATCGTTGTTTTTCAGGTGAGATTTCCTGTTGTCGTTGTAATGTTAACTCTTCAAATGGGCTTACGCCCATTTCTGTCATTCCCTCGTGTTTAACTTAGAGAACGAGAAATAAACTGGTCACGTTAGTTAATTTAACCTTATTTATTTACATTTCAAAGAACACTATTTGGTTGTTTTTTAGAAACCTTTGTTTTTTTTTGTTTTTTTAGAATTTATTTTTATTAATTTCTGTGGGTCATCATAATTTGGTTCCAGGGGCCTGTTTCACAAAAGCAGAATATATAAATCCAGGATAACTGATAAAGCGAGGCTTGACCTAGTCTAATCTGGGCATCCTGGCTTGGTGCGTTTCACGAAGGCCAAGCCAGGCTGAGGAGGTGCGACTAGGTCGAGCCAGGCTGAAGTAATTCAGATAGATGCGCGTCCACGGCTTTCCTCAAAAGACCGCGAGGTCGATCACAGATTTACTGATGCCAAAATGGAGAATATGCATTGTACATACTTTATACAGAGTGAGCAGCAGCTTCTTGTGGAAGTATGATGACGTGAAACACATTTGTATAAAAAGAAAAGAAACACGGCCGCTGTAATGAAACAGCGAGAGAAAGCGCAGACGATCACGGACCGACTGAATGCGTAAGCAGCCTAAATATATACATTAACTGACCACTGCTCTGAATTGAAACCGTCATAATCATTCCATTCAAGGATTAGGCTACTAATCATTTGCACAAATTAACAGTTGTACTATTTGCCTTAAAAGTAAGCAGAAGATAATGTTACTCAGGAAATTTACCATTAAGATCAATTTTCTACAATGTATGTAGCAGTGGCGGATGCAGAATGTGACAGATGGGTGGGCCTGGATTAATTCGAGGTGGGCCTGAATCTAAGCAGTTGTCCCGAATCATCCACATAGTTCCCGAATCCAGGAAATTATACTAGAGCAGCAGTCTTGAGTTGCCT
Source organism: Sander lucioperca (assembly GCF_008315115.2). Lineage (NCBI taxonomy): Eukaryota > Metazoa > Chordata > Actinopteri > Perciformes > Percidae > Sander > Sander lucioperca. The sequence goes on from NC_050187.1 coordinate 8,425,382, forward strand.
GATGAAACATTTTTCGCAGGGCTTAAAGGAGAAAAAGGGAATTCATTATAGATGGATTATCATTTTCGTTGTTCAAGATACTGCTCGTTCAACTTCCAATTATGATTAACTATCTCATATTTTTGACTAGGCTAAATAAGCCAACATATCAACAAACTATCTACTATTTTCAACATACTAGGTCATAGTTTTGACCTTAACCAAAACATTATTTTGTCTCATGTATTGTTTTCTTGTCCCTGTAGAAATGTGTTTCTTTATGTTGAACATTGGACACATTTGAGCAGAAGAGAACCATAAAGTGCTCAGATATTGGCGAATTTGCGTTTCTAGGATGGCAAAGGAATGTCCCGCCCTTATACACCTCTGATTGGCTGGTACCCGCTGCCTTCGTTTGTTGGATTGGTTAGGTTTAGGCACGAGGAAGGAGATTGGTTAAGTTCGGGTGAGAATACCAGAGTAAGCCAATCAGAGGCAGGGTAGGGCGGGACATGGCTTTGCCCTCCTAGGAAAACATAAATTCGCCTCCGTTTGTGCGTCTTCTTCTGGACTGGTTTAAACCGACAGAAAGCTGCCGGAGCTTCTGACCTGCGGGGAGAAACACAGCCTTCACTCGCACACAGTGAGAGTTTATATACACACACACACACACACACACACACACACACACACACACACCCAGCTGCAGACATTCACTCCCAGTACTATGTCAACTTTCTGTGTGCTGAGCCTCAGCAAAAATGAGTGAGTGCAACTTGTTTAGCCATATTAAAGCAAAATCAAGATACCATGACACTTCTAGCCAACGTTAACATTGTTCGTGCCTGATTTAATAGTGCTACATTGATGTTACATTGACCTACAAAACACCAACACACTCAACTTTTTAAATAGTTATCAGGCTTACTTATAATTTTACTGTTTTTAACATGTTATAGATAAAATACACCACATACAGTACTAATATCCATGTTTAACAGAGTAGTATTTTTTCGTTGTGAATTTCTGATTGGGCGGGCCATCTGTCAATGTGGGCGGGCCCAGGCCCGTCCACAGCTCCGCGCCTGGTACGTAGTATGATGCGTAAATATCTCTTTCACTCTGTTCCTCTCTCATGGGCTAAAATATAAATTTATTATATTTTTTTTATTATATTAACTTCCACTGCTCGCTTTTAATGCAAAGTGTACAACTGTTCGTTTTTGCAAATGACAGTGACTCATTGAATGGTTTCAGTTAAGAGCAGTAGTTCATAAATGTATATTTTTAGACTTTCAGTCTGTCCGCTATTAAACTCAAGAAAACGATAAAAGATAATTATCTGCCACGCGTTTTCTTATTTTTTATTTTCCTAGAGTTTCCTTCACTACATATATGCCTTGCTCCCTTGTATATATGGACATAGAAAATAAAGACACTAAAGAAATTGGACTCTAAAATCTAGAAACTATAAAGATACATTACATGCACACTGTAAACATGAATGGAACAGAGTATATTCATCAGTTATTCCCCCCCCAGCAAAATATAAGGTCAAAAACCATTGGGGTGTCCTCTCCCTGTTACATGAATGTACAGTAGCCTGGTGGTTTCTTTGCAGCAGGTGTAGATGTTATGGAAAGAAAATAGAATTGTGAAACAAAAATAAAAGAACAGTCGTAGACTAAACCAAGTTAGGTTTTTGTATTTTATTATAAACTTGCAAGTTTACAAGGAAGCATACGGTTCACAAAAGGCACGCAGCACTAGTGTGAAAGGTCTCATCAAATGAGTGAACAGAAACACTGAACTTAAATACATCTTCAGAGTGACAGCACACACGCACTTGGCTTATTATGACTCTACATTTCTCACAGACAATCTGATACACATGAAGACAATCAAAAAACACAAGAGACATCTTGGAGCCATTTCGCCTCCTTCCCCCTGTACGACTTTCACCCCCCAGTTGCATCTCAACTGGCATGGGAAAACTAAATGTATCAGGAGAGATAGTTTTAGGGCGACCTTGTAGCCCCTATCTGTTCAGACAAACAGTGTTCACATTATGTTCCAGACTTTGTGATTCTCACTTAGTTAGAATCAGATTCTACATGTGGAAATGAGATGAACTCCCTTTCAGCATTGTGAGAGAAAGCATAAAACAAATAAATCAGAAAAATATATAGAGAATCATGTTAACAGAATTTTCACCATTACAATAGTTACTGGTCCAGTGAACTAAGACTATAATTTGGGAGGATTGTACAATTAGGATATGTTCTTTAAATTGTACAATCCTCCCAAATTATAGTCCCAGTTTACTGGACAACACAATTTGTGTGCCAAATACAATGCACATGGAAGCGGAACAAACATGATCCTTATTGTTAAAGAATTAAAAAAAAAAAAAAAAAAAAGAATCAACAAAAATAATTCAAGGTGCATTGGTCAACTATAGAAATGTACAGCATTGTATGTATTGCCCTTAGTAACAGACTTCATTTAAAACACATTTGAAATTGTATCAGCCTTTTCTAATTATCTCAACAACTGCCATACTATATTCATCAAACTTCTAACAACAATATGAACAGCAGTCTTAATACAGCAATATAACAGTAACAATGACTGTCACATGAATAATTATTAAAAACAATTATGGTCCCAACTTTAAATAACAGTACTTAAATGAACAGCAATATGCACCTGTTGTATTTTAATCCAGGCTGATAACAATAGGGTAAAGCCTGCTGGGTGATCAGAAAAGGCTCCAGGATTAATAAATCCTGGCTGTTAGCCTGGTCAGGGGCAGGCTAGCTGCACAGAATAAATCTCCATGGTGATTTATGTGCCTCCGCTTTCGTGAAACCGAGTCAAGGCTAAATTCATCCAGGATAACGGGGAAATCCCGGCTTAATCCCTTATCTTGGTTTTGTGAAACAGGCCCCAGGAATTACATCAAATAAAAAGGTAAAACAAGAAATAAACAAAAAGAAAATAAATCAAGACAGATTTCAAAATTTCATCAAAATCAGAGTTTCATCAAAATTTCATCTCTATTTTTATATACTATGCTTCCCTCAATACTTATTGATTATATCAACCCACCCTACCATCCGCCCACCTCTCCCACCCCCGTCCCCATTTACCCGCACATTGCTGGTCCTCATTCACCACACACACACACACACACACACACACACACACACACACACACACACACACACAAAAGGGGGTTCTAAAGACATGCTCTAGGAGGGCATTATAAATTTGGCTCCATTGGCTATCAAATTGTTTTTTATTTTTGTCCTCTGACATTGATCTTTCAATACACAGATAATACTTCATTAGGGCCTTCCAATTCTCTATTGAAGGTGCTTCCTTATTTTTCCAATTTTGCAATATCAATTTTTTATTTGCCAACAAGTTGGATATCTTATTCCCTCTATATCTTGAAAAATACACATTTTTTTAACCCCTAGGTCTTCCGTCCATTTATTATACTTGGTAATAATTCATCACTGCTTTCCATGCTTATCAGTAAGTACATAGAGCCGATCAGCCTCCTTTTTTTGTTGCTTTGGCTTAAAATGTTAGACATTTCAGGGCTAATGTTCTTTTCCAAGTCAAAATTGTAGGTAATCCAGTTTTTCAGTTGCATATACCTAAATAATTCTCCATCTTTTAGGTTATATTTGCTTTTTAATTCACTAAATGGTGCAACAGTGTCATGGTTTGTTACATCTGACAACTGCTTGATTCCACCTTTTATCCATGTTTTATCCATGTAAACCTGCGTGCTCTGTATATTTATTGATGGATTGCTCCAAATATGTATATGCCTGGGAATCCTTATTTCCTGATTAAGAATTTTTTTAATTTTATTCCAGGCCTTTAATGTACTATTAATAACAAAGTTCATTGATTTAATGTTGCCCTTATAAAAAAGTGCTAACAGTAAACTGTTGCACTGTAATTGATTGTTTTCTATGTCTATCCATGGATCTTTGTTTGTTTTATTTATTATGCGATCAATATAAAATGACTGAGCTGCTACGTGATAAAACTCCAAGTTAGGGAGATTTAGACCCCCTTCTGCTCTTGAGTGATACAAAAGTTTCCTTTTCAATCTAGATGCTTTATTTGATCAAATGAACGAAGAAATTATTGAGTTTACCTCTTTGAAAAAGGTTTTAGGAGGCGTTATAGGAATAGTTTGAAATTTAAATAAGAATTTCGGTAGCCACATCATCTTAAAAAGGTTTACTCTTCCTATTAAATTAATCTTCAAGTCTTGCCACTGCCTAACATCCTTCTTAAAGTGGAAGTGGAAGAAAGTTATCTTTATACAAGTGGGTCTTGTCATGGGCTGCGTCGAAAGTAGACGAATCTTGGACCCAAATGCAGTTAAAGAGGTTTATTGTGGAACAAAAACACTTACTAGGAGTACGACCCACGAGGCAAGGCAATTCACGACAGGATACACCAAACAAAAAGCACACAACACAAAACAATGATCCGACAAAAGGCAAGGAGAAGACAAAGACTAAATACACAGGGTAACGAGGAAACAAGAGGCAGGTGACACAAGGGCTGGGAAACAGGTGGAAAACATCAGATAATCACAAGAGCGGGAAAACATAGTAAAACAAGACAAGACAAGACAGAGAACAGATTATCAAAATAAAACAGGAAACTAAGCAAAATACAGAACAGAAACAGACTACCAAAATAAGATACAACACCAACCCATGACAGGTCTTATCATGGCTAATATAGATTCCAAGGTATTTTATATATTTTTTCTGTATCCGAAATTGTGTGAGAGTCTATTGCCAACAGCTCCGTTTTTGCAATGTTCATTTTATAACCTGAGATCCCTGAAAAGGTTGTAATTATTTTCATAACGTGGAACTGAGGTGACTACATTACTTAAGTAAAGTAATAAATCATCCGCGAATAGGCTCAATTTAAACTGTTTTTTACCAATCTCGATACCTCCTATTTCTTTTGTCTCTCTAACTTTTTGAGCCAAGGGTTCAATTGCTAATGCAAATAATGATGGTGAAAGAGGGCATCCTTGGGCAGTTCCTCTAGTTAATGAGAAAGGTTTTGATAGAATTCCGTTTGTATATACATATGCTTTAGGAGACTTGTACAGGGTTCTAATTATATTCATAAAATTTAAAGTAAAATTGTATACCTCCAAAACTTTAAAAAAGTAGGACCATTCTAGTCTATCAAAAGCCTTTTCCGCATCAACTGCCATTAATGTTAAATCTATTTTATGTTTCTTTGCATATTGTGTGAGGGAGATACAAGTTCTAGTAGTAGTTCTTAAATCCCTATGTTGTATAAAACCAGCTTGGTCGTAATGTATTAAGCTTGATAGAGTTTGTACCAGTCTACACTGTAAAAAAAAAAACTTCACTGTATAATTTTACGGATTTTTTCCGTTTTTTCTACATTAAGTGTTAATGCCAGAAAAATACAGAAAAATACTTTTATTTTTTAAAAAAACCCATTAAATTAAGGTTTTAGTCTGTAAATTGATATAATGAGATAATATAGTTGTTTAACAGGATAATTCCATTGCTTAATGGTCTTGAAAGTTAAATTACATTGAATTTTATGTAAAAAGACAAAAAAAACAACATAATTTTACGGTGTGTAAAATTGAGGCCTCTTTCTGTTTTTTTACTGTTAAACCTTAAATTTAATGTAAAGAAACGTTAAAAAACAATCGTGAAAAAACGGTAAAAAGTCTGGCAGCAAAAGTTGCCAAACACTTACCGTGAAATGACAGTAAAAAACCTTATGTTATTCTACAAAGAATTTCTTTTTAAAATACAGATATCTACTGTACATTTTCTGTATTTTCACAGTCCAACTACTGTAGATTTAAAAAGAATTGTAATCAAAAAACATATTTAGAATGTTAAACAAATGTATAAATCTGTACAAACACTGAAAAATATTGCAAAATACCTTAAAATTACATAATTTAAATGAAAACTGCTGTTTTCATACGGTTTTCTTTGGTAAATTCACAATATTATTCAATCCATCCACAAGAACTCCCTGTTAAAGTACAGATTTCTGGATGTAAAACACACAAAAATCATGTCAAATTAATGTAAAATTACCCTAATAGTATCTTAAAAGCTTTAGGCATTTATTTTACATGATTATCCAATCAATTTACAGTAAATTCCTGTTTAATACTGGTTTTCTACTGTACAAAAAACAATATGTGATAATAACTTGCAGAACCATTATTTTATAGTCATTACTTTATATAAACGTTACAATCAACTCTTCATTATGTCTACAGGCTTTTCCCCATAAATGTATAAGGGTTTACTTTATATAAACAATATTGTATAGTGATTAAAAGCAACTATTCAATATATCTACAGACTTATCCCATTAATGTACTGTGTGTTTACTTTGTAAAAATATTTGACAATATTTACAATTAACTATCCAATATATGCATCAGAGACTCTTCAGAGGGTAAATATTGGTATAATGTAGGGTCCATTTTAGCTTATTCAATGTGGTCTCATACATACTGTGTGTTAGTGTTTTAATCGCTGTCAAACTTCATCCTGGCCAGTGTCTCTTAATGCAAGTCTACTAAATTCTAGCAATAGAGTAGGACTTGTATTTAGCTTTGCAGTTATTTGAAGAGGGGTTAACAGAGGTACTGAGACAGGTAGGACCAGCCATACCCGTTTAATGCATTGAATGAGGCTGACATGAACCCTCACTGCATGGCCTCAACAACTCCACAGCAAAAACCCACAAGCAATTGTTCTCAATTATAGTTGGATCAATGTAATTATATTAGAAACTACACTACTGTAATATTTTGCAAGCATATTTATGGTAATACAAACAGTAAAACAACTTGGCAGCACACAAGCTTAAAAAGCTATAGGACTACTGCACCAAATCACCACTGGTGATCTGTCTTTGTAAAAATAAACATTCTTTCACCTAACTATTTGTGGAAACAAAGCCATAGCTTCAGTTATGGGAATGCATAAGAGACAAGAGTCAACCTAAACTACAGGCCTTGGATGTACATGATGTCTATTTTAGTCCAAGTCTGTGATATGCTCATCACTATATAATCATGTTTTGGTCTGGCAAATTAGTTGACAAAAGAATCGTGCAGCCACAGTTCACATCACATAGGCCCACAACCCTATAGGCCTACAGGATGACGATACAGTACACAGAGAGCAGGCAGGCAGCCTGCAGCCTGGGTAAGCCTACATCTTTACCATCCTAATATTTTAGGGGGCATCTGATGTTCTTGCCTCATTTCACTTCCGTGGAGGCCATGGGCCTATTTCAGATTCATGGCCCAACATCTTTTTCCATTGACTGCTTACTTTGCTGATGTCTGCGGTGATGTCTCATACTGTGTCCACTCTGGCTTTTGATGTTTGTTCCTGTCTATGTCATGCAAACAGCTCAGAGCATGAGCTTCCTCCTTATGTGGGGTAGAATGAATATTCATGCATGTCCGGTACCTTAAATGCCTCACCAAGACCTCGGTGATCTGACCACCCCTGCCTCTGAAATTACACTACAATTTCCATTGACTTGTAATGGTTACACAGGCATTGATGCACATATTGGGCAATGTGTGTTTCATTTAGGTGTAACATTAATAAGTTAAATGGATTGCCTGTGCCACAGCTATGCTACACTTTTATAAGGGGTGGAAAATCAATATCAATGCACACCAGTACCTCAAATACAGTATTACCTGCTTGCCTAACTTGCACACCACCTAACCTAACTTGTTCCGCTAGTTCCAACCCTCATACAGTTTAATTCAACCCTGCTTTGATAGGAAAGTGTGTCCCCTCCTATGAAAGTCATGCCTACCAACAAACAGTATGGACATCTGCAACATTATGCTTATTTGAGAAATTATCTGTGATTTCATTTTAAAACTGAAGGAGTAGGCTTTTCATAAAAGGCTGTTAATCCACTTTAAAAACGTTGGAGTCTTCCAATACAAACTCCAAACTGTTTTAGGCAAGGCTCAGTGAATGCCATGAAAATAAGCAATTCAGAAATTTGGGGACGTTTTTACTGTTTTTCCCAATTCCCCACAGTCAGAAATTAATATGCATGCAGACCTCTTTTTAATGTATTTGGTGTACTTCAAATAGAATATGTAGCATACATGTTCTTTTCCTTATGAAGTTAAAATTGTTGTTAAAACATTTTTTCTTAATATTAAGACCCAAAGTGAGTCACAGTGTTCAACAAAATGCAAGGTCATTGTGCAGTCTACTGCTCCCTCAAATCATTTTGCCTCTCCCCACTTTCTACAGGTCAAAGGGAACAAAGAGTTTTTCATGGGCTGAGGTAATATACGGTGAATAAAGACAGGAAGGACAACAGTATGAATAAAGCTTTACATTGGTGTGCAATATATTTTTTTTCAATTTAGCAATACATGCAATGTGTGAAAGACTGGAAAGGGATGCTAGGGCTCAACAGTTCAACCAAGGCTTCTAGCATCAACGTGAACATTGATAATCAGGGCGTGAAGCAATGTAAGACTTTAAAATGGTTGAAAAAACAGAAATGTAAACAGAAATGGTCTCTTTAGTCTAGGCTATGTGCTTCAGGAAAGTGCGCGCAGATTCAAATAATTGAATGTTGCACAATCATTGGATGAATCATGCCGGGCAGAGACGATCTTGACCAATGATATTGTTTGACTTCATGGGGGGCTGTGCTAACGTCAAACTCATCTCGACGCAGAGACAGTGTGGATAATAATGTAACGCAGGAGTCAGGACTTTTCCACGATGATTCACATTCAGCTTTCACTTAAGGTAAAGTAATACTTTTCTTTTTATGTACATGCAGTTTCCTCACGAGATATCAACTGGACACGAGTTAAGATAACACTTGCATACATTTCACAATTTTAAAATGTCAGCAGGGATAACGTTAGCATTTGCCGTTTATGTGCCTTATCAAAGTGTGTCTGGCGTTAGCTAACGTTACATTAAGACTGTCCTTATGTAACGTTATCCTTGAATGTGAACCATGCACCAATCGTAATGTTAGCTAGCTAGCTAGCTAGCTGGCTAGCTAAATATATAACAGTTAACTAGCTACATTATATTTGTCAGTTGACTAACGCTGACGTTAATTTAGTAATGTCAACATTCCATGTTTACTAACTATGTTTACATGTTCCTATTTCCTCGTGCAAACACGGACCTGACAAAGACAGGTGGCAGTTAGCTTAGTAACGTTAACTTGCTAAGTAACGTAATGTTAGTAGTAGACAGTTTAGCAGGTCAGCTTGATTAGCTGGGTACTAGCTAATACTAGTAATTAAAGAAACGTTATAACGCTCCGTTGCTCCTAACGCTAGTAGTTAACATTACTGTCAACTAACCGGTAACCCGCCGTTTAACGTTACCACCTAGCTAGGTTATGCCTCAAGTTTACATAAGCTATCTCAGCTGACTAACTTTACGTTGGTTCTACTTTATGAACAGTGAACCACATGTTGTAATTAACATTTTACCCCTGCTTCATTTAAGATTTACAAGTGTAACAAGTTACAACATGACATTAAACGGAGCGTCTGCTTTGTGGACCACAACATCTTAATTTGAACGTGATCGTTATTTTCACTCATGATTCAGTGTGTCCAACTTAACATTACCATTCTGTCTTTCCAGAGAGAATATTTCCATTCTCGACAGGGAATTGAACAAACTCAGAAATAAGATATAGGCTACCTGCTCTATTTATAAGTGTTTCTCCCTCCAGACAATTGCACTCAGTCTGTAATTAAATAGTATTTTAAGTTTAATTTTTGCTGTAAATCAAATAAATAAATACCTGGTGGTCAATGCTGGCAAGCCTCCACAAATAAATCTATGTATACTACTGTTACAGTAATGTTCAAATCTCACCCTAATTCTTTAATCCTTGTTTAGGCAAGATGGAAGAAAGAATACCAAGATAAGAAGATCAAGAAGATAAAGAAAGCTAAAGTAAATAGATGTTCACCCTACAGTATCACACATTATCATCTGTACCTTACCACATCTTTCTCACCCATGTTATGGCTTTCATTCTGTGTTCAGTTTGACGAGGATCAACAGACCAGACAGCTCTCCCACAGCCAGCCTGAGAACCTGCTTTACGGTCTGTATAGCCTGGGTGAAGTTGAAGACTCGTGCATCAGATGGCTGAGAAAAGGATAGCCCAGAGCAAGAGGGACCCCAGCAGAGGCTAAGAAGGAGGCAGCAAATGAGTTCACAAACCCACATACAGCTAATGGAGGTACCGAATGACAGGTCCATTTCAGAAAGCAGGTTTAGTGAAAAGTTTGTTAACCCTGAGATGAGGGTAACTCTGGGTTTTCCGTTTCAGAAAGAGAGGTAACTTAACCTCGGACTCTGTGAACCTAACCTGGTCGGGAACAGGTTTTCTTCTTTCAGTCTCCTCCCTCTGACACAGCTCTCTTTCATTTCATCATTCATAATTGCAGTCTGTATCAGGCGCATTTTAGCGCAGTTTGTTATCGGCATGAATAAAAAAACAGGGTTGGTTTATTAACCATGTTAGGCAGACTATGAAACGTTTTTTTTTCTCAAAACATGCAATGTCCTTTTGTCGACGATCCCGGTGATGTAGAAGCGTATTACTTCGCAGGCAGTTAAACATACGTCAGGAGATGATATTGAGGCCCTGACGCATTTTAATTTCCAGATAAATACCTATTTGAGCGGTATGGTTTTTCTTCCCAGTCTATCAGTTATGTATCCTACATAACCTTTTCCGTCCTCATATCACTAACGTCACCCATCGTGGACATGCTCTACATCCCAGCAGATTATTTGTGTCACATTACATTTTTTTGCAAACAACAGTTTTCTTTACAACATTGGTGATGCGGAGCATATTAGTAAAGCTACTGTAGCAAAGCGCCGTCAGAAGAGTGGGACTTGCTCTGAAACGTTTTTTAAACGTTTGTGTAGTGTTCCCTGGACACAAACCAGTCAGAGCCATTAGAAAGGAGTTCCCCAGTATTGCAGGTGAATGATGTAAACCCTTTGAAATAAAAGATTATGAATTATAATTCTGTTAATGATGGTGCTGCAGCCTCAGAATGGGATTAGTAGGCCTAGGACTTTTATAGATTATAGGTTCAATACCATTTCACCAGTAATATTATACTTATGATTAAATATGATATACACTATATTGGAAATAACGCATTTACTCTAGCAGCAATTTTCTCCCACGCAAATTCTCTCTTTTAAAGCAGCCGCTGTGTTGCTTTTTTAACTAAATACATGTTCAAACTCGCTGTACGTGCAGTATTTCAGCCCACCAGTTTGTTTGTGGTTGTTACCATGGTGAATCGTAGTATCATGGCTCCATTCATGCTGCCTGAAACTGAAAACTCAGAGTTTCCATCTCAGGGTAAATCAACTCAGATATCAGGGTTACACTCAGAGTTTGTTAAACCTCCTTCCTGAAACGGACCCCTGCATTGTTAACGGTTGCTTTACCTGGTCTGTGCTTGTAAATAAAAACGAATCGGACGTGGATTTGTAACATTGTTACACCTTTTTTTGTTGGTACAGCCTTACTTGAGTCTAAACACAGTGACTTGGGACTTGTTCAAGACGGTGAAGGTTAAGATTTGTGACTTGCACATGTGTGACTTAAGACCGTTACACACTGGGGGCGTGACGAATAAGGGACGCCAATATGCAAAATAATCGCCTGTGAATATTTCACATCAAAACTTTTTTTTCTGCAGTTTGACAACAAATAAATGCAGCAGCTCCTCAAAAGCACCAAAAGGTGTCCTGTCTGGTTTCCAGGCTGCTGAGTGGAGGGACGGGGGTTAGCTTCGGATACGTCCCAGGAAAAGCTGTAACACTAAGCTACTGTAAGCTATTTATTGAGTTTCCTCTAACTCTAATTGAGTATACAGTTAATACTCAATTGAATTTCCTCTGCAAAACAGTGTAGCATATGTCTCGGGCTTATTGTGAAAGGTAAAAACGGAAAGAATGTTTCTGGCATACGCTGCCATTGTAAAGGTTGAAAGGAGTAATAAAGTTTGCTGACGTACAGTCTGTAGTTGGGACAGCAGCCTCCGTGTTGTTGTTTGGTGATCCTCATAAGTAAACACTACTTGTGACAAAAACAACAGTTCGAAAAAATATATTGACATGCGAAATAATCGTCCCTGGTGTGCAATGGTCTTTAATCTCACCTCTGATATTTTTGATTAAGAGCTACTCTCTGGCGAAGCCACAAACCAGAAATGTAAGACTGATGTCATCAGGTTACTAAGCTGCTTCATAGACAATGAATGTGAAACTAATTTTGTAGAATAAAAAAAACCCAAATGAGGTTTATTCCATGTTAGCGTTTCATTTCTGAAACAGAAACTCTACCTGTTACCTCTGAACATCCCCCTGGGTGATCTCAGTGTCATTTTTAAAATATTTCTCAATTCATTGTTTTTGGAAAAGCTCCAACAATTATATCAGATGACATCACAAAATTGAGTTTTTAGATTTTGGAGAGAGTTGTTCATGTTCACTGACATTTTTAACACACATGTATGAATTCCCAAATTGCCCATAGTTCCCCTTTTGCTATAATTCAATGTACCAGACAGTTTTTGCTCCCATAAGTTTATTCATATGTGAATTTTAAAGATAGCACTGTTTAAATAGTGCATTTCTTTGTAAAGCATGCAGTAAATGGTCATTCTATAATACTTTCTGGTTATGATACATCTTAAAATCTCATACATCTCAAATAGGGATCTGCAGTGAATGGATTGGACAATGCTGTAAAATGTCAGCAGAAAAAAATTATATATTTATTGCGTGTAAAAGTAGTTGATGCAATTGCACTTTTACATAGCCCTTTTGGTTTTTGTACATTCAAAACCCCATTTACTAATGAGGAAGTTGTGAACATATATTGGTTAGTAATAGTAATTACTGTCAAATAATGTTTATGAAGTAAATCCCATGCACTTTAAGAAAAGTCTGTAGATATATTGGTGTTGCTTGTTATTACGGTCAAATGAAGTTTATATAAAATAAACATGTATGTACATATAATGGAGAGTTGCTTGTTATTACTGTCAAATAATGTTTATATAAAGTAAACCCCCTGCTTCAATGAGGAAAAGTCTGTAGATATACCAGATAGTTGCTTTTAAGTTACTATAAAACAATGTTTATATAAAGTAACCTCATATATTAATAGTAAAGGTATGTAGATATATTGGAGAGTTGCTTCTAAATTACTATAAAACTATGTTTATATAAAGTAAAACCCGTACAATAATGGTAAAAGTATATATGTATATTGGATAGTTGTTTGTAATTACTATAAAGAACAGTTTATATAAAGTAAACCCCCATACAATAATGAGGTACAGTCTGTAGATATATTGGATAGTTGCTTGTTATTACGGGCAAATAATGTTTATATAAAGTGAACACCCATACAATAATGGTAAAACTATGTGTATATATCGGATATTTGCTTGTATATATAAAGTAAACCTTGTATATTAATGGTAAAGGTATGTAAACATATTGGAGAGTTGCCTTTTATAACTATAAATGAATGTTTATTTAAAGTAAACAACATACATTAATGGTAAAAGTATGTAAATATATTGGAGAGTTGCTTGTAAATACTCAAATATTGTTTATATAAAGTAATGACTATTATTACAATGTTTCTGGAAGGTATTATCCCATTATCTTCTCTTTTTTGTACAGTCAAAAAACTGTATTAAACAGGAATTTACTGTAAATAGATTGGATAATCATAAAATAAATGCCTAAAGGAGGGTATTTGAAAGTCATTTTACATAATTTTTATGTGTTTTACATCCAGGAATCTGTACTTTAACAGGGAGTTCTTGTGGATGGATTGGATAATCTTGTGAATTTACCAAAGAAAAACGTATAAAAACAGCAGTTTTCATTTAAATTATGTAATTTTAAGGTATTTCTGCAATATTTCTTAGTTTTGATAAATATTTATACAGTTGTTTAACATTCTAGAAATGTTTTATAAAAATAAATTGTTTTAATTCTACAATAGTTATACTGTAAAAATACAGAAAATATTTACAGGAAATTTCTGTATTTAAAAAAAGAATTTTTCTGTAAAATAATGTAAGGTTTTTTCATTGTCATTTGACGGTAAGTGTTTGGCAACTTTGCTGCCAGACTTTTTACCGTTTTTTTACGATTTCTTTTTTTACAGTGTATTATTAAAAATTTTGGTTATGATCTTCCTGTCACAGTTTATTAAGCTTATAGGCCTATAATCAGAAGATACTTTGCAAGTCTTACCTGGTTTTGGTATAACAGATATAGTCACTTGATACTATCATACATCAGGAAGACTATTGTTTTTTTGCACCGAGTTAACTACTTCTGTAAATAAAGAATCAATTTTAGCCCAGAATGTGGTGTAAAATTCTATAAGAAAACCATCCATTCCTGGAGCTTTTTTAGGGGAAAAGTTTTTTATAGCAGATTGTATTTCTACGTTGGTTATATCCTTACTAAGATCTTCAATTTACTCAAGAGAAAGACTTTTTAGGTTAATTGATTTTAAGAAAGGGAGAAGGTCCTGGTTTCTTATTTCTGAAGTATATAATTCTTCATAAAATGATCTAAATTCATTATTTATGGCCTGATTATTTGTGTGGACTTTGTTTGAGTTTACATCTCTTAAAACTATAGGTTTCCTTTTCAAAACTTTCTTTATTAAAGAGGTCAGGTGCTTGCCTGATTTATTGGCAGCTATATAATTTATTTTATTAGAATTATACTTAAAGTCCTCTGCTTTCTTAAATAACAGACTGTCCAGTTTTAATTTAGCTTCCTGTAGTTTTTTATAATTGCTGCTATTTGTTTGGGTTTTATGTGCTCTCTGGAGTAATTTTATTTCTTCTCTCACTTTATCTAATTCCTTATCAAATTCCGCTTTCTTTTTTGACGCATATCTGATCATAACTCCTCTTAGGTATGCCTTAAAAGTATCCCAAACTATGTCAATACCCGGTCTGTCCTGGGGATCCCCGCTTTTCACATTTGTTTCTATAAATAGATCTATATGGCTATTGACATATTCCAGAAAGTCAGTATCCATTAGATATTTCCTATTCATTCTCCAGATCCTGTGAGACGTTATGTTTTCTTTAGGTGACAACACGCATGTCACTATAGCATGATCAGATATTACAATATCATTGATTTTACTCGTTACAACTCTTTCTAATTCACTCCCTGAAATAAACAAATAATCAATTCGACTATAGCTATTCTGCGCATGTGAAAAATATGTATAATCTGTTATATTAGGATGTAAGGTCCTCCATACATCCTGAAGGTCATTAGTAAATAAATTGAGGAGTTTACTTGGTGGATTTACCTTTCTGGTTGTTGTTGAGCTGTCCTTTGAACTAAAAATATTATTCAAATCAAATCTCCCCCAAATATAATGACCCCGGTTGGTGCACTGTCTGTATCTTGCTTAGAAAAGACATGTCAGATATAGGAGGTTTAAGTGTTGCTTCAAAGGCTTCTCATACCCATTGTCTCTTAAGGTACTCTATCTGTCCCGTTTTAAAATGAAGCTCCTGAAGAAAGACAATGTCAGAAGATAATTTCCCTAAATGGTATAGGACCTTATGTTTTTTAGTACCTTCCTGTAACCCGTTTACATTCCAGGTCGCAATTTGTATTGTATTCGGAAGGTTTTGCGCAATACTTTTATAAGCCATAGAGTAATAAGCTAATCTCCCTTATAATGCTCCTCCAGCTACTGTCAACAGAACCCAACATAAATTGATAAGACAAAACTAAAAAAGACACACATTCAAACATCCATTCATGCTCAAACACACAGACATTTATCACTCTGCCCCCCCTATCCCCTTACAACCCTTAAACCTATTCCCTCCTAAGGATCCCTACTTAAAGAGCATACTTTGATAAGGTTTAATTACCCCCTCCTTTGCGTCGGGCCATGATCTATACATTCTATAACAAATTTAATGTACATCACAAGTGTCAAACTCAAGGCCCGCATGCTAATTTTGATCCGGCCCCTATATACATTTAGGTTCACAATACATTTTGGCCCAAGTACTTTTTGTCCCTTTTCACAATGTTTTTTTTCGACATTTCTGATGCTTTTTCCAAAAGTTTTTAGCGTTTTCGACATTTTTGTCGACCAAACTGTAAGTGAGAAGACTACATAAGACATGAAATAATACAGTCAAGATATTTGACTTTTCTCATGACCTAAAAGCAAGAAACTATATGTCTGGCCCTTGATATGATTCTCATTTTCTAGTGTGGCCCTCTGGGAAGTTGAGTTTGACACCCCTGATGTACATAATCATTTTAATAAATCAACTTAAAGTTTTTTTTTTTTTTTTCCTGGAACCTTGATTGAACAGAAATACATTCAACACACACTGTCCCAAATCACAAGGTGTACATCTGTGTGGATTTAAATTTCCTGGTACCTTACTTATGCAATAGCACATTGGTTTTATACAAACATACATTCCCCCCCATCCCTAACTAACTTAGGTACTAGTAAGCTAGTTTCCCACCCACATATACACACACACACACACACACACACACACACACACACACACGACCAAGCCGTCTCCCACTCCACCCCTCCCCAGCACAAAGCACCACCACCACTCCTCTTACACATGCACACACACACAACCCCCACACACATGCCTCTACATGGATGAGAGAGAGAGAGAGAGAGAGAGGAATTCCTATTCAAATGAGAAGACTGAGGAAAGAAAGCCGAGAGGAGAGAAAATAAATAAAACTTTGTATCACAAATTTAAACAGCTCTCCCTTATTATAACTTAAATCAGACATCAGATCCGTCCTTTGGGTATCATATATCTCTACGTTAGTTTGACAGGCAGCAACACCGCCAACAACAGCAACAAAACATATCTGTAACCCTAGTTGTCCATTTTTTATCCATTAGTTGTCGAGGACGGAAACGTCTCAGTTACGTGGAAGGGAAAAAAAAAGAAAAGAGAAAAAGCCTTGAGATGCAATACATTTATCACTGAAAAGAAGTTAGTTTTTTGTTCTCCAGTCGTTGAATTTCCCAAATTGAGATGGAGAGAAGGTTCAAAAAGAAAAAGAAGAAAGTTCAGTTCGAATCCTTCTCTTCACTCACTCTGCTGCCTCAGGACCTACTTGGTTAGTCGGCCCTCTCTCACAGTTTAATCGATGGATATCTTTTGCACATCTCACGTTTTGCTTCACATACAGTGGGGAATCTTAATTCTTCATCTCCAATCACAACCCACAAAACTGCTGGATGTCTCATCCTAGTTGTGATGTTTAGCTCGTGCAATTTCTCCCTCAGAGGCCAGAATGCATCCCGTTTCTTCCTTAATTGTACAGAAATGGCAGATATGATTCTGTACTTGCTGGTCTTTGGCTCTGTCTCCTCAGTTAGATTTGCCTGGTTTGCTTTGCTTCCATTAACGGCTTTCAAGATTTGTAACTTTGTTTGAAAGTGCTGGACCCGGAATAGTATGCCTCGTGGATTTCGTGGTCTTTGCTGGTATGGGCCTAGTCGATGCGCCTTCTCAATATCTCCTGTAGCGTTAAACCCAATTCAACCTGTATTAGGTTCACCAGAAAAGGAACAATCCCCTTGCCGCTTTCTTCTGACTCCGGCACATTCAAAAGTTTGCGATTTTTCTCTCGCTGTCGGTTCTCCAACGTTGTTAACATATAGTTGTCATATAGTTATCGTATATATACAGTTATCATATATGTTGTTAAATTACGTTCTTACACTGGTACAGTCATGCCCTATGAGGGATGTACAACTGTGCATGTGCGAAATAAAAAAAAGGCATCGTTGTGGTTGAAACACCAACGATGAACATGTGTGTTTATTCCTCCGTTAAGTAAACCGGTATTCCTGTCCTGAAGATGACAGCACCAACAGGTTATGGACCCAGAAGGGAACATGGAAAGGTTTGGTATGTCAGACTGTAAAACAAGGTCAACACCATGTGAACAAAAACAAAACTTTGATGGTGATGGTGAACCTATTGATTCAAAAAGGTATCGTGAAGTGATAGGCAGTTTGATATATGTGATGACATGTACAAGACCGGATATCAGTTGGATTGTCAGCAAGCTGTCACAATACCTATCAGAACCAAAAGAGCAACACTGGATAACAGCTGAACATGTGTTGAGGTACTTGAAGGGGACAATGAATCAGGAGTTGTGTTACAAAAAGGGGGTGGAAAAACTCAACCTTTTTGTTTTCACAATGATTCATTGTAGGATTATGATATTATCGCAAATGTATCCAAAACTTTTTGCTTCTTAAAAATTATGACTTATTATTGTGTAATGTAAGAAGGACTAACTGTTTTGCCAGTCAAATACCCCCACCCCCCCTTCAAAAAAAAGTTTCAGGCTCAGGATTTTTTTTTTCACTTTAAGCCCTGTGCACTGTATTTAACTTAACGGAGCTAAGTTGCTGGAGATAATAGCGAATTTTTTATTTTAATAAATGCTACTTCGACCATATACGTTAACAAGGCTGAATCTAAGAAAGGGCCTAGAATCTCACATAATTAAAAGCAATGCCTAGGCAAACGTGTCATCCCCACACAAGACAGCTTTTAAATCGGCTTTTTTAGAGTTTGACTTTTCCTTCCCTCGAGTCGGTGAGTCAACACAGGCCTCGCCCTAGTTTCGTTGATGACGTTGTTGGCAGGTTGAATTCCAATCCAATTCCACATGAGATCGATAATTGATTCAATTGTTACTCAATTAAGAAAACACTACTTGTGATCATATTTCAATTTGTTTTTACGTTTCTTTGACCAAATTAATAGATCAACAAAAAAATTGAGAGATTAATTGATAATGCAAATATTTGTTAGTTGCTCGTCCCTGAATGGAACCTACGACTCATTGTGTGGTGGTTTAGTTTATCTACTTCGGTTGCAGATCAGATTACACAGGTGTTGAATAGTTTTTTTAATCACAAGGAATCCCATATTCAGTTTCCTCAATAAATCCTCTTTGTTGCACATTTTCTGTACATCTGGATTATGATTCATTAAAACACAGTTTTCCTCTCTCAGGCCTCTGCTTTAGTGACTAATGAGGAGCCAACATGTGTACCTGGATTCGAGTCAGATATGTTGATTTTTAAAGTGTCCAGAAAGCACCTGAAGCAGAACACAAGACTTGGAAAAGGTAAGAATAATCCAGAAAGCTGATCTCTTACTCATTGGCTAATGCAACCACTTCTGAAAAAAATGGTGTTCATTTCTAATGTTCAATAATATAATATATGAATTATTTTTTACATTGTATTCTAGAAAGAACATTTTAGCTATGGAAGCATCTAGACTTAAGATAAAGTGCTCATATTATGCTTTTTGGCTTTTTCCCTTTCCTTTATTGTGTGTGTGTGTGTGTGTGTATGTGTATGTGTATGTATATATATATATATATACATATATATATATATACATACATATATATATATATATATATATACATATACATTATACATATACATACATACATATATATATATATACATACATATACATTATATATATATATATATACACATATATATATATATATATATATACACATATATTAGGGCTGTGAAACGATAAATTTTTTTTAATCGTGATTAATCGCTGAATTTCTATAGTTAATCGCGATTAATTGCATATTTTATTTTATGCTTCGGTGATATTTTAATTCGGCTTTACACAATGTGCATATGGCTTTTGACTTGTCTATAAGCCGTCCGGGAGCCAATCAGGATTTCATTGCTGCTGTCTTTCTGTGTTAGGAGGAAGTGGCAGCTTGATGATAAGTAACGGTGCTGCAAAGGGTCAAAATAGTAGCCTGTTAGGCATGACGCAAAGCCGAGTGAAGTGTAAAATAAATTAATAAATGCCGGCATGCAATTAATGCGATTTAAAAAAAAAAATGAATCGCATCGGCCCCTTAATCGCAGCGCGATTAACGGTGACAGCCCTAATATATATATAGATATATTGCATGTAATAGGTTTACAAAGTGAAAAAGCCCAAAGGGACTTACCATCTCGAACTGAAAACACTGTTCACAAACTGCTCCAAACATATGGCGTTATATGTGTCACAATCCTGAGCGAGTAATTGTAAGTTTTGAGCACAGAGAACTATATTTTGCAAGCACATTACATTGCATTTTGAACAGAAATTAACACTCGCAAAAAATTATTTCGTTTGAGCAAAGAAAAACCTATTCTGTGTGCTCAATAAATGTATTTGCTTGTTTGCTATTATCCATATTCACGTGCAACAATAACCCCTCTCACGCAGTTTACTCAAGTGCCCTCTCACAAAGTCGTTCTCTGCGCGCAGGCAGACGCTGCTGCGCTCCGGTCAAGTCTCCCCCTCTCTCTCAACCTCTTCACTCTGTGCGCGCTCAACGTTTGACACACGCTCGCTCAACACTTGCAACAGCGTTACAAATGTGCCACAAAATCAACCAATCAGAGAATTAAAGAAGGTCAATTGTGATTGGCTCTTGGTCTCCAATCACAACGCTTCCCAAAGAAGACGAAAAAGGTATTTTATGGATTTTAGATGTCTAGCCGTCATCAGACATGACAGAATCAAATGGTGAAAACAGCAACAATACGCCTCAACGTCAGGTGAGTTAGTAATTTATATATAATATAGTTTTGTGATGTTATGGTTTTCGATGCCTGTGATGAAACCTGCTATTATCCGAAAAATGAAGTTCGCTAGCTAGCAGGAGATATAGCTAGAACTTAAGCTAACCTACCGGCTAACGTTAGCTAATGTAGAAAGCGTGGCTAACTTTTGTAGATGAAAAACTGTACCTTATTTTTTGTCATTTGTATGTCTAACATGTTAAATCATGAATTGATTTAGGGTCATGGTGCAGTTGAGTCAGCAGCCAGAAATTTGGTGTCTGTGCTGCTAAACAGCATGGCCACAAACTGCCCAATGTGGCCGTCAGAGACGGAGCTCCCTGTCCCCAGAAATGTAACTGTGCAGCAAGAAATGACACGGTTCGTTATTCACCTGGATATGTTCATATTCAAATTTCAAATCATGACGAAATGTATTATTTTTAAGTCCACGTCGTAAATGCAATTTGGTAACGTTATGTCCAGTCGGTTTAATCACTTGGATGTCTAAATTCAAATATGCGTTATGATTCACCTTGAGACAAGACCTTGGTTTTGTAGGCCAATTCCATTGTAAAAAATATGCTATTTAGAATATTAGCTTGATTGTTATATATACTGTATATATAATAAACTAATATAAAGCTACTTTTTAATCCACAGATCTTTTCCAGGATATTTCAAATCAAACTTCAGTCGTGGTAAAAAGAGGTGTTTGACTGCCACCAAGCAACTTGTTAAGACCAGCAAAACAATGGCTCTCAATTTTTATCTTTTGCCAAAAAATACATCCCACACACCGTTGCCAACTGAGGAGCTTGAACTCCTCCAGGCAGGTATGGGAAGACAAACAGTGTCTCTTCCAGAAGATGGTGACCACACAGAGGTACATTTCTTAGCCCAGCTGTTTGACTTGTAATTAAAGGTAGTTATTGTAAAATATACTTTAGCGTAAGTTGTGTCACTGTCAAGGATTTCTGTGTGTGTATCTTTATTTAAATTTTTACTTTCTTGTTAACCAAGATTTCAAAGCTCCTGGCTAACACATTTCCAAAAATGGAGGATCTTTGTGGGGGATGGCTCTTGCATAAGGCAACAGGTCTGTAAGACTAAGATTGTTTGGTTGAATTGTCATATTTACTGTTTATCACATGCTAATCTCCTATTTATTTTTAGTGCATGTAAACCCAAATGGTGTATTAATTACTTGCTGCAAGCATTAGAGATGACAGACTGACCAAATGTAATTTTCTTTCTTCAACAAAACAGAACATTTTAAGGCATTTTTCTCTTTCTTTCTCTAAATAAAGGTGGCAGTGGTCGACGAAAGCTGACTGTCATTCCACCAGAAGCAGAGGGGTATTCTGTCAAAGCTCTGCGAGCTGCATCAGCAGGGGGCAAAGCCACTTTTTACATCGTACCACTCCAGGAGACTTTAGACACCTCTCCTCTGCCTCCTGACTCACAGCATTTTTCAAAAATGCCAAAGAAGACATGCTACCAGTGTAATGAGGTGATGCCTTTGCATATGCTTGCAGTACACATTAAGACATGCAAGGGAAAACTCTCCTCCGATGAGACTGGTGAAGAGGTGAAAGCAAGTTTGTTTTTCTAAAGTTAAAATGAAAATTAAAAAAATATGAAGTTTACTTAAAATACTGTTTTGTAAATCTGCAGTCCTCTGATGAGTTATGGGTTGTGGAGAAGTGCAAGGTAAGGGTATAACTGAAGTCCTAAATCACTTTAATTGCCTTTTGCACCAGTAATCTCTGTTTCAGTTGCTTGTAACATGGAGCGACTTTCTTTCAAATTTCAGGTGGTTTGTCCAATTTGCACCAAAGAATTCCCAGACGATGAGATCACATTCCATGCTAGCCTATGTGGAGAGAGGTAATCTGCTTTGTTCAGCTCTCTGTATAATACATTTTTCAGATTAATGTCTATGTATACATAAGCAGTGTTAGGTGTTTGAAACTGCATTTTTTTTCACGTACAGCTTTGAATGTACAGTGACTTCTGAAGCAAATGGCAGTGGCCTAAGTACGCATGCTCAAACTCCAGTATGTAAACCAAGAAGGTATGTTTTATTTAGATGCCCTTTGTGTGAGTTTATATCAAATACATAAATATTTATGTGCACCATAATTTACACAATTTATGTTTTCATGTTTTTTAGCCATCTTATCCAGACATCATATTCTATCAAATGATTTAACACAGCACATGGTGCAGTAATTTATAATCACATGTAATTTGATTCTTTTCCAAACACTGTTAAGCATACTGCTTAATGGAACTTTGAAATGGCAATAATGTATACGAATTGTTTTTGATAATTTGGGACTATCTATGTTCTCTGTCCTCTTTAAGTACGGAAGATGTATTACACTTCCTTGAACATCAAGTTGACACAACAACAGAATTTAAGTTGTGTGTGGACAGAGAAGACCTTCCAGACAGGGGCATTCTCCAGTGGAAAAGAAAGAAAGCTGCATCTCCTGCCAGTGTTCTTAAGGTGGTGTATATAGGAGAGGCAGGTATTGATACAGGAGCCCTTAGGAAAGAGTTTTTAACTGGTAAGTTGGTCATTTAACCATTGTGTTCTAATATGAAACAAAACCAAGCATTCAGCTAAAACTTGCTGTTTTGTCGAAGATATGGTTTCAGGTATTGAAAACAGATTCTTTGAAGGAGCTGGAAACCAGGGTAAAAATCCCAAGTACTCTTTGACAGACCTTGATAACGAGAACTTCAGGTTGGTACATACACTTTTTTTTTTTACACATTACTGCCATGCACTGGATGTAAGGTTTTTTTTACTGAGATGTTTTCTACCTTGCACACAGAACTATAGGTGAAATAATGTCAGTCAGCCTCGCACAAGGTGGCCCACCTCCTGCTTTTTTGAGAGGGTGGTGCTACAACTTTCTGTTGTGTGTGGACTTAAATTCTCTGTCTAAGGAAGATGTGACTGATCTAGAATCATGTCAACTCATCAGCAGGGTGAGCACTCTAGATATAAATTAGATAAAGATTAGTTTTAACACCTATTTTATTCGCTGCTTTATTTCATAAATGCTTATCTGCTTTTTTTTTTCCGATGCTTTTCTCAGGTTGAAGATTCTGCAGATGCTCAGTGTCTTATGTTGAACGCTGATGAAATTATAAGCAGTGGATACACAAGCCAGATCAACCTGGACAGCAAAGAAAGCATCATTCGGTAAGAGTTTTAAAAGAATATTACATATTTAAAAATGTAAACATTTAAAACCATGTTTTTTTTCTGCATAGAGCAATTGTCCTACATTCCACTACAAGACTGATTCCAATGCTGCAGCAAATTCGAAAGGGCATGGAACTGTACGACGGTGGACCAGATGGCTACAAACCCTGAAGCTTGCCGCTCCCTGTTTGTTCCCGGGAAGATTATCAAGGTATCAATTTTAACTGCCACTTAAGCTTTTCTTACATTTGCTTAGTTATATATTGGAATTTTCATTTTGTATAACCTTTACAAGCCTAAATTTGAAAACTTAAAATATAACCAAATATGCATTCACTGTTTCTTTACAGCCTGATGCGGATTTCATAATGATGAACTGCCAGCCCAATTTCAGTGAAAAGGGGACATCTAAGGGGAGAACTGAGAGGAAGATCATCAACTTTCTGCAAGATTTCTTGCAGGAGGTTGAAATGTCAGGTACTATATACTTTATAGTGTGCATACATAATTACATATAACCACATTTGAATGTACGGAGCACATATACACATTCTTGGATAATTTATTTTTTAAGACAATACTATTAGCTTGAAAAGCTAATCTTTCATGTTATTTGAAATATACATCAATCACAGATGGGGAGACAGACAGTGCAGCTGGTGACACAGAGCCTCTTGCAGTGCCACACGTGCTCCAGTGGATGACGGGGCAGTCCCACATCCCCATCCTCCCTGATGAAAAGAGACATTTCAAAATAACATGCAACTTTGACCACGACTGCAGGGAGCGACTAGGAGATCACTCAGTTTGCTACCCAATTGTGAGTGCATGCACTCAGACTGTGACTTTTCCAGTACAGCATCTTAGCACTTACACTGACTTTAGAAGAATCATGAGTGAAGCAGTTAAATATGGTGGTGGATTCCACAGAGTTTAACACAACTAGCTCTACTCAAATCAAAGCAATCCAAATTATTGTTACTGTTAGTAACATATCCCAAAGGGTGCCACTCTTTAAGTGCCTTTTTTGCTGGTCCATTAGTAAACGTAATGGGATGTTTTTGCCAAGTTCAATATTGTAACCAGCTAAGAAGTTCATGTTCAAATGTCATTGTTGGTTGGACACTATGTGCAAGTATTGTGTGTACAAGTCACGACCATGTGACTGAGAATGTTCCATAGGATCAAGAGTTCTCTGAAGTTCTTCCAGGGCTTCATCATCCAGTGGACACATAATTTCAGGAACCACAACTGTACCGTTAGACTCTCCTCGCAGTATTGCACTCTCCCATTCAATGCCTGGATCTTGAAGTTCCTACAAATCCAGAAAAAAACAATTCAAATAAATTAAGACTTTGTACCTTAAAATGTTTTTCTGATGTTTTCTGTCTATTTAAAACAATGTAATATTTTTGAACAAATGTTACAAAAAAGGTGTAATTGTTCACTGAAAACTTTAATAAAATAGAAATTAAAACTAATGGCAATTGAACAGATTGTTACCAATTTTATATATTTGTCAGTGTATTTAAAAAGGCATTTGTAGATGAAAAAAATGAAACCGCAGCATTTACGCAAAAATCATGACAGAACTCGATTCCTCACGTATAACTCATGAGGAAAGAATCTTTTTTTTGGCACATATGCTCCAAAGTCCAATTGCCATTGATGTCTTATGTCATGAAACAAGACCTATACGTCTGCCAAACCTTTACAACTCAACTGTTTTTTTTTTAATATATTCTATACATTTTGCATAATTTTATAATTGTGTACCTCAAGACTCTCCCCTTCGTCTAGATCTTGTTGATGTCCCATACACCACAGCTGTTCAGGACTGAGACCTCCCTCTGTCCGTAGAGGATGATTATTCCATCCTCCAGTGAAGGTATCAAGGTCTGCTCGGAGTCGAGGGACAAAGATATAGTGAACACCAAAGAGATGAACCACATCAGAGATATCAAGCAGACCATCTTCTTCCAGAGAGTGAAGAACATCATGGTACTTGCTTGTGACTGCAACCCAGACATCCCGCCAAAGTCGCTCTATTCTAGAATGAAATTTTAATTGGTTGACTGATTTATAAAGCAATTTGTACTTTATTTAAACAATTAAACTGCAAGAAGTATTTATGCAGTCAAAAATTTCAAGACTGAAAAACACAACTTACCTCTGATTGTGGACACTCTTTCCCGAGATAAAGCTCGCTCTTCCTGTTCCCCGCGTGGCAAACATAAAGTGTGCGATGTCCACATTCTCAACACCCTGATCCCCCCTTACTCTAAGATGAAAAAAAAAAATTAAATGACATTCAACAAGGTTTACTTTAACTTTAGAATATGAAGTTATAGTTTCTGGTATACAATTTTAAATTAATAAAACAATCCGAAATGTAAAAAACTGCCACTTCTCCAGATATGCGTTTGTTTTGTCATGGCAAAATACCTTGATGGTAAGCCATGAAGCTGGGTTGATCTCAGGGAGAATGAGAATGCAGTTGATGCTTTATTATTTGTTGCAGCATCCAAGTACAAGATCTAATAAAACCACATGAAAAATGTTAATCTTCTTGCAGCTATAGGGTTACATCCTAATGGCTGGCCATGAGCTTTTAGTTTTGTTTAGTGAACATTCTACAGCCTTTGGTACTTAAATTATTATATGTTTTTATATATTTAAAAAAAATAAATAACTTGGTTTATCTTCCATCCTATATTGCACATGTACTGTTGCAGCTTACTCTTGCATGTTTAACCATTTTGGTTAAAGTAATCACACAGACACACTCATACATATGTTGATGTGAAATACGTATTGTATTCTATAAATCTAGCTGCATTTTAATGTTAGCTTTGGTAAGAAAGGAAAGCCGATATAAGAGAGTGACTACTACCTAGAATAAAAATCTGAGAAAAAGTAGTGCTGCGACATGAAATTCTTTCAATTTTTATGTACTTTCTGCAATGAATATTAAGGCAAATGTCTAAGCATTGTGGTTTCTGAGCACTCTGAATACTGGCAGTTTTTTATGATAAAATTATGATCAACCATCATTACCCTCAAGCTGAAGTTAAAATATACACTATTTGTTCAAACCTACAATGACAATGAATGTGTCTTAAGCAGCTGATTACAATTGCATGCTTTTGTCAAGTCAAATGTTATATACCCCATAATCACAATTTGTGACAGGGGGCTTTATAATCTGTACACCCTGTCCTTAGACCCTCAATTTGAAAAGGAAAAACAGTAACAATTTATGGAAAGGGTACATAAACTATCATGGCTTCATGCATAAAAGAAATAATTTATGTTGTACTTCTTGAACTTTGAGGAATATAAAGAAATGAACAGTATTTCATGCATGACTTAATGCAAGAACAATATAATGCAACAACTAGGTATTTCAATCATGATTTCTGAGTTTTTAATGATGTTCATGTCTTCATATATAAGTCTGCAGTTATTGTGTTATTCTGATGTTATTTATCAGTGTTAAAGATGGACTGGTCATGACTTTTCTTGAAGAGCCACAATGCTAAGTTAATCATGATTACATTTGGAATTCATCAGAATGTGCACACTGTGACAGGTCAGTTTTTTTGGCTGTCCTTAACTGCAGACTTACCTATGAAGAAGGCATGATCATTAATAACTCAGAAATCACAATAGGCCTACATGGAGATATGATAAGTTGTTGCATTAAAGTATTGTTCTTGCATTAAGCCATGCATGAGATACTGTTAATTATTGTATGTTCTTTAATGAATTGATTCTGTTTTATGCCCAAAGTAATGATGAATTATTGTAGCCCCCCTTCCCCCCCCCCAAAAAAAACCTCTTTTCCCATTTAAAAACGCATAAATTACCTTCCGTGAGTAGCCGTCCACTCCTCCAAAGACAACAATGTTGTATCTGTTCAAGAGGGAAAACGGTTACAGTATAACTAAGGCTGTTAATGTGGGGTTTGTATGACATGCCTCCTACTCCACAACATTCTGTGTTTAAATAATTAAATCAACATTCTATTTTAATTTACCTGATCAGTTTGTGATTTGTGTCAATGTGGGCCAAGGAGAGAGGGCCTCGCACAGAATAACTTCGTCGCACAACACAACCTAGTTCTGTGAGCCGTAAGAAGATCCCTGCAGCATCAACACGATGCATAGAGGCCATCATTCTCCACCACTGAATGCGGAGACCCATTGACACCAAATGGCCTTGAACCATTCGATAACCAGCATTTGGCATCTGACTTTTGATGGCTGAAATCATGTTGTCAAGCTCTTGGTCAGTCACTGTGCTGTATGATCCTCTTACAGATAAGCCAAATTCTTGCATTCTTCTGTAAATTGTTCTCTCTCCCAGGCATTTTGAAATGCAGGAGACAGGCAGATGTGTGTCCAGCAGATTCTTTAGTTTTTCTCTCTCTATTACAATTTTGGGGTGACCAGAACCTGGACCAACCTCGGTTTCCTGTTCTACAATGGGCATAGAGCTGGAATTAATTTCTTGCTGGACAACATGATAGAGGTTTTGTAATGCTTCTGTAATGTTTGATACACCGCCTATCTGCTCAGAGAACGATTCAAACAGAATAAGCTCATGGCGTGTCAGGAACTCCAAATAATCCAAATTTAGCGGTTGCTGGTTTATGGCAGATTGCAGTTTGGTAAGAAGTCTCTCCATCAACTGCTGTCTCAGCATGTCCTGTTAGACAGAAAGCGCTCAGATTAGCAAAGAAGAGGGACTCATAGTTAGCCATATATGTCTCAGAATAAACTACATGACTCAGATAAGATAACGTGTGGTGGAAGCCAGTAATACATTTATCCCTTATAGCATCCTAGCCATAGCCAATAGGCATTTGTATTTAAACTTTAGAATAAGATGTAGCACATGCTGTCTAAAAACATGCTTTTTAGATTATAACAAAATTTCTGTGATGATAGTTTACTTTGGCTATGTATGTGTAGGTAATCAGCACGGTTTGGAAGGGTTACTTTAAAAATGTATTCTGATACAATTGCATGTTAGAAAATTTAACTCATTTAATAACCTGATAACTTTCCATTACTTGTGGATTACTTCAATACCAAATATGCAAATAAAGACAAGGGGAAAATGTTTATGAATTTTACTTCAGTTTATTCTATAAGACAACCTAACAATGTAACATTTAGAAGAAAAAAATTCATATCAATGTTTTTCATGGAATAGGCCTAAATTCAGGCAGTAGCCTATCAGCATTTTCACAGCTGGAAGGCTTTGGTGAAATTTCCACATAGTGAAAACTTTCTTTCCAATAGAGGCCATGATAATAAAGATGAACTATAGTTTTACTGGAGACCAGAGGTGTTGTGAGACTCGTGATGTGTTGTAATGTGTTTAACTGCGCATTTGCATGGTAGTACTATATCCGTATTTCTTTTACTTTACTATTTTAAATTCTGCTAATAATCCCCATTTTTACTAAGTGTAACTGTAATCTAATTACGTCTCTATTCCTGTAACTGTAATGGAATACTAGCTACATGTACTTTGTATCCTGATTGCGTAAATCCCATACATCCTTACCAAGCCTCAATCAAGTATATCTCAATTTAACATCCGAAATGTCTGGCAGCAGCGTTCCTTCAAGGTAACATTATAATTTATTTTTAAATAAAATCATTATGGAGAATAAAGTTAAGCCTTCACTGTTCTCTTAGTTTGCCAACTAACGTTATATTGCCAGTTAGCCTACTGCTTTTTGATATAAAATTAGCTAACGTTAGCAACGAAATGTAGTAGCAAGCTAAGAATATACAGACAAACAGGTAATAAAACACAGTAACTATGTAACCAAAGTATAACAAACTACTCACATGTGGCTGTGGTGTGACATTTACGTGTTGCTGTTCTGATGACATGGTCCGCTGCTGTGCTAGCGTTAGATTGCTTGAAAAGGATAAGTCAAACTAACTTTAGTCACACAAGGAGATATGTTTTTGCAAGTCAAACAGCCCAACGGTATTATAATACACAAAACTATCAAGGCACTTAGAAGTTAATAATACAAAATACTTACCAAAATGTGTTTTAATCCAGTCGTTGGTCACAACAGCTGTTGTCCAGTGTTTAATCCAGTCCGTTAGCATTTAGCCTAAATACAATCATGCCTAAATGCCGCGGACTTAAACAACTCGCTGTATGCTTCCGGGATGCTATAGATAGTTCTACTAGCGATTTCATTGGAGACCAAGAGCCAATCACAATTGACCTTCTTTAATTCTCTGATTGGTTGATTTTGTGGCACATTTGTAACGCTGTTGCAAGTGTTGAGCGAGCGTGTGTCAAACGTTGAGCGCGCACAGAGTGAAGAGGTTGAGAGAGAGAGGGAGACTTGACCGGAGCGCAGCAGCGTCTGCCTGCGCGCAGAGAACGACTTTGTGAGAGGGCACTTGAGTAAACTGCGTGAGAGGGGTTATTGTTGCACGTTAATATGGATAATAGCAAACAAGCAAATACATTTATTGAGCACACAGAATAGGTTTTTCTTTGCTCAAACGAAAAAAAAATTTGCGAGTGTTAATTTCTGTTCAAAATGCAATGTAATGTGCTTGCAAAATATAGTTCTCTGTGCTCAAAACTTACAATTACTCGCTCAGGATTGTGACACATATATAACGCCATACAAACAGCTCTATTGTAGTCCAGCCTTTACTTCCGTGACGAACGTGCGTAACACACGTTTTAATGCTCACCTAGCTGCTAGTGTGGCACGCCCTCATACTCTGCTTCTGACTATAGCAGTGCTTACCTAGGTACTGCGTATGTGCGACTCCCAACAAAGAGGGAATAGAAGTGAGATGCCTCACTCTATAGCTAAAACGGAGAGCTCAACACACAGGGTGAAAAGAGGAGCTGCAGCAATATGCAGTACAACAAAAATATGGTGTTTTTTGAAAATTAAACCATGTAAACCTATTCTGATATAACCTCTAAATACAATTATGAACCTGAAAATTAGCATAATATGATCACTTTAAAGCTTAACTCCTCAGCTTTTCTAAAGTGTTCCTCTGACTCAGATGGCCTTCTACAGATTAGCTGTTCACATTGTATTCACCCCTAGACAAACTCATGTCTCAGCTTGCACTCACTCTGCACCTCTTATAATGCTTTTACCTGGAGGGCAAAACCATGTCCCTGAGCCTGTTTTGCAGGTCTTTCTTTTCAAATAGTGTCAAATACTTGGGAAAAACAGCACACAGCTGCAGTTTTGCATGTTTGTCAGGTCATGGAAGTTTACCACTGCATTTTTTCCCCAACTGTCTCAGTAGAATAACTAACTACCCTCTTTGGTGTGGCCTATGTTTTTGTCTGATTGTTAAATCTTTGCTCGTCTAAGACAAGGTTATACGATAATGAACTAGGGATCCACTGATCCGAGTTTTTCAGTTCTGATTAGAGGTCGGGCCGATTTTTGGCATTTTTTTTACATAATCGGCATCGGCCAATATCCCAGTATATCAAGCCGATTAATAAGCAGGCGCATCTGAGGGCAGCCTAGTGTTAAAAACATGAATAGGCGACATTTTTTACAGCGCACCCAGACCAGCTGCCTCCAGCCCCTCCCCTCGTGAATTCTTGCGCAGTGTGTCTCGCACAGTCACTTCAGGTTCAGACGCTACCGTTAGCAGTAGCGTGTTGCTGGTGTTCTTGCCTTGGGATTAACTGTACAAAACACCGCTGTGGAAGCTCCCCGAATGTCATTTATCAGGGTCTGGTTGTTACCCCTGTCCGTGGCAGTCTCATCCACTCCTATAACGGAGCTAACTGGAGCTAACCGCTAACGGAGCTAATCGTTGCTAACAGAGCCTTCAGTTCTCCGTGCCTGTATCCATTAACTGCATCTATGGATTCAAGCACAAATAAAACCCTTAATTTTATTAAATTGGCTGGACGAGTTTTAAATTACAACTAAGAGTTGTTTGAATGACAGAAATCTGCTCAGATAAGATCCTAATGAGTACAACAGGACATGTAACAGTAGGATCCCCAAAACACAGATAAAACACTTCAACAAATGAACAATGATCTAACAAACAAGGTGAACAAGAATTGACTTTAGATAGCCCTAGTCAGAGTGATAGAGAAAGACAGAGTGGCGACACTCCCATTGGACTCCGTTGTACGCTTTTTACCGCCTACTTCCGGGGTATGCAGTCTCGCATAGTTCCAAACAATCCATTTATGGCGTCGGACATCATTCATTTTCATTGCTGGCCGTCGAGTAACTTCTGAGGTAAGTTGATTAAATAGCAACCTCTTTTGAATTGTCAACTGTCTATATTTTATCAGAGGCCCTTTATGATGCATATACTGATATTTATTTGTATGTGTGCACAGTATTGACTTTGCCAGCTGTGAAGGTATCGCTACACCAACAATTACGAAGTTCAGTAGTGAATCTCTGACAACTTTTATTTAGTTAGTTATTGATGTTGGATTACTAGGATCATTAAGGTTGATTAAGGACGGGTTTTATTTAGGTTTTATCTGCTGAACCTGACGGTGTTAGCTAGTCAGCTGAGTACTGTGTGTCTAGAAATAAGGTTGCGTTTGTTTAATTATACCCTTACATGTATGAATACAAATTACTCCACACAAAAAATATCAGTAAGTGACATATGACAAAGACATAAGTTTAAATATGAAAAAGTATTAAGGCAAATTTCCCAGTTGTGTTTTGTTTTTTTACTGTTGATTTATTTAACGTTTTCCACTGTATTTTTAAGTTCAATAATTGCAACATCTTTCCAGAAGTCAACAAGTAATCGTGTTAAATTATCGTGATTTCAATATTGACCGAAATAATTATGATCATATTTCTTTCCATATTCGAGCAGCCCTAGCTGGTGCTGGCGACGGCTGCTGGTGGTGGCTGCTGGCTGCTGAAATAAGAGGCAACTGGAGGCTGCGGACGGTGTGCCGGGGATGGAGAGGCCAAATACATCCATGGCTACCAGTAAGGTGTTTGGCAGTGGACTAGATGTTATGACCTTAGTTGAGGAAGTCTGTTGTGTTGAAATTGCCTTCTTAGTCTGACTCTTGCTGCCAAGGTATCCCCTTATCACGGTTGTTTACCTTCCTCTCAGCCCTGATGCACTTTGATTGAATCCTTAACCTCAGCCTGATATATGTGGAGGATATTTTTGTTAATCACGTATACTATTCCCCCTATTCCTGGCTCTACGTTGTTGCTCTTATTCATACTTGTTCCCACTTGTTTTTTGTTCCACAAACCTCAGCCTAATATATGTGGAGAGGATTTGATTTATTAAACACTCAGCATCTCAAACACTAACCCCCAAAACTCCTGGCTCCAGCTTTACATGCTGCATCCTCCTTTGCAGCGTGCGGATGTTAGGCAGTAGGATCTGCATTTGCTGAAGGGTTTTATAACTGTATTCCTTTTTTCTGTACTTGTTGTGTCACTCATTGTTTAATAAAAAAATGTATTCATCCAAGTGTAATGAGTTGTTATTCTTTAATATATGTGATACTTTGTGTATGGCTTAGTCTTAAAATTATCATTATCATTGGTTGTGTGGTCAACTCCTGCCTCATCAGAAGAGGTGGGCTGGACACTAAATGCTGAATGGACTGTTGCTACTCTGCTTTCTCAATCGCTCTCTGACCACGGGTAAGTGAATCGGAATTACAAGCAAAATCAAGGAAAATATAATAGTCCAGATGTGCAAAAAAGAACATCTCGAATCATCTTTGATTTAAAAAAAAGATGTAGTAAGGTTAAGGTTAACCCTTGTGTTGTTCTTCGGGTCCCCGGGACTTAGTTTATTTTTGAAGGTTTTGTATTGGCCTGGCGTTGAGCTTCGGGTCCCCCGGTGACCCTCGCGTACTATGTGATGTCGTGAACTGGCACTGGGGGGGTGGGGACACGTCAGAACAAACGTGTTTGAACAGGCTAATACAAGATGTAAATAAACTAAACAAGTCCCCGTGACACGAAGGATAATACAAGACAGTAGCCTAGTGCTACCCATGCTAACACGGACGTGAAGCTTTCCCTCCAAAACTTAAAAACGTATCTATACATAGCTTTCAGTTGTCACCCTACCACTCCAAATGTAAAACTGACATTTACAAATATGCAATAACAATCAAACAAGTACATGGGTATGTGTTTTTATTCATATTTACCATTCAATATCGCAATCGCTGCTGTCAGTACCATAGTAGAACATGACAGCGCTGCATGTGTTTGGAACTATACAGGCTTACATGAACCACGTGACCACCCCGCTAGCAAGATCAACGAGTGTCACAACTCTTTATATCTCTATGGCTCTGGCCCTAGTCTTATGTGATTCAACAGGAGTTAGGAGGAAATAGTGTTGAGATTAATAATAACATGTCACTTTCTGTGAAGCTTGCAGATTTGTATTCTCAGAAGTTTAATAAATGCTGCTAAGTGCACTAAACTTTATTTTTTTCATTGAAAGGTTTATTTGACAAAGTTTATTTTCTTCTTACCTGTTTCGTTTATTTAATATATTGTTCATACATTATTTATACAATATAGCTACAGTATGTTTTTACATTATACATTTTTAATTGAAGTAGCTATACAAGTGTAGATTGGTGAAGTGTTCAATAAATGTTTTTGTTGAGAAATTCTGTGTATATTAGTGTTACATTTTATCTTTCAAATAGAGGTTTAAAAACAAGCACATATCGGCCAAAATAAATCGGCAGCATTAATTGGCCATCGGCTGACCCTGATTTCTAAAGATCGGCATCGGCCAGAGAAAAACCATATCGGTCGACCTCTAGTTCTGATACCGATACCAAGTACCATTAAAAAGTACTGCAAGTCTTAATGCCTAATTCAGATTTTTTGCTCAGATCCGATTTTTTTGTTAGGCTGTTCACATTACCTTTTAAAATGTGGCCTATATCAGATTCCAGTGTGAACTGTTTGCGGTTTTGAAATTACCCGCATGCGCAAAAGATGTTATGGTTGCAAATTCACTATAGAGGTCTGTGTGACCGGACGACCGATTTGCACGTCAGGACCGCTACGGCCCTCCACCAGAGTTTCCTCTGGCTTCGCCCTCGCACGCACTCATGCTCCACCTTCCCGACGGTGCGGGCGAGACGGGCCGGTGGTGCGCCCGACCCCGAGGGACTGGGATCCCACCTCAGCCGGCGCGTGCCAGCCCTCACTTTCATTGCGCCACGGGGCGATCCTCTGACTCGCGCGCGCGTTAAACTCCTTGGTCCGTGTTTCAAGACGGCTCGGGTGGGTTGCTGACATCGCCTTCTTTACGTGAGCTGATCCCCGCCCTGGCGACGCGGTTGGGGCACACTGAGGACAGTCCGCCCAGGTTGACAGCTGCACTGGGAGCAGGGGGCCCCGCCCCTCCCCACGGGGAGAGAGGGCGCAGCGAGGGTTACGGTACAGATCCATTTGACCGACACAACTGAAGCGTGGTGTCGCGACGTCATACATCCATGTAGATGTAGATGTTGGTTTCGCCAAATGCTCTTTGGCGGCCCTTAATATATAGCCTACCTGTTGTTTCAAATATTTTTATTATGAAGCTTAATTTAAAAAATCTAGTTAAAAAATTGTTATTACAGTGCTTCTTTTTTACAGTATAAAAACAAAAATAAGGAATGGAAATAAGGATAAATAAAAACAAAAATTTACAAATGAGGCCCTAATCCCTACCCCACCCCGGACTGCGATCAGGAAACTACTTGTCCTGTAAGATAAGATTCCATAGGTCGCCAAATGTTCTCAGTCTTTTAGTTGGTCCTTAAGGATGTACCGGATCCAATCAAGGTGGAGTGGGTCCATCATCTCCGTGAGCCATATCTTCAGTGTTGGTCTCTCTTTTTTTCCAGAATAAGAGGATACACTTCTTTGCAGTGAGAATTCCATATGCCAAGAAGCGCTGTTGGACCAGTGTCAGTCTCTTTGCTTCATTGGATATCCCTAAGATTACTAAAAATGGATCTGGGACAATTTGAATATTTAACACCTTGGACATGAAACTAAAGACATCACTCCAGTAACCTTATATTTTGCAACAGAGAACGTAACTATGAAGTAAATCACCCACATGAGTGTCACATTTTTCACACAGAGGAGAGAGCTCAGGGAAGATCCTATGAAGTCTTTCTTTGGAATAATGTAGCATATGTAGGATTTTAAATTGTATTAGACAATGACGTGCGTTTATGGAGCACTTGTGGATATATGCTAAACTCTCGTCCCATAGGTCATTTTGTATGTTCGTACCCAACTCCTTTTCCCAATCCGCTTTAACAGTAGCAGTAGTTGGGCTAATATATAGCCTACCTGAGCAGCCCGCCCCAAGTAAAGTTTTGTGTGGGAAACATTGGACACGTCAATAGTGAGTTTACTGCGTTCTTTCGGATTTAATGCGTCAGACGTACCTAGCAACATATGACTGACAGATGACTCTTTTTAAATGAATTTAATAAAATGTTGATGGATCATCAATGTATGTCATTATTTGTTAAAGGTCACTTTGAATGTCAAGTAATGACAAAGTAGGACTTGTAGAATGTAAACTGATTAAAAGGGTGTACATTACTTTGTTCTGTTTTTTGTTTTCTCTATGTACTGCATTTGTAATGGATGACAATTTCTTCTGTCTAATTACAGTGGCCTTCACTGACTGCACAGACCGCACAAGATTTGTTTTCAGCAGTGATGACAGCCATTTCATGGTACAGACAGATGGCATATTGAAGGTCAGTACAGTTCAACAGACTCAATTGTAAAATTGCGGTTTCTAATGCTCACCTCTACAGATATCTCCCCCATAATTTTTATGCCTATACAAAGTAAAATTATTAGGGGATTGTGTCAGTGAAAATATAATTTCTCAGCAAGAATTTAGGTAGTTTATCCAAGATTCGGTAACAACACACAACTTTGACTTAACTTAGATTAAGAATGAGTAATATCCATTTCATTGAATGGAACCCATGTGAGTTCCAAGATGTGACAGCATGAATCCAAATCTGTTGCGAACATGTTGACCTTTTGATAACGAGTGGGTTTTTCCCCTCCAGGTAAAAAGACAGACTGATATTCAAGGACAACGGGAATTCATTATCCACGCCTGGGACTCACAAGGTCACAAAATGAGTGTTCCTATCAGAGTTTTGCACCATGGGCATCACCATGAGAGCCACCACCAAAATGTTGAGCATCATCATGGTGACCACAAAGGCCACAACCATCAACACCACCATACTGAAGTGGAGTATGCTAATAACACAGAGGTAGGATTAGAGACACTGTTAAAGGGGCGTAATGGAAACTTGCAAACCCATTTGTAGTCTAAATTAACTTTTTCAAAACAATATATGCAAAATATGCTTTGCAAGTGCAGTATGCATCAAATTGCTGTTTATCAAGGATCTAGTACAATAAAGACATTGTTAAAGGCAGTATTGACAGTGTGAAGGCTCTTCATGCAAATAATTGTTTTCATATAAAACACTGCCCATCTGTGGTTGTGTATGACTGGCCACTGGTTCCATTTTGTTAGTCCAAGTCTTTTTCATATGTTATGGCAATGATCAATTTCTTGTATGTCAATTTTAGATAATGCTTTTTTCTACACAGCATTACTATTTAAATTTGTATGATGTCATTTATTATGGAGTGCTGTTTAATTGTTTATTATTGCATCTATGAAACTTTAGAACCTATTTTGTTAAAGCCAGAATAGATGATATAAGGGCTCCAATTTATTATGTGTGCATTTTTTTGCTGGCCCTGCACTGCTCTTTGCAATAACAAATAAAAGATAATAAGCTAATAATTAGTATAATTGGTAAAAACAGTTTAAGACCAAACTGCTTTTTATACACAAAATCAGCCTGTATGTGTCTGCTTAGCTTTCCGTGGCTCCTCCTTAACCCTCTGGGGTCTGAGGGTTTTTCAGATACACAGATGATTTTGGCATGCCTGATATTGTTGCATGTAGGCAGTATTTTCCAAGTCACATGACTTGTATTCAGCACAGGTTTAGCTACAATAATAGCCAAGTAGAATGTATTTCATGATTGCACTTCGAAGTATGCAATTTGTGAAAGAAAATTACCTTACCAATTGTGACAACCTTTTTGGTCACTTTAGGAGATTCTGTGAAGTCTTGGGTATGTAACGAGCACAAATACTTTCATCTGCACAAATACTTTCAT
This sequence comes from Sander lucioperca, assembly GCF_008315115.2. Lineage (NCBI taxonomy): Eukaryota > Metazoa > Chordata > Actinopteri > Perciformes > Percidae > Sander > Sander lucioperca. The sequence goes on from NC_050187.1 coordinate 8,463,675, forward strand.
CTGCTCTCTTGTTTTATACAACTAATTTGCAATTTAAAAATTACTGTCTTTTGTTATCAAGGGTTGGTGGTGGGAGGGGTAATGACACTGAATTTGCAAAAGGGGTTGTTAACAGATCAGCCCAGGTAAATGCAACTGCACAAAGCTTACAGCAGGGCTATTTAACTACTATTGTTCAGGGGGACACGTTTTCAGAAAGCTCAGTGCCTGGGGGCTGGAAATTTTCCTGAGATATTTTCAATAAAATAAATCTTGTTTCTGACAGAGAGAGAGAGACGGACACACTGGTTTGTCAGCCAGCAGCTAAGCTTACAAGAATTTGCTAAATTTCAAGATTGTTGGCAAACAACCCCAGAAGGTTAATGAGATATGTTGGCCTGAACAACAGTAAAGGCCCTGACCCACCAAGCTGATAGTCGGCCGCCGGTCCTAGTTGGGCCGACAGCGACCAACCGTCGGCCTAGTCTGTGCGGTGTGTCCCGCCGACGTCGATTCGACATGTTGAGTCGGCGAATTGGCTGTTAAGCTTGGAAACAAGAGTAAGGGAAACAAACAAACGACTATGACAGGCACACCCAAGGCTACTTTCATTTTTCATCTCATCTGATCAATCCAAAACACATAAGAGCTATCAAAACTGGTCAAAAATGACGTTTGAATGTTCCTTCTTAAAACACACCCCAGATAGCAATTTATCTTTGGCCCAAATGTGGCCCACATATGCAGTTCTCTTATGGCCCACATTTGGCCTTGAATGACGGCGCTGACCTCAGGTGAGTGTGGCTCCCGAAACTCAGCCACAGGTCCCCCTAATGTGGCCCAAATGTGGCCCACATATGCATTTCTCTTATGGCCCACATTTGGCCTTGAATGACGGCGCTGACCTCAGGTGAGTGTGGCTCCCGAAACTCAGCCACAGGTCCCCCTAATGTGGCCCACATATGCAGTTCTCTTATGGCCCACATTTGGCCTTGAATGACGGCGCTGACCTCAGGTGAGTGTGGCTCCCGAAACTCAGCCACAGGTCCCCCTAATGTGGCCCAAATGTGGCCCACATATGCAGTTCTCTTATGGCCCACATTTGGCCTTGAATGACGGCGCTGACCTCAGGTGAGTGTGGCTCCCGAAACTCAGCCACAGGTCCCCCTAATGTGGCCCAAATATGCAGTTCTCTTATGGCCCACGTTTGGTTTAGTTTGAAATGTAAACAGACTACAGATAACTAGTTACCCAGTTTAAAAAGTAACCATTTTAATTACTTTATCAAAGTAGTGAAATTTATTACATCTGATTACTTTTTGATTAGTATTCTAAACATGTTTATAACTGGGCTATACAGCTGAATAACAGTGAATTTAAACCAGGCAGTTTAAACCTCACAGTAGTACCAACATAGTCAGACTTATAAAATGCAATATCTACATAAAGCTACATATAAGCTTTTTAATTGAAAAGATTTTTTCAGATGTAACCCCATTGTAATACTAAATTAATTACATTTTTCCTCAGTGACTAGTTACATGCAGTTTCTTGCTCCCAAACCTATAGAAACACAGTGAACCAGCAGCTATCAGGGTGTGGCAGCTGACTGATGTGCATTCGCAGATTCAAACAGTTTAGAATTACAAATTTACAAATGTTCCCTAAATACCTCAATTGCCTCAGAAATGCCATGGTAGATGCTTGCTAGCCCTAACCCTGCACCCAGAGAACCTCTAGTGCATACTCAGTTACTGCAGTAAGGAAAGTCAGACGGGTGTATGGTAAAAGTTAGCTTGAAAATAAAGTTTTTAGGCAGCTTGGACTGAATTTTGTAATGCTTTTTATTTGCACATTTAACAGTTAAGACTGGTCCTGGCTGGTTTCTGTCTCAAGTTCTCTGGCTGTTTCTGTCTTTTTAACTCTGGAACTTGGAGATTGTTTCAAGCTACAAATTGCCTTGAACCTTTTCAAACTCAAAAGTGGGCCTATGTTGACAATACCTGACCAATTTGGTATTCCTAGCTTCATGTTTAGGTTAAGTGTGTTCAGTATTATAGTTTTGTCATTTTAAGAAAAAAGGAACACATACCAATATTGAACATTTGAAAACACACTAAAAGAAAATTAATCTTAACATTTACTAAAATAGAACATGTTAATAGTATAAAATGAATCTTAACCAATCTATAAAACACAATAAAACAACTATTTACGTGTGTGTGTGTGTGTGTGTGTGTGTGTGTGTGTGTGTACCCCCAGGATCCTCCAACTTAAATTCAAGGCTTTTTAAGACCTTTTTAATACCATTTCAAATTAAATTCAATGCCAACTTCGTACCCATTCCGACAGAAGTATGAGGGGAAAATGTAAAATCTGTATACATTTTTCAACCCTAGAAAATAATGATGTACAAGTAGGCTACTTGAATTAAATAAAACATTTTATTTAAATTATCAGTCATTTAATACAATTTACTGAATAATAATATAATCGAATTAAATAAGATATATTACACTGCATAATTTTACTTTTACTTTTGGTACTTTAAGTATATTTTGATAATACTTTTGTACTTTAACTTAAGGGAGATGTTGAATGCAGGACTTGTAACTGACAAGTAACTTGTAACTCTACACAGTTTTTTTCTACTTTTACTGCAATACATGATCTGAGTAAGTCTTCCACCTCTGTAAATCACCAATAACAGTCATGCATGAAAACCTGCAGCAATGTTTAACACTGAAAACACACAGCTCAGTTCAGCGTTTACTTGCAGCTCTGCTACAGTAGCAGATAGCCGTTAACATTACCTGCCGGTCACATCGTCTCTAAATAGTCCGCTCACACTGAAGTCCTGCACAGATCAAGAGATGTTAGAGTCCGATGACTGCTCGATACGCTGCCCTTCTCGCCCTCTCCGAAATCTTTTTAGACAGGTTGAGTTGAGCCTCGAGCGCAGTCAGCGCCACCAGCCTGCCGTACTGGCTCGTCCTGAGGGCCTTCTCTGGTGTCTGTTGAGGAAAACAAACACAAAACACAGAGTGAGGTCTGATGTAACAGACATAAAATGGACTGAGTCTTTAAAGTACATATCTTAGGAGTTTTACTTACATTTTGTAGCCTCGCTATAAACTCCCTCTCCTCCTCCAGTCCCGAGATCCCTGACTCCTGGTAGGGGACAGGGGTTTCGTCCTCGGAACTGGAGGAGGAATCAGGATTGTGGGACCTCTTCCTGGTGGTGGAGGCTTCTGGTGACTCTGGTGATGGTACAGTGGGGGTGAGGGCCTGGCGGAAATCCCTCATCCTCTTTGACTGGGCCACGTTCAGGCTGAGGGCGTAGAAGCAGTCAGCTGTGGCCGTGTTGTGGCACAAAGGTGGCCACCATCTTCTGCTGCTCGGCAGACAGGTTGTTCTTTGCCTTAAAACAGTAGAAGAGAAAAGATTGCTACAGCCAGCATATAGCTTTCTGATCACGGTCGGAAACTAAGCAATCAGGAAAAGTTAACACATTGAACATTTAAAATTAAACAGCTGATTAACGTGAGCTTGTTGCTCCGTGTGAGCTGATGACCTCATCTGTTGACATTTCTGAATGCCTTCCTACAGCTGCTTCATAAAAGCTTTCCACACAAACTAACGTACATGTGTCATTAGTATAGAAAAAAAAATTGATTTTAACTGTGTCGGGCTCAGACACAAACTTCTTAATGCCTGTCGGACGCGGGCCGGGCTCGCACAGAAAAATTCGGCCCGATCCAGACTCTAGTGTGTGTGCATAACGTTATGAGCAGTTTGCAGTTCACTGTGCCGCTAACTGCTCGCATCATCTGTACCGATGATCTAACATGTCCAGGGATACCATATATCGTCTGCAAAAACTCCCACAGTTGTGCACAAGGTCTAGGATACTGTACATCAAAAACATAAAAAGCCTTAAAGCAGGCATCTACTGCCCCAAGAAGAGATGGGTGCTCCAGGGCATGTCCATGCACTATAACAAAGGCTTGCGATAACAGATGCCTGTCCCCAAGAAGAAGCACATGTGGGACCTCTGTGCTTGTCCTTTTCGTAAGGTATTCAGCGATGTTTGTTCCAACGTGTAGAGAGAAAAAAAACTTTATAAAGACACCTTTACTTCAGATATTAACCCTCGTGACAGGCATAAGCTTGAGTGATAAAATGAAGGCCAAAATTATATATAATCTATGTGGATTTAAATTATGTATTAAGTAATGGGTTAACAACTGGAAAACTATGTCTTTCTGTGTTTGCTCTAACAACATTTCGTTTTAATAATGATAACAATAAACTGAAACAGATCATTGTTGTGCAGTGGTTTGGTCTGACACGTGTGTGATAGGTCTGAGAGAGGTAGGTAGTAGAGGATGGATACCCCAACTGAGCCCGACTGGACCCAATGGGCCAGGCCGGGTTCGGGCAGATATTTAGAAATGATGTTCGGGTTCAGTCACATCACAACCAATTTTAAGCGGGAAATAAAAGGAAAATGTATTGAGGTCTGCAAATCTTCAGACAATCTGTTACAATACTTGCTGACGCTTGTTTTATTTGTTACATTTGTATTAACTCACAGGCTGCTCACCTATGAAAGCTTTTGTAGATTCGGCGTAGCTGGGGCGGACCGTCTTTCTCCGGATTTTGTAGGTGCCGGGGGGGGAGCGTCACCACAGGTAGCAGAAGCAAAGCGATGTGCCTGTCTGCAATATTGCAAGCATAAAAGTCAAATGTAAAATTCTACAACTCTGTATCACATTCTGGCGACTACATTTCAAAATGCAAAAAAAGATTCCCTGACCTTGCTCTGACTTTACTACAAAATGCTCAAATTCCTTGATTTTCCGTGCCTGGTATAGACCCTCTTAAATGTCACGGCATTCCAGAAATGTAGTATAGTGCATGCAGAGCAATGCATTATATTGTTCTTTTCTTGTTTCTTCTTTTTATCATTATTCTTCTTCCAGGCCCTAATTTGACTAGAACCGCTTGCTGTAGAAATTCCATTCAAAATATTGATGAGTTGGTCCTTGTGCAAATTTTGGGTCTATGTCTTCTCATGTGATTTATACTTTGAGATACTGAATAAGAACTAATAAGCTCTTTGTGACATCAGTGAAACTTCATTGAACTCAATCTAACTTAATTACATTTGCAGCACCTGATCATTGATTAAAATGTGTGAAGTCCAGAGAAAATTTAACTCAGGTTCTTTTTTTCTGCATGGAAACTGGTCAAATACTAAGCCGTATAGATGACATGTTTCGTTGATCGGACCAGTATTATACTAAAATATCAGTGATCATAAAGACATTTATTTGTAACAGCAGGCCTATGCTATTTTCAGACTATTTGTTGATTTACAGCAGGATTGTTAAGTGCTGCATCAAAACCAAACCTACAGGATATATTGTTGCATTTCGGGGCAGTGGTATCAGAAAATATTACCGGCAGATACCCACATTTACAATATCAGTATTGGACATGAAAAAGTTGTATTTTGCCATTCTTATTCATAGTACATATAGGTCTTTTACTAAAAACTTATAAGCTTTTATAAAATGTGCCTACCTTCAAATGTAGAGAGTAAATCACCCAGGTCCCATTCTACCAGTTTATTTTGAACATGATCATCCATCTACAGGAAAACAATAATAATAAAAAACATTACAAAGCTGCCATATATCACTTTCAATAAGCATTCAGAAATGTCAAGCAAGCAAGCGGTCATTCTCATTACGCCAACAACATTTGACAGCTAATAACATAATGAATAATCAACAATAGTTATTTTGGCAGGCAACACACACACGCGCGCGCACACACACACACGCGTGCGCGCGCGCGCACACACACACACACACACACACACAATTCACTGCCAGCACAGGTTAGAATCAGCCAATTTCTATATTGCATAGTGGAATTCAGCTGCATGGAGGTAAAGTACTCCGTGACAATAGCTCATGCAGGTCAAATTTAACACGTTGGTCCCAATTGATTAGACTGACGCAAGACTTCTTTGCCAGGTTGTTCACTAACTAAAATGAACCTATTGGCGGGAACCGGCGATGTGTTCGCCTGTCTTTGTCAGCATTACAATTTGTATTTTGTATTTAAAGGAACTACATAAAAGTACTTAATACATAACATTTAGTAACGTTACACAAACAGCTAAAACACATGCAAGCCTGAGCATTCAAAGTAGGCTACATAATCACTGAATACAAATTTCGCTCTTTTTTCTGCATGTTCACAATTCAGCAAGCAAGATGGCGGCGTTCGTCTTTTAACACAGTCACGGTCATTCGTAACGTAGGCTGAGGACGGTTACCGGTAAAAAAAAATTTGCCGCGCATTTTAACACTTCTAAATTAAAATATCCAAAACTAATTTACCGTTGGCAATGTCCGTACGTTACTAACGGTCGGTGGATTAGCTAACATTAGTAACGTTTTATTCATAAACCGCTCCTTAAACCGAGCTAGCTACCAAGCCAATGTAGCATACAATGACTCAGATATATCTTAATAAAAAAGAAAACCGATAGACAACGTAACTTTGAATGTGCAAACAGACATAGAAGATAACAACGATACAGCCTTGAAATGTCTCCATTAACGACTCCTTTGAAATAACGTTAATTAAGTTAAATGTCACACTTCATAAGCTAGCTAGCTAGCAGCTGGCTAGCTTATGTGAGTCATTGTATGCTACATTGGCTTGCTAGCTAGCTAGCTAGGTTAGTGCCATGACAAATGTTAGCACGCTTAAACGTAGCTAACGTTGATTTAGCTCGGTTTAAGGAGCGGTTTATGAATAAAACGTTACTAACGATAGGTAATCCACCGACCGTTGGTAACATTCGGACATTGCCAATGGTAAATTAGTCTAAAGTCTAAAAATGGGTGGCAATTTTTTTACAGCTAGCAGCTAACTAGCTAAGTTACGTTAGCTAATGTAACATTAGAGTTTATTCTAGAAGCACTGTTTAACAAAACACATTTTCAGCAACAAACTACCGGTAAAATGAGAATGCTTACCTCGCTTCCCTGCCCCAGGAACCAGATGTGTTTTTTAAGAAAATTAGTTGCTGCTGTTCCGACTCATCGAGAGCGAGAGACGACGATGTGGGGTGACTGGGGGTTACGTCAGTTGAAGAGGTGCGCTTGTTTTTCCCTGTGTGAAGATCCAGCGGGCGGGGTGCCAGATAGAGCGATCTCTTCAATGTGTTTCTGTCTTCGCCCGCCGTAGTTCTTTGCTGGTATTTATTTGTAACGCAAATCGTGATAGGATTTATATTTAATAACGTTACTTGAATAAAACGAAGCTAAAACATAAAGTTATTATTGTAATATCGTTAGACTGTTTTTAAACTAAGCTAAACCATCTGATCTAATCTACGAAACAAACGTTTTTTATACGTCTTTTATGTCACGTTTTTTATTCTTCCCATACCATGTCATGACTCGTGTGTGTGTGTGTGTGTGTGTGTGTGTATATATATATATATATGCGTGTGTGCGTGCGTGCGTGCGTGCGTGCGTGTTAAAACAATGTCATCCAAAATAAGGCGGATCAGCAGTGTTGAAAAACTGAAGCCTGGATTTCGTTCAACGTCATCAACCCAATGCAATGGGTTATAATATGTTTAACCATTTTGTAACCCAATTATGGGTAAATTTATACATTTCAGGCTTAACCCAGCATATGAGTAACCAAATTAACCCAGCATTTTTAAGTGTGTAGGGTTTTCCCTCAATGTCCTATATATGCCTTCCTGCTTCATTTCTTCTTGTATTGAGGAACAATGTGGGTTGATTACTGTCATTTTTATTTTGCTTGACCAACAGGTTGCTGGTTTGATCCCTGGAGTGACAGGATAAATGTGGGCAGTCAAGTGAAAGAGCAGCACGCCCTTCTTTTTCATTACCACTGCTGAAGTGCCCTTGAGAAAGGCACTTAGCCCACACATGCCTTAGTGGAGATGTTCAATAGCCAATAGATATGACTGTGTGATTGTGGTGGGCAGCTTTTAGAATAATAATAAATGAAATCAGTTTACACAATTTTGTTTTTGTTTTTTACATTTCCCTTCTTATAAAAAAAGTCATACCAGTTTTATCCACTTCAGAAATGCTAGCTAATAGCCTTGCATGAAATTATGAGATAAATGAGACATTTTCCAACATTTTAAAGGGACAGCATATTTACCAAGTGTATGTGTATGTACAGTTGTGCAGTTAAATGTACAGTACAGGAAGTGATGTCAGAACTCAGATTTATTCAGAATAAGGATTATTGTTGAGTCACAACAGTGCCATTACAGGGAGAGAGACATTTTCATAATATTATTTATAATATTTAGTTGGTATTTTATTTTGTTATGTTATCCACGTCATAAATGTGATATTGGTGTAAACATCATTGCATTTAAAATGGGAGCGGAATATATTTTTTAAACTCAAAATGCTGAGAAAGAAAAAAAAATGTATTACAGTAAAAGTCAATAATTTAAAAATGTGTCTATCCAGTGGCATATGAATATTCTGCTGTTGTAGTCAATCTTCAGCATTTTATGCATTTTGTGGTCTGAGATACTTTTGCGCACACCACTGTAATTGAGTTGTCCCCAAATATTGCTGAGACATGACCTATCAGGGATAACATAATGCAATGCAGTGCGGTGTCATGGGGGAGTGACATTCAAAATAATCAAATATCAAATAAATAGTCTAGATTTATTTGCCTCATAACATCACTATATACTTCCACATAACTCTTGCCCAGTGTATCATATTAAGGCTATCTGCTCTACAAGACAGGCCAGCATACTTCATCCATAAAATGTGGTCTGGCTCACACAGCCCTTGTTGTAACCCTGGCTCTTTACATTGGGACCACCACCTGACAGTCGGCGCAACCTAGGTTGGGCCCGGCTTCTTACATTTGGGCCAGGTCTGGCCCACACGACACTCACCATAACCTAAGTCAGGCTTGGCTCATTTAATTTGGGCCACATCTGGCCCACACGACACTCACCGTAACCCAGGTCGGGGCCGGCTCCTTACATTTGGGCCAGGTCTGGCCCACACGACACTCACCATAACCTAAGTCAGGCTTGGCTCATTAATTTGGACCAGGTCTGGCCCACACGACACTCACCGTAACTCATGTAGGGCCTGGCTCCTTACATTTGGGCCAGGTCTGGCCCACACGACACTCACCGTAACCCAGGTCGGGGCCGGCTCCTTACATTTGGGCCACATCTGGCCCACATGACAGTTGCCCTAACCCAGGTCGGGCTTGGCTCATTACATTTGGGCCAGGTCTGGCCCACACGACACTCACCATAACCTAAGTCAGGCTTGGCTCATTTAATTTGGGCCACATCTGGCCCACACGACACTCACCGTAACCCAGGTCGGGGCCGGCTCCTTACATTTGGGCCACATCTGGCCCACATGACAGTTGCCCTAACCCAGGTCGGGCTTGGCTCATTACATTTGGGCCAGGTCTGGCCCACACGACACTCACCGTAACCCAGGTCGGGGCCGGCTCCTTACATTTGGGCCACATCTGGCCCACATGACAGTTGCCCTAACCCAGGTCAGGCTTGGCTCATTAATTTGGACCAGGTCTGGCCCACACGACACTCACCGTAACTCATGTAGGGCCTGGCTCCTTACATTTGGGCCAGGTCTGGCCCACACGACGCTCACCGTAACCCAGGTCGGGGCCGGCTCCTTACTTTTGGGCCACATCTGGCCCACATGACAGTTGCCCTAACCCAGGTCGGGCTTGGCTCATTAATTTGGGCCAGGTCTGGCCCACACGACACTCACCGTAACTCAAGTTGGGCCTGGCTCATTCCATTTGGGCCACATCTGGCCCACATGACAGTTGCCGTAACCCAAGTCAGGCGCGGCTGATTACAAGTGGGCCACATCTGGCCCACTCAACATTTGCCATTGCCGTAACTGAGCCTTAAGTGCCAAAAGTGGCACAAATTTGGCCCAAATGTGTCTGCTATCTGGGACAGCTTCGAACTATTGGAATAACTATTTTTGCAAATAAATGTCCATAAGATTGCAAATGTAGCCTACAACCAATGAGATGTACATGACTACTTGTTTAGGCATTTACCGAGTCAACAGCTATCCCTCTGCTTCGCTCCGCTCCCACTGTAGGGAGACTTCTTTGCGCCACACACACACACACACACACACACACACACACACACACACACACACACACACACACACACACGACAAAGCTCCAACATCAGCTGCTCACTGGTTAGCTCTGACTACCAGCTCTACGTCGCTTTATCAGACAGTGTTTTCACAACATTGAGTCAAATACCACATAGCAACACATCTTTCAGTCATTTTCCCGCCCCTCTGTTGCTTTTTTCATAATATGCTGAGAGGTGGGGTTCTAGTAGAATTACATCGTAAAGTTGCTCTTTAAGGCAGTTATTTTAAAATAGTTTGCTACCAATTACTAGTAGTTAATGTCATTAGCTGTTTAACAGTATGCATTAATCATGTTTTTTGTTTTAGCCTGAATGAATGAAGGACCTCAGTCTTTCTGTAAGACATTACAGTTTGTCAGTGAACAATAACTACTAGACAAAAGATGCTAGAAGAAAGTCTTTCTGCTTTTCAAAGCATTTTTACAGAACTAACATGATCAGATATGTATGCATTGTCATTGTAATTTGCTTGATTCAGTTTTTTTAGGCCAATTAGAATCCAATGTCTAGTGCCTGTTGCACCATAACTGGCTACAAATGTGCATGTTCTTTCAGAGTGCCACTGATCAACAGGTGCCCATTCTGCAATTTCCCAAGTCGGTTGAGGGGCTGAGGAGGAGGAAGAGAGAATGGGTTATTCCAGAAATCAGTGTCGTTGAGGATCACCGAGGATCCTACCCCCTAAAAGTATCTCAAGTAAGAGAAAATAAAGCCCCTTGTACCTGAGTATTTGGTACTGAATTGTATTTTTAATATTTCTTTCTGAAAAGAATTACACCCATATATTTTATTTAAAAAAATATATATATATTTACAGTACAGTGTTTCCCACAGGTTGAGAATTTACTTGTGGTGGTGGGTGGCACAGGATGTGTCAGCGTGGCGTTTGATGGCTGGGTTCAGTAATATACTAATCAAACAAAGGTTTATCAACTATTTATTGAAGAAAGTTATTATTACTAGATAATTTAGAAGTAATTATTTACAGATAAAGCAAACCACACTAGAAGATGATACAGGTAAATTGTAGCCTATGATGTGCTTTGTTAATTAAATCTGGTTGGTTCAAACCCATTTGAAAGTGTTTATACTGGTCCAAGCCTACTCCACACTCTTCTCTAAATAAAACCATAGTTGCACTTATTTAACCATTATCTTGTGATAAAAAGTGAATTTCCTTTTGTGGCTCTTACTATGTTTTTGTGTGTGTAATCATTCTGTTATCAGGATAAATCAAAATGTAAGATGTAATTGTGATAATGAAAGAGCATAGTTGTTCTCAGGTGCATCATGGCTAATATGATGAAACGACATTGTTATCCAGATATCACAACATAATTGACTTGTGATCTTAATAACAGATGTAGAATATTGTAACCAGGCGACTGTACCTCAAAAATGTAAATAGCCACGTTTTGGCTAAATCAGATTGATCAACCAACACCCCCCCTCATGTGACGTATCAGTCTTTACCCTATCAGCTCACTACTCTAAACGACCTGGCGTAACAAGTATAATTCAAATACTTTTGCAAATAAATAAAAATGTAATTGAATTGCATTGCTTTCTTACTGTAGTGACAATTGTTTAACAATATTGTAACTATTGTTGTAGTAAGTGAGAATGGTATAACTCAGGCCTGTTGTGTTTTATCCAGATCCGTTCTAATGCAGATAAAGTAAAGAAGATCTTTTACAGCATCACTGGTCCAGGAGCTGATCAGCCTCCTGTTGGCCTTTTCACCATGGACAGAAACAATGGTACTCTGTATATCACACAACCACTGGACAGAGAGAAACAAGACAGCTACATGGTAGGCATCTTCTCTGGTGTTAGCTTTATACATACCCTTTTTTATGATCAGACAGGTAGTCATCTGAACACACTTTGTACTCAATTTCCCTTCAGAATTCATTAGTTTTAAATCTGAATTAAACATGAAAGAGCTATATATTACTCCAAACTAGTTATACTAATCAGCACAATCACAGGTGTTTATTCAGAACATTAGTCAATGTTCCAGCTTGACTTTAAAGCTATACTTTGCAAAAACATGGGTGATTTTAATTCATGTAATTCAAAAATCTAATTTTCACACTTGAAAAGCAAATGTCCAAAGAAGCCACACCTGCAAGATAATACATTTTTCTGCTGCCCTACCATGCTTTGTATGTTCCAAAAAGTCAAATTTGCTTCAATATGGCAAAAGGCCTTTTTGTGTTACACATCTGTGCTCATCATACATGGGAATTCTCTAATCTTGACTAATTGTCTTGCATATCTCGGTCATGTTTAAATTTCCCTCAGTTTATTGAACATCAAAATGCCAGGATTATTGTTATATCACATTGAAGTATCACCTGTACAAAACCAAACTTTATGTACGTTTGAAGGCTTTCACTCTTAAGTAAAAAAAAAAAAAAACTACATCAACTGACGACGAATGATGGTGACACTATGACCACACCTTTCATGTTTTGGTCAATAACAGGGTTTCTTGAATCGGTATGCATCTATTGTATTTTCCATGCCCGATCATCTACATGAAATATTCTTGCATGTATGTATTATTATAATACAAATATGTTTATTCCTATGCAGTTTCAAGCCCATGCTGTAGCAGAAGGTTCAGGAAATGCTGAGGCCCCTATGGATATTACAGTGAAAGTAATTGACCAGAATGACAACAAACCTACCTTTAATCAAAGCACCTTTCTGGGAGAAGTTCCTGAGGCCTCACCAAAAGGTACCATCAGTGGATCTCATTTAAGCCTGAAAAAGATGTATGTCAGTGTTCAAAAGTATGTTTCACTTTTACAAGACAAAAAAGCAGGATAGCACTTTTACGGTTTGACTTTATACTTTGATATAGTAAAATCCAAGACCTTCTCTAACACCTTGTGGAAAATACTACTCAGTGGATGTGCTGGTGCTGAATGGGACTTTTTCTAATGTAACCTGTTAAAACACAAAATATTCTGTATAACGATACCAGTTGAAACAAATGTTTTGCGGTCCTCTCACTTTAATGATCCTATGTTCTTGACTTGCTATAGCTGTACAGTGGAATAAGACATAGAGGGGGGAAAAAACAAGTTTGAACAGATCTTCCAGTTGAAAGTATATAGGTCTAGGCAGGTGCCAATGTTGTGTCCAGAACACAAGCACACTAATTAAGCTAAAGCTCATGGCAGATGGCAAAATCAAAAACAACTTTGTCATGTTGGTCATTCCTCTCATCTAGTAGTCTAAATATATGGCCCAGCTTTATTTTCTCCTTTTGAATGTTGTGCTCTGAATACTTTGTGGAGTCTGTACTTAATTTTCACTTCTGACTTCCCTCTCTCCAGGTTTTGAGGTGATTAAGGTTGTGGCCACAGATGCTGACCAGCCAAATACTGACAACTCAGATATCCGCTATCGTCTGATGAGCCAGGACCCACAGTTGCCCAGTGACTTCATGTTTGTTATCAACCCAGTCACAGGAGTCATCAGAGTCAGTGTCGGTGGCCTAGACAGAGAGGTAAGACTTTTTAAACAAATATCACTAGTGTTTGCTTGCTTTCATGCTACTGAAATGATCCCCATTCCAAAAAAAGTGCTCTACATAGGAAAACGGTGTAATAGTACATATGTTGTAGCGGTATGAAGCTACTGATTAAGCTCTCATACAGTTGATCATGGGAACTGTCATGGAGTGATCTTCACAGGTAGGGGTGGAAAAATCTATACATATTAGAGCTGTCAATCTTCCTCGATAATACCATTCAAATTTCATTTTTTTTTTTTATATATTCTAATAATATTCGAATATTTAATGCTCAAATGCAGCCTGTTATTATGTACTACACTTCTCAGGCTTATGCATTGTCAATGCCACTATAAGCATGTGGTGGTTGTTGTTACACATTATGTCCACTAGAGGGACTTCCAACATTAGTCTGGCCTTGAAGGGGACCTGAGTCATGGCGCATTTAGGCTGAATCTCATTTCTCTGTCTTACCCCCTTACAATATCGACATTGATGTATTTGGTCAAAAATATCTTTATCGTAACCCTACAGCTCTAGTTCCAACTACACATGAATACAAGATGAAAAGAGTTGCGAGCACACGAGGCAACCATGCGCCATGGACCGCAGGTTTTCTACTCCGCTCCCATTGCCAACAGCTGTTTGCTGTCAGTGCAGCCGTTCTTTCTCACTGCACACAGTCACACACATTTTCAACCCAGTGGTATGTTTTTTTCCCCCAGACGCAAGTGGTTTCATTAGCTGCTAGTGTCCCTTCAATCCTATGGTTAAAGATCGCGGCTAGCTAGCTACACTTTCGGCATAACTAGAGTATATTTTTTTGTAACTTACATTTTTATTGAGTTTTCACATGCATATAGACAAAACAATACTGCAAATAAGGAACAAATTAAAATAACAACAGTAATAACACTAACAAACTGTCTGGAGATGATCCACTATTCAGTCCACTATTCTACTTTTCCCAGTTCTTTTCAAATCCATTCTCTTTGACTCTCAAAAGGTATGTCAATTTTTCCATAACAAAGATTTCCTGGACAATTTCCAACCACTGGTTCTGTTTTGGGATATTAACATAACATTTCATATCCCAAACATTTTTTACAACTAAATTAACATTTTGCCAGTATGTCCTCATTTTTGTACAGTTCCAGAAGATGTGTGCATGGTCTGCTTCCACACTCCCACACAGTCTCCAGCAGTTTTGTTGTATAGCGAGTTGCCTAGATTTTATTTTTGGTGTTATAAAATAGCGAGTTAGGTTTTTCCAGCAGAACTCCCTCCATATTAATGAATTTGTAGATGTACATTGTGTCTCGCACATGTGATACCATTCCTCCTCTTGTATTTGGATCTTTAGTTCTGTTTCCCATTTTGCTTTTATATAGAGTGTTGATTCCCCCCTTCTCTCACCCAAAGCTTGATAGAAAGCAGAGATGGGCCGAGACCCCTTCTGTTTGTATGAATCCATAATGACTCCAATCACCTTATTTATAGTTTCAACTGGCCTTATCTCTTTTGTGAAATAATCTCTTAACTGCATGTATCTATAGAAATCTTTGTTTTCGAGACCGTACTTTGTCTTTAGATCTTGGAAGCTTAGAAATTCTCCACCTGCTGAAACTGTACATATTGCTGTCATACCTTTTTGTGCCCATTCTTTGAATACTGGATCATACGTCCCTGGCTTAAACTTTGAATCGTACGCGAACCACCTCAGAGTGCACATATCCCTCTTAAGTTTGTATTTTCTTACTACAATGCTCCATATTTCTAGTGTAAATGCTACTATTGGGTTCATAGAATGTCTCAAGGCACCTATCAAATGTTTATCCCCCACCAATATCTGGGTCTGATAGCCCTGTATTTCCCTCTCCATTTCTTTCCATTTAGACTCATAGTCAGGTCTACACCAACAGGCCAGAGGTCTAAGTTGAGCTGCATAAAAATATTCTGTAAGGTTAGGCAAAGCCATTCCCCCTTTACTTTTAGGTAGTTGAAGTGTCTTAAATTTGATTCTTGGTTTTTTACTATTCCAAATGAATCTAGAAATCATCTTGTCCCAGGCTATAAATTTGTTTTGGGGGATATTAATTGGAAGAGCTTGAAATAAATATAACAATTTAGGTAGAATATTCATTTTGACCGTCTGTATTCTAGCACTGAAGTTTAATGGAAGGTTAGAACACCTTTCAATATCTTTTTGAATGTTTTTATCGATTTCACTATAATTGTTTTCAAACATGTCGGTAAGTGTTTTAGTCAGAGTTACACCACAGCCCGGTCTCACGACAGTTCGTGTAAATGTCACGTTATTTGAATCTATTGATTCGTGTTCACGGGGACGTTTTTCTTGATTTTTTCGTGGTGGCCAGCACGAAAATGTGAAGTAATGTATTTTAATGGGAAGCATATTTCGTGTCCACAGCACGAAAATGTTAGGGAGTAATATAAAAAGCCGAAAATCCGCGTAGGGAGGTTTGTCGGGGTGGTGGATGGGTCAAACAACACAGGACTTTCACCTGGGCGAGCGGGGATCGCGTCCGGCGTGTGGCGCTTTGTTTCCCGGGGATAGTGGCGCTTTGTTTCCCAGGGATGGCGTCTTTTGTCCCGCGTGTGGGGCTTTGTTTCCCGGGGATCGCGTGGCGTTTTGTCCCGTGTGTTATTGTGGCGCGCCCCCCGTCCCCCGCGGCCGTCTCCCAGCGCGTAAGGCGCCCTTTCCCCGTTGGGTTTCTCCTAAACCCAACCTCCGCCATCCCGTTATTGTGGCGCGTCCCCCGTGGCCGTGTCCCGGCGCGTAAGACGCCCTTTCCCCGTTGGGTTTCTCTTAAACCCAACCTCCGCCATTCCGTTATTGTGGCGTGTCCCCAGCGGGCCGCCTTGCGGCCGCTTCCTAGCTTATGGAGCATCATTTTCGGCCGTTTCCCAGCCGTCTCCCGGCGTTTATTGTGGTGCGTCCCCAGCGGGCCGCCTCCCGGCTTATGGAGCATCATTTTCGGCCGTTTCCCAGCCATCTCCCGGCATTTATTGTGGCGCGTCCCCAGCGGGCCGCCTTGCAGCCGCCTCCCAGCTTATGGAGCGTCATTTTCGGCCGTTTCCCAGCCGTCTCCCGGCGTCCTTTCCCCGAGAAAATAACGTGACATTTACACGTAAAAAAAACGAGAAAAACGTCCCAGTGAACACGATTCAATAGATTCAAATAACGTGACATTTACACGAACTGCCAAAAGACTGGGTTGTACACCAAGATACTTCATTGTTTTAGAATTCCATTTTAAATTATATGCCTCTCTTATTTGTCGGGATGGAGAATAATTTAATGAGAGAATTTGTATTTTTGATAACTAGAGTATATTTAAAGTTTGAATTTCGTCACGCCACTTATATGACAGCTACCCCAAGGTCTTACAAAGCTAACACTTGTGTCCGAATTTAATGCATTTTTGTGAATTTCAGAGGTCTAGGAGGAGCCTAGTTAGCTCTCATTAATAGAGCTCCATCCAGCCACAGGCTTTATCAATGAGACTCGCAATCGTTTGTTTAAATAACTCAACACACATATCCATTATAAGATTAACTGGAACCTGTGGTAAGAGATTGTGGGCGTAACAAGCTCGCTGACCGCGCTCTCACTCACACACACCAGCCATTTAGCAGGAAGAGGGGAGGGAGAACAGCGAGCTGCAGGCCCTGGAGCTCTGTCAGGGCAGCGGCGTTTGGTAGTCCAGTAACCCAGAAACGGTGACTTTGCGCGGGTATGGACCACCGTCGGCTGCCGGCCGTGACGGAGCTCCATCTAGCTCACAGCAGGCCGGGGTCTGTGAAGGAGGACAGGCCGGGCAGCGAGGCAGCAACCCAGGCAGCACTGGCCGCTGAACTTTGACACACAGTCGGACAAAATTTGCAATTAGCCATCAATTTTCGTAAAACGGCCTATATGTCTAACATATGTACAACAAGGCGTTGTCATGGAGATGTTACACCATCTAAAAATGCAAACTGCCAGAGAAAATGTTACCGTCGTCCTCAAAGCGGCTGCTTCCAAGAGATTGACAGGAGAGTGTGATTACCGGACAGAAAAACAGAATGATGGGATGCCCATTATCGGAGCAGTCATTTAGCTGATGGCTTTGGAAATATTTACCATTACTTTTAAATGTGACACTTTCATTTAAAGATATTGAAAACATTTTATTTAAAAGATGTTAACAGCCTGCCTTGTTTTATTCAATGTGTTTTTATTAAAATTATTTTCAAATAAAATAATTTTCTTTATGAAAACAATATTTGGCTTTTAAGTATCCAAAAATGTCTTGGTCTTGAAAAAGGGGGATCAGCTTATATTCGGACCAATACTGTACTTTCATATCACTGTCTGCAACCACTTTAAAAGCACACTTACTTCTTTTCTTAGCAGAAGGCAATTTCTAAAGCAAAAGGACTTGAGAAGGTGTAATCATACATCACACCAGCTGAGGCTAGTGGAAATTTCATTAGTTTTGCAGCTATATCAGCTATATGAAGTGTCTTAAAGGATTCTGCTCCAACTGAGTCTGTAAAATGACAGAAAAATATTTAAGCCATTAGTTGATGATTTAAACATAGTGTGTCTTTTCTAACAGAAATACCCCAAATACACTCTGGTGGTACAAGCAGCAGACAGGGTGGGAGAAGGAATGACTGCAGAAGCGAAAGTAATCCTTACTGTCACAGATTGTAATGACAATGCTCCGGCCTTCACTCAGCCGTCGGTAAGTACAACATACTTTTGACTGGAAATTCGCTGTTCGCTAAATACTCCTCAGAGCCGCAGTTCTCCAAGCATAGCTTAGCAACCATAACTAGGCATAGCAGATCTGTCAAGCTTCAGAGTTCTCACCATGCTGAAGCAGCGTCCATGGGGCTGAAGGAAACTATATCAGTGTTGTTGTCAATTTTTGTAGTGACTTTAACCCTCCTGTTGTCCTCGGGTGAAATTTGACCCCTTTTAAAAATGTCTATATCAGAAATATGGGTTTCTTTTTAACCAAATTACCACAAAAAAAGGATGGAACGCTCTTTGCAAATATATGTAAGGGGCACTTATAAAGTAAAGTGCTGCCTTTCTAAGGAACTTTTCAAAAGAGGAGAAGATACCAAAATAGTTTACTCAGAACATATAGCCGGCATTTATTAAACATCAATTATCCAACAGTATGACCTTGTTCCTCTTTTCTTTTGTAATGTCCTTTTAGTTGTGGAAATCAGTATTTCTCTTAGTTTTCAACCCTTTTTCTACATCAGTTGAGAAAAAAAAAAACAGAAAAATAAAATGTCCTCAGAGCTCTGATGAAATAACCCCAAAATAATAAACCAAAGTCCATCTACCCGGGTAGTATGTTAAAAGAAGAAACGATGAGTAGAAGCAGTCCGTGTTGCAGGCAAGATGATCGTCCACTCCTTCTGCTCCTCTGCCTTGTGTGTCCAATGGCGAACCCGTCCAATGGAACTCTCTCACTCTCAAATCATGCATAAAAAAAAAACAACCTGCAGGGCAATATTCAATTATTCTCTCAATAACTACCAGATCTGGGAATATAACTCTTATTCATGAATTGTAGTAGCTTAAATTCTTATTTTCACTACTGTTACGTCCTTAAGCTAGGGGTATCAGGACATAAACATAAAACCAGATGTAATTGGTATTTGAAAGGAAATTTATTTTAATAGGGCAAATGACAAACAGTGCTCAAACAAAAGGACAAGTGGGCCGATGGGTGCTGCGGAAAACAAAAACAGAATATAACAAAAGGAGATCTTCAAAAGGAAGACTATTTCTAAATCTAAATGAAAACGAAAGATTAAACAAAACACCTCTCTAACTTAAATACTTGGTTAAACACAAAACAGTACTCACAGCACCCCTGATCCTAGTGTGACTAAAACAACACAAATTGACTACGTGCAGGAAGGATATCAGTTTTTAGATCTTACTCCTAGGCCCACGTCCTCACACTCTCAAACAGTTTCTCTACAAAGTCTGGTCTGGCAGCTGCCCTCAGCTGCAAACAATTAGGCTCTTTAAGCTGGAGTTGATTGACTCCTCTCGATTGGCCAGTCAGGTGGTGGCCTTCCACACAAATCAGCAGCTCCCTTCTCCAGGCACTGGGCGGGGCTTTCCTGGTCCATCCAATCAGCAGCACGGGATGGCACAGCCTGCTTTGCATCTCATATCATTCTCCATTATACCACACACGAGGGTATTGCCGGCAGCCGTAACAACTACACACATGAAACTCAAGCACTAGCATACCAAGTAGTAACATAGCATGGAATAACACTTCAAATCATTAAACTCATGTTCAACTCCGATTGGTTTTTTAACTTACACAGTACACATAAATACATTTGCACACAATGCATTAAACAACTGAATTAACAGCAAAAACATAGAAAAATAGAGATAACTTTGCGTGCTTGACTCAGTAAACACATCTATCACGCTATGTATGCTAGTGACACAACTGACGAACACGTGTAAAACACTCACCGGAGAAAAAGAATAGAATTAAATAAACTTGTCATAAGTTCAACCCTTTTTCTCTGCTTTTCCTTCCTTAGAAGTAGATTTGGTGGCTTCAGCTCACTATCGTTCCGTTGCTTTTTTTTTTTTTCTTCTTCTCTCTAAAAATCAGTGTAGCAGTTTTTTCCCCCTATGCAGCGCCATCACTGCCACCTACTGGACAAATATGGTGTGCAAAGAAAATATAACTACAAGTAATCAAGAATACATTAATATAATAATATTAAACTAGAAATAACCTAATCCTATTTGTAGGCTATTTTCGAGTGGGTTACATATAATTGATCACTTTCATCGAATTTCGGGTGAAAATTGAAATGGTTTCAAATCAGTATCCTGACTAAACTCATCCACTCAACATACGTTCCTCTGATCTTTGCTATTAGTCAATAATTCATAATTTCTGTTTTTTTAACTGAAATATTAGGTATAATTGCATATAAATGAGGTTTATTGACCATGAATTCCAAAAAGTAGTGTAAAACTAGTGGTAGTAAGTTGATGTTAGTGAAAACTAAAAGTTTCGAAAAAACGTTTTGGGGTTAAGGGTTAAAGTTGACTATGTATGAACCGCCAGTTCATTTTCTTTTAACGCTGCATTTCACGTTTGAAACTTTCACTCTAAAAAGTTGCAGATCATTAAATTTAAGGTTTCAAAAAATTGTTGAACAAGCAACACTTTTAACACATCCCTTGCATTCTCCCAGTATACGGCAGCAGTTGATGAAAATAAAGTCGACGCTCAGATCTTAACAATGTCAGTAACGGACGGTGACGAACCACATTCCCCAGCCTGGAACGCCAAGTTCACGATTGTCAGTGGTGATCCTGGAGGACTTTTTACCGTGAAAACAGGAAGTAACAAACAAGAAGGAATCATTTCTACTGCCAAGGTAGGATGTAAACTAATAATTCTCAGATAAGCCGCAATATTAAAGTTGAGAGATATTAATACTTTTTTTTTTAATTGATTGTTTTTCAGCGACCTATTGTCAATTTATAAGATAATCGCTTTTATGTATTTAAGTAAAAAGTGGGCGTTTTAGTTTTACAGCAGTATGCTTTTCCTTCCATCCAACCAGGGTCTTGACTTTGAGAAGAGCAGCACACACACTTTGTTGGTTGCAGTGGAGAATGAGATTCCTTTTGCTGTTCCACTGCCCACTGCCACCGCCACAGTGGTGGTGACTGTGCAGGATGTCAATGAAGCTCCAGTCTTTGATCCAGTACAGAAGCTTGTGGTAAAACGCGAGGACCTTCCCGTTGACAATATTGTGGTGCAGTACACCGCTTCTGACCCAGACACTGCGCGCACACAGACTGTCATGTAAGTTCAAACTCTGATGTTCCTTATTTTCAGCTTGTATTTAAACACAATATTATCATGCTAGAGAAAATTAGATTGAGAAATTTGTTACTTTAGGTGACACCTTTAATTCTTTAACGCCAGGCATCAATAAGTGCATTCATCACTAAAATGTCTTAGCCTGCAGATGGTGACTGTATTACTCAAGATAAAATGTAAGAGTAGCTGAGATTTTAGTGAATGTGATAAAGCTTATTTAAAGGCTGCAGCTCTATCAGTTTGTAATTTTCAGTACATCCTAGGTCAACACTTAGTAGACTTAGTGATAGTACCAGGCCTGGGCAGTATATTGACTTTTTAAGATATATCCATATCTTTTCAAACAAGATATAGAATGGGACAATACCATTTTTATATTGTTAGAGTTTGATGTTGCGTTACTTAACCCATTTCTTCTGTAAATCTGTGCCTGTGTTGCATCTCTCCTCTCACACTCTCCTGGCAACCCCATCCCCACTCGCTCACATGCTCTCCTGCAACATGGAAGGAGATGCAGTTCCTCACGGGGATTTCTCTAAAATACGTTTACGTCATTATTTGAAGCTTTGGCCAGGTTTAACATGAAAATCCGGCATTGTAACTAGAGTTGTCAGCATTAACACGTTAATCACGATGAGATTAAAGACAGAGCATAATGTGTTATAATTCTGTTTATCGCGTGTACCAAAGATTCTTTATTATACACGTCACTGGTGCTGTTACCAAACAATCTTTGCTACGAAGAATCGCTACGCTCTAGAATCTTTGGCTGCTACTATTTTGACCCTTTGAGGCACCTTTACTTGTTGTCAAGCTGCCACAGACACTTCCTACCTCCTGTGCAGCCTTTGGAGATGATCAACACAGTTCTAAATGGCGTGTTTTAATAAAAAAAAAAAAACTCCTGGACGGCTCCGCCGACCAGTCAAAAGCAATATGCACCTGAAAGCGCTTGCTAAATGGGTGGCAACTAACTGCAGACCATCTTAACATCTTGTGCGTGCACTTTTGCTGTATAATTTATTTTGACATTTTTAAAAGCAAGCTTAAGGCAAGCTATATTTCTGAAGACATTGATTGTGTTACCTCAGTCTTGTTGCACATCTTTTGATTTGAAATAATCAAATAAATCTAAAAGTCAAGTTCATAAAGTACCTTTGCATTCATTTGATTCCCAATCAAGATACACTGGTAAGAATTGGTTTACATTGATGATACAGTGCAAAATAATAGAATTTTAATCATGTGATAAAACATGCGATTAATCGTGATTAACTATTGAAATTCAGCGATTAATCGTGATTAAGAAAAACTTAATCGTTTGACAGCCCTAATTCTAACATTATAAATATGACAGAAAATACAGAAAAAACATATTAAGTCACCTTTAAGTAATAGAAATTAAAGTGTAGACCGTATTTACTACATGTTAACCGGTGTTACTCAAGTGATCTGATCCAATCTGTTGTATTCTGGTCGCTTGCATAGCATTTACATCTGTCTGTGGTTATCTTGTTTATGTCCAGGTATAAAATAATTAGTGACCCTGCTGGCTGGCTGAACATGGCCAAAGCGACAGGCCTGATTACAGTAAAAAGTCTCATGGACAGAGAGTCTACCTTCGTCAAGGACAACAAATACACAGCACTCATTGGTGCATATGACAACGGTAGGTGGGAGGCAAATCTCAAACTTGTACATGCTTATCTGGTTTTCTACACTGCTTTAGGGCCAAAACGTTTGGGCTTTATCTTACTGTGATGTTTTAGCTTCTATATAATTTTCAGTTGTTCTCCTGATGTATGTGTATATGTCTGTCACCTCACCAGATGAAGTCCCAGCTACAGGAACTGGTACTCTAATAATCCACCTCGAAGATGTCAATGACAATGCACCCACTGTTGAGGAACGTGCAATCAAGGTGAGTCTCTCTCTGAAAACCATTCTCAGTTTCACGTGGTTTATACAGTAATGAAAATATAGTTAGGAATATTTTTTTTCCTTTTCTGCCTATAGGTTCTCCTAAATCCTACAAACTGGTCCTTTTTTATTTTTTAAAGCAATTTCAATACAGAAACATTTTAAATTGACATTTTGGGTGCAGAACTTTTGATGGTAGGGGTTTTAAAATATATCACACAAAAGCCACTGTTGTGCAGTAATGAGTAAACAAAGACTTAAGTCTGACATTCTGTTTTCCCAGGTGTGTAACAAACAATCAGCTCAACAGCTGCTGACGGTAACCGATAAAGACGGACCAGGCTTTGGTGCTCCATACAGCGTCTCTTTACAGGGCATGGCAGCAAAGAACTGGACCGCTAGGATGAACGAATCCAGTATGTTGTGTGTGTGTGTGAATGGTATTTAGTGCCTGTACTGTAAAAGCGCTTTGAGTAGTCGTTAAGACTACAAAAGCGTTAAATAAATGCAATCCATTACTACTGCCATCAAATAGCCAGTTTCAGGAGAAACGTATAGGTCATTTCTAGGGGGAAAAAAAATTTAAGTTTTAAAAGGCCAGCAGACAAAAAACAATTAGGTCAAGAAAGAGGTTAAAAAAAATGTTCACTGTTGAGACCTGAAATTTTTCCACGTTGTTTTTTGCTGTTCTGTTCAGCTGGCCAAAAAGTCAAAGTTTATATATAAGGTAGTCCATTCTCCCAGGCTAGTTAGTAAGTAAGCTCCACACATTTCAGGTTGTTTCAGGTACTGGGTCAGAGATGCTTTAGTTTAGGTATAAGAGATTGTTTGCTGATATTTGAATGATTGGAGTTTATTGGGGAGGCGATACACAGCATGAGAGTAAGCAATGTCTTAGGAAAACACCTTAGTGAAAATGAGCCCCTCATGCAATGCATTTACAATGAAGCTAGTTTGTTTAGGCCAAGATATGCTTTAACAGTGTTTTCCACAAGTTGAGAATTTACTTGTGGTGGTGGGTGGCGTGGGATGTGATGGCACGGCATGCCATCACGTTCAGTAATTAACTAGTCAAATAAAGGTTTATAATCTATTCTCTTTGCTACTACCAACGTTGTACTAACGTAAGCCTGGCTACCTGGCCTGAAGTGAATTGTTAGCGCTGTGACATGCCCGCGAGTTCACGAGGGGCAGGGGCTGGAGGCCACTGGTCTGTGTGCTATAAAATTACATCGTTGATTGGGGGGGGGGAATTGTAATTCGGATTTTATCTAGGGTATCAATCTACCTGGGCGGGGAGCCCGAGTAGAAATATTGTTTTACTTTTCTGTGAAAGCGTTTATGTGAAATCATTGTTGGAATTAGACAAAATTACAAACTTAAACGGCACATCAACTGCACAGGGGCTATAATGGTAATTTTCCTCTTTGTTGCAGAAACGGGCATCATCCTGAATTTAGCCACAGAGCTAGCCAGTGGAGAGTACACTGTGGTCCTGAGGGTTACAGACAACCAGGGCCTGGGGCAGGACAGCACGGTGCAGGCCACAGTGTGTGACTGCGCTGGGGAAGAAGTGTTATGCAAAGGGCGTGTGGCAGGCATTGACCTGCCTGTAATCCTGGGAATACTTGGAGGCATCCTGTTGCTGCTCAGTAAGTCTGATATTTGATTTACGTTGTATATGTAAAGATGCTTATGCTTTCTCTGCGATGTAGGAGGTGGTTGGACTTGTAATAGTCTATATCCTCGACGTTCCACTTCCGGGATTGCTCCCTTGCCAACGGAGATTCCTCTAGATTTCAATCATTTAGGCTGGATGTCCGTCACCTTCCGCTTCCTTTGTGTTGGCATTTTAAACTCCAGTCGATTTGAGGACTATGGTTAACCTTTTCTCAGATCTCTGCAGGGTAAATCCAGACAGCAAGCTAGACTATCTGTCCAGCTGAGTTTTCTGTTGCATGACTAAAACAACTTTTGAACGTACACGTTGCACCAAAACAAGTTTCTTCCCGAGGCTATTTTGCAGAGGCGCTGTTGCTCCCTACGGCGCTTAGCGCCACCCAAGACGATTGGGATTGGTTTAAAGAAATGCCAATAAACCAGAGCATGTTTTTCTCCCATCCTGGAATGCTGTGTGGACTCGCCAGACCCTCTTCCACAGCGCCGCGGTGGAGGAAGTTCTGGCAAAGTGAGACTAGACTTGTGATGACTTAATCATGGGTGTGTTGTATTAAGCTTTGTGCTCTGTATGTTCAGTGCTGGTGTTGCTGCTGCTGCTATTTGCAAGACGGAGAAGAGGAGAAAAGAAGGAACCTCTACTGCAAGACGACGATATCAGAGACAACATTTATTACTATGATGAAGAGGGAGGGGGGGAAGACGATCAGGTAAATTATGACTGAGATTTGGAATAATTTCTTCCTGACAGGGCTCAATCAGGTGGGCATCATATGGTTACTTAAAATAATCAAGGAGGTACATCAAAGTCAGAAACAGAAAGCATTGACTACATGTCTCTGGCAGTCACTGCTAAGCAGCGCTGCTGTCAGGCACCTAGTTAAAATTAATAGAAAGACGTTCACCAGCCAGACTGTTTTCAAACATCTGTAGCTTATCAGTTCTCTGATCAGGTGTTTTTTTTAGTGATAGCGCCACATCTTTTTACACATTTTCTGGAGGAAAACCCAGTGGAAGTTGAGTCAAGTGATTAGGGCCAGGTGATAATTCAATATGATCCTACTTTAGTAAAATTGTATCACAACTCTTTTTGCAAACATTTAAATTACCTGATTAACATTGTGCGCAGCAGTTCATTGTTTTAGGTAGTTGAAGTGGAGCTGATTTTAAAGTGCCCATATTATGAAAAAATCACTTTTTCTGGGATTTGGGGTGTTATGTTGTGTCTCTGGTGCTTCCACACACATACAAACTTTGAAAAAAATCCATCCATGCTGTTTAGAGTGAGATACGGTTTCTGAATGTGTCCTGCCTTCAGTCTCTGGGTGAGCTGTTCAAAATCGGCACGGCTTGTGACGTCACAAGCCGAAACGAGCAGGCTAACCGCAACCATTAGCTCGTAGCATGCTAATGCTAACGCTAGCATGCTACCTCGTTCTCAATAGCAAAGCACTGCTACAACACACACAAGTTCACCATAATCTACAAAAGAACTACTTAAATGTGCACCCTCATTTAGAAGTCTCCCAGCTAATCCTGCCTTGTAACTGACCGAAGTTGTAGAAACAGCCTGTCTTTTACTGTCTATGGAGCTAGCTAGCTGACATGATCTACATCTGAGCTACTGCACATGTGCAGTGCAATCAAAGATAGTACAGAAGAAGAAGAAGAAAAGAGGTCTCACTCTGTAGCTAAAACAGAGACCAGCTGAAAAGAGGATCTGCAGCAGTGAGAGAGAGCACTGCAGTACAACAAAAATATGGTGTTTTTTGAAAATTAAACCATGTAAACCTATTCTGGTACAACCTTAAAATACAATTATGAACCTGAAAATGAGCATAATATGGCTGCTTTAATGCAAAATATTGATCTGCTACATTACATGTGTTGTATAAATGTACAAATGGATGTTTTAGTTAAAATAAAGATGCTGTATCTTATGTGTGAAACCCTACATATGTCGCCATCAGGACTTTGATCTGAGTGTTCTCCACCGTGGTTTGGACAACCGGCCCGAAGTGTTCAGAAACGACGTATTGCCGAACTTCATGCCGGCTCCTCAGTACCGGCCTCACCCCGCCAACCCAGAGGAAATTGGCAACTTCATTGATGATGTGAGTCAAACATTCGAGAGATCATACAAACCTATTCAAATCTGACATTGTTAGAATAGGTAATTTATTACTGCTGTAATAAATTGTTTTTAAGGGGGGGTAAACACATTTGTTTGAAATCACAAATCACATTGGTCAACACAATCTTCAACATTATTCAATTCAAACCTCATGGGGCTCCTTTTGATTTCCAATTGTTTATGGTCCTGTTTGTTCGTCATGGCATGATTTTTTAAATATGGTTTTTGGTACTTGTCGCATCATCCTCTCTCCCCATCTTTTCTGACTTGATTCTGCTGTATAAAAAAAATACAAAAAGTATGTCAAATAACATATATCCTCTGCTCCTCTCAGAACCTGAAGGCAGCCGACAACGACCCAACAGCACCTCCCTATGACTCTCTGCTGGTGTTTGATTATGAAGGGGGTGGCTCTGATGCAGGAAGCCTCTCCTCTCTGAACTCATCGAGCAGCGGAGACCAGGACTACAACTGCCTCAATGAGTGGGGACCCCGCTTCAAGAAACTGGCAGACATGTACGGAGGAGGAGAAGATGATGACTTGCTGTAAATGTACCAAAGATCAAATAATTTGGATAGGCAGATGCACATATGGCTGAATGTATGTTAGATTGATTTAAACATGGACTGATAAAGGACTGCATCCCAGTGAAAGTATAGTACAGCTAGTAAGCCCAAAAGATGGGTTTTATTCTGTTTGTGGGTATTGACTGTTTATTGTTGTCTGTACAGTCCTGTTAGCAATAACAGGCACTGCTCAGAAGCCAAAGGATGAGTTTTTTTTTTTTATAAATGAGTTCCCCATTTTGAATGGTTAAGCTCTGTCTTTTAGATATCTGTTTAAATCTAGGCTGGCGACTGTGTTTTCTCTTTATTTTCTGTTCATTGAGTCTTGGAGCCAAATTATCTGGCTCATGGTTGATTTATGAATTTTGTGCAGATATTTCAGCCGGTGTTGTAGCTTACTGGGTGACACTGGATACATATACAGATGCTTGCAGTTGCACTGGTAACATTTGTTATTTTGGCAATGTACGGTACTTTACACTCTTTCTGTTTTTGTGTGTGTTTTGTACTACTACTTCAGTTAAATTGCATTGTTTTGTATTTCTGTTTGAGGAATGAAATTACAAATGATTAAGGGGAATTCTAGTTAGCCAGCCAACACTACATCACCCTTTGAGGCTGTAGTCAATGAGGTATCAATAAATGCTTTTTTTAAAATGTTGAATTGGTTGTTGTTGAAATGTTAAGTGTCTGCTTAGTTGACCTCTTTATCACATTGTATGTCTAAATGCTTTTTTGGCGCTACCTCCAATGGTACTTTATTACGAACGCTTTGTTAATTTTGATTTTTTTTTTTATGAAGTTACTCTTAATACAATGTGTTTGTGACTGGTCTTTTATTTAATTAAGGGACCGTTTGGTATTCATGGAATGGACCACCGGAGGAAAATAGGGGAGGGTCATGTCTTTTTATTCTTTGTTGAGGGGAGGCTTACCCAACATTTTTTAGCCTAGGGGGGGGGGTGGGGGGGGGCACCCAACTTTTGTATTCATGAAAACAGCCAAATTTCAAAGTGGCTTCCATGTAGCTCTTAGTCTCGGCCCTCCTTCGCTAATAGATGGGTCTGACCCATGAGTTTGCTGGGGGGCAGGGGGAGCACTGTCCCCTGGTGGCTGAAACGGGTAATTGCATTGTATAAAAAATGAGTGGAATAATTACATCTGGCATGACCAGATATTTTATAAATATCTTAAATAACACAAAACTAAATGGTGGTAGATAATACATCAGATTTCATACACTGCTTTAGTAAAACAAATGGCTGACAATGGGAGCAGCAGGATGCAAAAAACGAAAATTACTGTTGCGCTAGTCTGGACGTCTTGCCGTGCCAACTTTGCAATAAAGGTTTCCTAAATGCCATGTATATAAATGTGATGTCAGCTTACTAATTGATTGCGGGCTTTGTGTAGATTTGGACTTTTATACTTTATTCCACTTTGTTTAAACGGGGAAGTGGAGAGGCCTCGTTCACCTGTTTGGAGCTGGCTGGTGAATGTGACACTCGTATAGGCCTTGCTGTATACACCGTGACCCTTTTTGTGGATCTACTGATCGCTGTGGATTACTTTTTTTTCCGTGTCATTGGATTGCGGAAAAATACAGATCTTTTTTCTCAACGTGTCTTAACGTTATGGTGTGACTGCGCTTCGTTTCTGCGTTTGGATAGGCATCTCAACAGACTGTAGGTCGAACACTGATTGTTCACTGTTACATTTTAGTTGAATTTAAGTGTCGGGGCATTCCGCCACCGTTCTCTAGTGCGTTCCAAAACAGCCGTGCCGCGATTGGATTTCATAAGGGCGAATTGCTAAATTGTTACAATGTAATTTAAAATCTGCTTTAAAAATAAACATATGTTTTGGAATATAATGTTCAGCTTCGGCAGCTTTACCTATGTGCTAAATATACGACTGAGGAAGCCTAGTGACGAGTCCATAGCAACCAGTGTTGAATTTGTTATTTCCCAGTGTCCTTTGCTGAATAGTCTCAATGTTTTATTTCATATGAATACTAGTTTACTAGAGGAGTAACTTAGTATCTGAAGTAATGCTGTGTTTGTTTCCACAACAATGTTAGTGAGTAAATCTACTGAAATGGCCACCACACCATAACAGAGGAGTGTGATGTGTAAGATGAGAATGCAGAGGTTAACTCATGTATTTCATGGCTGTAAAAAATCAAATGGCATATGTACATATTTGCTAAGTGCAAACTAACACATAAGGGGAGGGTCATGCCTCTTCATAGAAAAAAAGGGTCATATAAAAATGATTACTGGCAAGGGGAGGGTCAAGTCTTTTTAGCCTAAAGGTCCCAAAACTCCTCCGGTGGCCCCTTAAATAAATAACGTACAGTCCCTAATGGAGAGTATTTCACGAAAAGACAGACATCAAAATGTGTACAGTAGCCTACAGCAAAGCAGCAGTCATGACAGAAGTATTGCAGGAGAGAGTCAAGTTCTTGAGTACTCGTGTGACAGTCATAGTGCAAGACTTCCCCTCAATGCAGGTGATTGCAGAGAAAGCTGTTTTAACACATGCACAGCAGTTTCTATTTACCCTGGCTAATTAGATCTCGGCCAATGTACTTAAAGTTGCTCCCCAAAACCCAACTGTCTGAGCCAGATGAGCATGGTGTCTGCTAAATTGGGTCCTAAAGGCATTTGATTTCAGTTTTCCTGTCCAATTGATGCTAGCCTATGTAATTTGCAGGGGGGGCTACGCATTAACAGAAGAGAAACTATTCAACAGGAACAGACTCCGACAACACTAGTGGTGTTCTGACAGTTCGCGCCACCCATGCAGGTTGAGTTACATACTAGTCTGATGAACTAATAAGCCTCTCACTTATGATGACCTATCCTAGCAAACAACATTGTTTAGCACCTACTTAGGTAAAGTAGAGTAGCTCTTACTGATCACCCAACGCATATACACACAAACACACATTTATCACTTATATTAGTATTATTTCACAAACGCACACATTATTTCAAGAAAATATAACCTATTGTTTTCAATTTTTGCATTTAAAGCTAATGTAATTTGCAGGGACAAATTTCATACAGTTGTCATGTGCCCATCGGACCAAATGTCACACTGCACCTGAAGAGAATAACAGTGGTCAGACATTTCTCAATAGAAGATAGAAGACAGAATAGGCTACTATTTCAAAACATTTTATATAATCAATCATTTACAGGGACAGAAATGACCATCATACTGTGAATTTCATGTGAGATCATTAAATGTAGCAGTGGACTTAAATGCATTAAGTACTGGGATACTATATAAACTATAGTGTCCTTTATTACTAGAGGCACCAATAAATGTTGTTATTTCTATACATTTTCAAAATGACTATACCATGCTTACACTGTCACTTTCTGTGTCAGGGTCGATCATGTTGCAGGCTTTGCAGTAGTCTTCAACATTGCCTGTTTGAAAAATAAATTAGACTTAGGGCGTTTTCACACCTGTAGTTCGTTTGCTTTGGTCCGAATCAGTTGGTGAGTTAGTAAACTTGGAGCAATTTGCCTTCGGTCGGTTTGGTTTGGTTTGGTTTCACACCTGGAAAAATCCAAGCGTACCAAAATGCGTCATTACAAATCAGGCAAGAACGTCCAGCCCTCTTATTGGTCGGATATGACTGGGGGCGGGAGCAAGAAAGTAAATGATATTTTGTTGTACATCGCTGATCTTGAGGACTCTATTCCAAAAATTCCTAAGATCTTCCACGAATTTGGCTCAATCTTCGGCTTTAAAATTAACTGGAATAAATCCCATCTTCTTTTATTGAACAACAGGCATGTGGCATCAGCCATTAGTGTGACAATACCAACCCAAAGCAAAATTACATATTTGGGTATTACCGTACACACATCGATACAGCGAGTTGTCCAGGACAACTATGAAACTATATTAAGTAGTGTTCAAAGGGATCTGGCCAATTCGTCTGCGCTGCCAGCATCACTACGGTCCAGGATTGCTGTTGTTAAAATAAACATAGTTCCTCGTGTGAATTTCTTAAGTACAATGATCCCCTTACCCCCACCAATACATTTCTGGAAGAAACTTGATACCTTAATTTGGCAGTATATTTGGAACAATAAACAACCTAGACTAAACTCTACCCTGCAATGTACCACAAACACGGGAGGCTTGACCCTCCCCAACCTTAAAGTGTATCACAGAGCCTTTCAGCTACGGGCCCTCAGAGTGTGGATGGACCCCTCATATACAGTTCCATGGAGAGAAATAGAGCAAAACCTCACTGGAAGTCTAATGGCCCTATCTTGCACCGAGCGCAATTGACTTTGTACACCGACGCACAGCAGATTTTTCCCTCCACAGACTCACGTTGGTAAATTAGGGACGGAACTTGCGCTCCCGGGGGCGGTTCAGCAAAAAGAGGAGGCGTGTTCCAGCGCAAACGTTCCCAGTGCTATTTTGCAGTTTCAAAAAACAATTCCGCCACCAGTGTTGGGCAAGTTACTTTTAAAAAGTAATTAGTTAAAAGTAACTAAATTAGTTCACTCAGTTACAAATTATGAAAGTAACTAGTTACTTCAGAAAGTAACTATTGCGTTACTTTCAAGTACATTTTTAAATGCTCAAATATGACCCCACCTCCACCCCTCTTTAACGGAACTTAAAATACATGTGCATGTTCAATTATTTATGATAAATCTGAATATTATAATGAAATATACACTTAATACAATACATTATTAACAGAAACAATGTACATAAATCTAAACTATTTTAATGTTGCTGTGGGACAAAGTGAGACTAGCCTCCAATCAAATGCCATGTATGTAGTAGATATTATGTTTATATAGTGGATCGATACAAATAACACAACACCTCAACAGGCCACAACTGGGCAAAATTAAATTATGCTTGTTAAGCATTATACCAAAAATAAATAACAAATATACACTCTTTGTAGTGCAAATAACGTAAGTGGCCTGATGTTTATACTTGTGCGCTGGGGTGTGCGTCGAGCCGGCATGTGTGTGTGTGTGTCTGTGTGTGTGTGTGTGTGTGTGTGTGTGTGTGTGGGGAGTAGGTGATAGAGCAAGGGAGAATGAGAGAGTGACCAAGGTGGAAAATCTGTAGCAAGAATAGTTAACTATCTCGTTGATTTCATAACGCCATACCTGTCTCTCTCTCGTTGACTGACTCGCTTGTGTTGTTTGCTGTGTGTCTGACTATGCGTGCTTTTGAACACCCGCCCAACTCTACCTCTGATTGGCTTACCATGACATTTTACTCAACCTCAGCCAATCGTCAGCATTTATGCGCTTGTGTCGTGCACTGCCCACTAACCAAAGAAGAACAGTAAAAAAAAGTATTTGCCTCTCGGCTCAGACTCATTTTTTGGCAGTAACGGCGTTATTAAGATGGGAAGAGTAAACAATTAGATCACTCGTTACTGAAAAAAAGTAACGCCGTAGTAATGTAGAGTGTGCACACCGCACATACACTTTGCTTCTCTCATCTCACGGACCCAGCAGTTCCCATTTTTGCAAACCATACATAAATACAAGGAAAAATATGACCTTGTTTTACACAACATTTCCATGAATCATGGATGTGTTGATGACATAAATGAGGAAATATTAGAGGACTTAAGGAGATGTGATGTTGAACTGCATGTGCCAATGCCACTTAAAGGACAATTCCGGCGCAAAACAAACCTAGGGGTTATTATCAGATGTGTACCCACTCTGTCACTCTCTGGGACATGTTTTCATGCTAATCGAATGAGTTTTTAGCTTGAAAGACGCTAGCGTGGCCCGCCGATTAGCTTACAACGCTAGTATTCGGGGCACAGGGAACGTAAAAACAAATCGCTATTCAGGCTCAAAATACCACCAAACTTCAACGGTAGCATAATGATGGTCCCTAAATGTTAACCGAAGCATTGAGAACTTTGTAAGTGTACAGACAGTTTATGGAAAATATACATTATAAAGACACTCACGTCATGACTTACAGCTGGCGATGCAAACTAAAAGCAATTTGCTCAATATATCTGAAATAATCGCACTCTGCATAACTTGTCTAGTGTACTTACTCAGTGGATAACTGTCCATCTGGTCCCTCCGGTCTGGGTCGCCGAAAAAGTTTGAAGTACAGCCCTGTTTATCAGAGAGGGGAAATCTTCAGACTGTACAAAACACTGCGTCTCTTGGGCATCGCGACGCAACAGGTCCCACTCCTTGCAACACAGACACTCCTGTTCAGTGGCCATAGCTTCACAATGGCCACAGGTACATCACCAGTTTCCCGAAGTACAAGGCTGTGTTGCGGCATTGACTGCCGGTAGCTCTCTCTCTCTCGTAGCCCTTTCACGGAGCTCCCGCAGCTCTTTGTTCAATAAACTGTCTGTACACTTACAAAGTTCTCAATGCTTTGGTTAACATTTTGGGACCCTCATTATGCTACCGTTGAAGTTTGGATGTGGTTGCAGAAGTGCAGGATCTGCTTGAAAATGGAATTCAAGGAAAGAAGGTTTTGATGCGTTGTGTTGTATGTGATGCTCCAGCCAAGGCAATGGTCAAAGCAATGAAACTGTACACCGGATACAATGGATGTGACAAATGTACACAGAAAGGGCAATGGGTGGATGGCTGTGTAACATACCTTGAGGTTCAAAACACCCTGCAAACCAATGAGATGTTTAGAAGAGAGATGGCTGCTAAGGAAACAGAGGGGCTTACAGTTTCCCCGTTTCTGAAACTTCCCATTGATATGATCAAAATGTTTTCCATTGACTACATGCACCAAGCTTGTTTAGGTGTAATGAGGAAACTGCTGGTGGAATGGGTGAGGGGAAACAGGCAGGTCAGACTGTCTGCTGGACAAGTTCAACAAGTCAGCGGAAGACTAGCTTGTTTGAGAAAATCTATTCCAAGTTGCTTTACCAGGAAGCCACGGAACTTGGAAGAAGTGGACCGATGGAAGGCTACAGAGCTGCTTCAGTTTGCCCTGCACGCAGGAAAAATGGTGCTCAAGGACATTCTGTCAAGCCCGCTGTATAAGCATTTCATGGCTTTCAGCGTACTAAATATTTTGGTTTCACCCAATCTGGCATGCAAACACGCAGACTACAGCAGAAGTCTGATGGTGTATTTTGTGTCAAAGACAGCAGAGCTGTAATTTTGCACTTCATGGTGTATAATGTTCATGCCATGCTCCATTTAACAGATGAAGCAGAAACTTTTGGATGCCTGGATGCATGCAGTGCCTTTCGGTTTGAAAACTACTTAGGACAACTGAAACGTCTGGTCCGATTGGGAAGAAGACCACTCTTTCAACTGGCCAAAAGGCTCTCGGAGATTGAGCAGTGTCAGAGCCGCACCATTCCAGCACAAAGAAGGAAAATCTCAAGACCAAACAATGCATACATCTTGGAAGGTGACAAATGCTGCGAGGCCATTGAGGAGAGGAAGGACATGGTTTTGTGCAATGTGTTTGAGAAGGTGGAGCCTCTGTTCACAGATCCTTGTGATTCAAGAATCACCGGGTGCTTCAACCCCATGTGTCTATAGCCTAACCATGAACCTTGACAGGCACAACAAGGAGGCGGGCAGCACCCCCCCCCCCACACACACACACACACACTGCACATAGCTGTACATATCTGTACATATCTGTCTATATGGTTCATACTGAATATCCATAATTATTCTGTTTTTCTATAATATGTTACTGTTAACTTACATCTAATTCTTTCAATTATTTTTTTCATTGTGTTTATTTGCTATGTACACTTGCAATTAGTCTGTACTCGGCTGATATTTGATATCTGTATTTGAGCAATGTATCACTTCATCCTTTTTCAAAACTAAATAAACAATGCATTGCAAAAACACCTAGAGGACTTTGTCTGTGACTGTTCTTAATGCTATCTATGTTGCTCTATTTGCCATGCTGTTGTCTCTTAACAGATGAAGAACTTCACAATTGTTGAGTTTTCAGACAGTGCTATAGAGTTTGTGCCATCTTCATGGGTGGACAGATCTACAGAGGTATGCAGTTGTGTAGATTTCTTTTTCGTCACAATTTCTTTTACCATTCTAAATGTTCTCCTCACCACATTTTAAGAAATTATCTGAAATGAAGTACATTTTTCCAAAAGGTTTTCCACTGCTATTGGACTGCGCACAATGTGAGGGCCCAAGTCAAAGCGTGCCATTTGCCCAACAAAAGCTGGGCGAAATATCCAGTGAAGAAACTCTGGCTGTGTACAGGTGACCTATTGCTATATATCTATATTTATATCTATATATCTATATCTATATATTTGACATTTATTTATTGGAGAGGAATAACCCCTTGAGATGAACCATCTCGTTTTCGAGGGGG
Source organism: Sander lucioperca (assembly GCF_008315115.2). NCBI lineage: Eukaryota > Metazoa > Chordata > Actinopteri > Perciformes > Percidae > Sander > Sander lucioperca. The sequence goes on from NC_050187.1 coordinate 8,500,046, forward strand.
TTCTCGAGTCCAGATACAGAAATTAACATTGACCTTACAGCGGCAGTCAAACAGAAGGAAAAAAAAAACAACAACAATAAAAAACAACAGCTTACTTTACAATAATGGTAAGTGCAAAAATATATAATACATAACTCATACAAACAAGACATTCACTCATACAAGACTCTCCAAAGGTTGCTCACTCTTCCCTCAACAAAGTAAACACATGAAATATATATGTACCGAAACACACATCTAGACACCAGTAAACACGTATGCACACATAAATGTAAGAGATTAAGAGATTAATGCACCATGCTTAAAATAGGTTTCATTTAGTCCAGTTTAAGGGTATCAACTCTATCAGTGGTAACCATTGTAGAGCAATAGTAAAGTAAAGTAGTGGCCACCAATAATGCTCCAGCATCTGTCCTGACCTGTGCACTCAAACCAGCACATAGATCTCAAAAAAAAAAAAAAAAAAAAAAAAAAAAAAACATTAAATGCAATTGCATGTATTTTGAAGATGTTGAGCTAGGGCATTTTTAAACATTGGAAAGGAAGTCAAAGAGCGAATTGAAATTGGAAGGTTATTCCACTCATAAGGTGCTTTATATTGAAATGCATATCTTCCTATTTCTTTGTTGACTTGAGGAATAAGAAAATAGATTTGGTTATTGTGTCGCAAGTTATAAAATGAGCTGAATAAGATTAGATATTGTTTTAAATAAGAAGGATAGTCCATATAAATGCATTTAAAAATAAATTGTAACCAATGAAAACGCCTTCTATCTGGTAGGGTAAGCCAGGACAGTTGATGGTACATTTCACAATGATGTGTTCTCTAGGGGGAGCGGAGAATAAATCTACACAGACTATTGTAGGCAGTGTTAAGAGACTGAAGGCAGGAGGCTGTAGTATTTTGGTATACAATATCGGCATAATCCAAAATTGACAGTAAAAGTTGAGAAACAATTCTTTTTCTAACAGAAAAATTAAAACAGTTAATTGATTGGTATAAAATTCTAAGTGAGCAGTTGAGCTTATTAGTTATATTATGTACATGAGTGCTAAAAGAAAGATCAGTCAAGCCAAAGGCCAAGATACTTGATATAGTATAATTTTATACATATATATATATATATATATATATATATATATATATATATATATATATATCTCTAAATGTTAAATATATATCTAAATGTTAAATTTATATCTAAATGTTAAATGTTAAATCTAAATATATCTAAATCTAAATCTTAAATATATATCTAAATATTATATCTAAATCTAAATCTTAAATATATATGTAAATGTTAAATCTAAATCTTAAATATATATCTAAATATTATATCTAAATCTTAAATATATATCTAAATGTTAAATGTTAAATCTAATTCTTAAATATATATCTAAATATTATATCTAAATCTAAATCTTAAATATATATCTAAATGTTAAATGTTAAATCTAAATGTTATATCTAAATGTGTCGCCAAGTGTAAAGCTAAATATTTAGAAAATATTCAAATCCCCAAGGAAACCACGCCCACTGCAGTGGCTTCAAATCTTACTCTTTTACGCTTCAAATCGCGCTGCACCGCAATTTTCAGTCAACACCAGTAGCTAAATACTAACTACAATGGAGCTGTTCGACTAATGTTACTGGATTAAAACACATTTCGGTCAGTATTTTGTATTATTGACTTATATCACAGAAATGTCTTAATATTTGTGTGTACTATAATGCCGTTGTTTTGTTTGACTCATATTTCATATATTAGTTTAACGTTAGTTTGACTCATCCTTCACAAGCAATCTAGCTAGCTCACACACTGCAGCCGACATGTCATCTGAACAGGCCTCGCAGCACTGTAACTAGCTAAGTTAGCTAGGTCTCACAATGCGAGACTGAACAGCAGCAGGCCTGTCACACTATAGCCACATGTAAGTAGTTTTCAATACTTTGGTGACGTTACCGTATTTTATTAACCTGAATTGTTGCTATATTAGCTTGCGAAGGAGCTATCCGTTGCTAACGCTAATTTATCTCAAAAAGCAGAAACGTTAGCTAATTACTGCCAAGATATGATTTCACTAGAGACCAGAGAGGTGTTGTAAGACTCATCAAGTGTTGTCATGTGTTTACACTGTCTTACAATGAAACCATATCTTGGCAGTAACATTTCAATCAGGAGAGACTGTTTGCAGATATGCAAAATGTTTTATTGAACAAGAGCATAATTTGAACATAGTATTGGAGATTGAACTCCATCGTTATATTAATACATTTGTATTAATACATTAGATATATTAATACATTTAATATATAGGGATAGGGAACCATGATGTAACCCCCCCGATGGAATCTAGACACCGGTGGCTGTGGAGAAGGCCGGAAGACCAGGCCGAGGGGGCACTGGAGTGACAGTCGTAGAACCACCAGGACGGGAGGTGGAAGGGGAGGAGGAGGGACGACGCCTTTCTGAAATGACAGCTGATGGGTCCGATGCGGGATCAGACTCGAAATCCGACATGGCGAGACAGCAGAGCACGGTACAAAACAGCGAGGAAACGAGCGCCATACAGCCGTCCGACTGTCAACATGACGCCTTTCTGAAATGACAGCTGATAGCACAGGGAGAGAAAGCGCTTTTAAACGTGTTGAGACGCTGTGATTGGCCTATGAAATCTTTGGCCTTTCCTGATTGGATTATCAGAAGGAGAGCGCCTCAAGCACTGATTCGCTTTAGGAGAGACTGATTGTTAGGTCTTCCTGAAAGAATTTACGCTGAGCTACATTTCAATCAGGAGAGACTGTTTGCAGATAGGCAAAATGTTTTATTGAACAAGAGCATAATTTGAACATAGTATTGGAGATTGAACTCCATCCAAAACGTGACTGAAATTGGAACATGAAGGAAATAGTAGCCTACACACGAAAATGAAATACGATTTTATTTATAAAATATGTAGCTTACCTCTGTGTGGCACGGATCTGAAACAGAAAAGCAAAAACAGTGATCTGTACCGAAACAGTATTCGAAATACTGCCCGTATTTCGGTCATCGGCGACTCAGGCCCGGTAAAACACGGCATCTCCGCCGGTACGGCAATTCAGGCCGGCAAACACGGCATCTCCGCCGGTACGGCAATTCAGGCCGGCAAACACGGCATCTCTGCCGGTACGGCAATTCAGGCCGGCAAACACGGCATCTCCGCCAGTACGGCAATTCAGGCCGGCAAACACGGCATCTCTGCCGGTACGGCAATTCAGGCCGACAAACACGGCATCTCCGCCGGTACGGCAATTCAGGCCGGCAACACGGCATCTCCGCCGGTACGCAACTCAGCCCGGTACATATGACACATAGCACACATTAATTACTAGGCTATAGGCTATGAACAGAAATTCCCGTCGAAGTGAACACTAGCTGAAGAATTACACCACCACCGGTTATATGCTGTTACGGCAACTCGGCCGGTAAAAAATGAAGAAAACAGGGCATCTCCGCCGTTTACGCAATGTAGCAGTAAACAAAAAACATTTTCTTTTTACCATTAGGCCTACACTTATATCTCTAGTTCGACATGAACGATTGCTCATGGATGTGAGACATGCCACCAACGTGTCACAATAAAAACACCGCCACAAGTTATACCAAGCTTACCGGATTACGGCTTTAGGGATCGTTGATTTGTGAGGACAACGTCGACGTCAGGACGAATATATGCAGTATAAGCCGAAGAAGACCACCGACCCAGCCTTTGCAGCGAGGTCCGAGACATCCCTTGATTGGCCGTTGTGGTTGCAGCCCCTATCCTGAATGAATGCCCTGAATAATGTTGTGGTGAAATGCCAGATTTGAGGAGAACTGCTTCCAGATGTTGCTTAAACCACCCTTTAGACAAGGGACAATCCCCCGAAATAATGAACAGAGGTGCGAGGGAGTTAGTAGAAGGCCTTGCTGAAAGATAATTCAATATGGATTTAAATGGGAAAAATAATGTATCTGTGCGGGCGACAACTACTGAGCAAGCTCCTCCGTGTTTAGAATGCTTAAGATGTAAGCAGTAATGATTAGCGTGAAAGGTCAGATCAGAGAAAGTGATATCACTATCGGGGTTGAAGGATTTAAAAGGAGTAGCGAATTCACCGCATCTGAGAAATGCGTAGAAAGCTAACAGGAAGACAGACTCCAGAAGTGTGTCTATGTAAGGGGAAAAAACCCCTATCCTGAGTCTCGACACTAGTTGATGTAGAATACCGAGAGTGATAGGCTGCCTGAGGTCAGGGGAAGAAGGGTGAGCTTTAGAGACGCCTTTCAACAGCAATTTTATAGACTGATTAGAAAGGAGGCTAGGAAACGACGGATCGTAACATTTTATGTGAAACTGAATACCTGCAATCAACCCACGAGTGTACTGCACCTTGAAGTTGCGAGTATTGGTACAATAACATATGAAGGCACAAATACTTTTAACAAGAACTGGTCTGAGAGGTACACAAATGATTACGCAAAATAAAGAAAAAGTATGCCAGGCAAAATCATAGGTTTTAAGAGTGGAAGCCGCTAGACCTTTCCTCATGTACATCCTAGAAGAATCTAGATAATGTTGCAAGGGGTTTAGATTTAATGCAGCGCTAGCTCTTGGAGAGAGGGAAGCTCTACTGGGACGGGGCTGGCTGATGGGCAGAGGCTTCGAAAGGTCTGAAAGTGAAAATGAGACAGCGCATCAGCCTCATTGTTAAAATGCCCGGGGACATGACGGGCGGTGATGATGAAATTATTCATAACCGCGGACCATGTGATGCTTCTCATGAACGGCATGATTTTGCTACACGATGAGCGCCCTCTATTGATTATACTGACGACTGATTGGTTATCACACATGACTGAGATGCGTTTGCGCTTCCAGTGATGCCCCCAGACGCGGCAGGCTACGACAATGGGGTAGATCTCATGCAGGGCTGAGGAATCAGACTGGGAAAAAGTGGGAGGCCAGTGGCCTGCGAACCACTGGTCCTGAAAAAATCCCCCAAAACCCGCGGAAGGGGCAGCGTCAGTGAAAAACCGCACCCCGAAATAGAACTTAGAGTCCCACTTAACACCGAAGAGGGGCCACGGCGAAGGGTGAATGGGCACTATTTTAAATGCATCGGTGATGTCTACCTTGGAGAGCCATGCGCCAACCCCCGCCAGCTTGATCAATCTAATGGCGTTATCCACAGTGGCATAATGCAGAGAAAAAGGGACGGGCGGAATAAGACTATTGATGCTCGCGACAGGCCCGTTGTGCGGCGCTGATAAATCAAAGATTAGGCGTTTCTTCCCAGAATACTTCCTAATAGCCACGCCGATGGGACTGACGCGAAAAACGGCGAACGGAGACGAGCTAAAGGGACCGATGACGTACCCCTTATCGACCTCCGACGCCAGCAGCCGAGAAACGGTTGCGGGGTCGGAGACCGCAGAAAGGAGATTCCTCGGGACGAACGAGACGGAAGAAACATCGAGCACGCCCACTCTAAAACCCTGAGAAAGCCCGGAGAGCAGGTGATCCACAAACACAGAGTCAGGATGAAAAGCCAATTCATCTGCAAAATTACGGAGATTTAATGGGGTGGATGGGTGAACAGTCATTATATCTTTGAGTCGGGCCGAGGCTTCCGCCGGGCAGCCCGAGGCGCCCCCCGCCCCGCCGGGGGCAGACCGAACGGGGGTGTGCATCCCGGCAAGCACTGCAGACATGAAGAAAAATACAATTGGGAAAAGAACAGACACCTTCATTAAAGTTATTGCAAATGGGAGGATTGTAATTCTGAGAAACCGTCCACGGGAAGGCACGCCGGGCGGGGAACCGCGGCGAGGGGGCTGAGAAGCGGCACCGGGGCCCGGGCGAAACACCGCCATGGGGCAAAGGGCGGCCATGTGCCCCGGAGCGCAGCAGGCGGAGCATGCAATGACCTGCGCACCGCCCACGAGCATCACGAGGAGCTCGAGATCCATCACGGACCAGTCCATCCGGACGTTGGACCGCGCGAGATGCAACGCAGCCTTGCTGGAGAACGCCTTGTGGTATTGGAAGAACACATTCCTTCCATACTTCAAATTCAGATCCCCGATTAGCGCTAAGTAGGAGTCCAGTTCCGGTCTCCTATCCAGGTACACAGAGCAAATAACGTCCCGAAACAACCCGAAAGCCACCAAGAACTGCCCGATGGACAGCTCCTTGCATAACCTGGGATCCGCGGACTTAAACACTGCTGAAAACCCGTCCCCGGACACCAGATTTTTTTCACATTCCGGGGAAGGCAGAATTAGGCTTACCAGGTTGACATCCTTGCCCTGCAGGATTTTCGCCCGCAAGCGCCCAGAAATGTTGGCAGCAGCGGGAATATATGGCCTACCTACGAACGGGGCTGGAGCAGAAGTGGCCAGGGAAAAGTCGGCTTCTCCGGGGGCTGTATGGGCCGGCTGAGAAAAACCGTGCGCCGGCAGAGACACGGAGGCCACAGCGGTGGCGGCGGTGGAGGACCCGAGGAAAGCGGGCGAGCGTTCAATGGACTGCAGCCTTGCGTCCATGGACTGAAGAGAGCCGGCCCGGGATTGAAGAGAACCGAGAATCAGAGCCGTGTCAAATGACCCACTCGGCACGGCCGCAGCAGCCGCCAAGCTGAGGGAACCCGCACCGCGCCTCTTCGGCAGGGCACGAGGAGGGGCGTCCGCCTTCGCAGACCGCTTCCGACCGCGAGCCACCGCGGGAGCAGGAGGCGGGGGAACCGGTGAGATGCATCCGACCTGAGCAGCCAGCTCGCGGAGCTCCGAAGAAGATAAGCCCGGAGCCGCCGCGATGCCTCGATCCCGAAGCTGCAGGATGATCCTTTCCGACGCCGCGCCGGCCGAAACGGGAACAGGCAGAAAGGCCAGAAGAAGCTGGAATTGCCGCCGGCGATGAGAAGAAATCCGGACCTGGGTCCGATGCGGGATCAGACTCGAAATCCGACATGCCGAGACAGCAGAGCATGGTACAAAACAGCGAGGAAACGAGCGCCATACAGCCGTCCGACTGTCAACATGATGCCTTTCTGAAATGACAGCTGATAGCACAGGGAGAGAAAGCACTTTTAAACGTGGTGAGACACTGTGATTGGCCTATGAAATCTTTGGCTTTTCCTGATTGGATTATCAGAAAGAGAGCGCCTCAAGCGCTGATTCGCTTTAGGAGAGACTGATTATTGTTAGGTCTTCCTGAAAGAATTTACGCTGAGTTACATTAGTTAGCTACTGCTTTTTGACATAAATTAGCTAGCTAACGTTAGCGTTAGCAACGGATAGCTACTTTGCAAACCAATAAAATATAGCCTTGGCAAACAGAATTAAGGTTAATAAAATATGATAACTAGCTATGTAACCAGTATTACAAACTTCTTACAAGTGGCTGGATTGTGACATTTTAGTTGTGTTCGGATGAATATGTTGGATGCATAGCTGGACTTTATCCATGCTGGGCTAATGTTAGATTGCTTAGGAAGGATGACGTTAGTCACACACGGAGATATATAATTCAAACAACGGTATTGTGATTAACACAACTATTAAGGCATGTCTGTAATATACTGGTCGGTCAATAATATAAAATACTGTAGATCAGTGCTTTCCAACCCTTCTGGTCTGAGGTTCCCCCACAGCCCTGTCATATAAACTCACATACCCCGCCCTATCAATTCCCAATGTGTTCACACTATTTATATTTGAAGTGAATATTCTTACATTTTCATGCAATTGAACTGTAAACATTTAGGTTGGTTTGGTCAGAAATTCTACTAACTAGACCTTTTACTTGAAGTGTGGTTAATGTTTCAAAAGTCATCCATTACTTTTAGCTAATCATTTCAACTGTTAGCTAAGTCAGTAGGCCACTTTTAGCTATTTTTTTCTACCATTGATTACTTCGCTATATGTTTTAACATATGTGTTGAGCTGTCTTAGCTGATATATTGTTTTAAATCAATCATAATTCAATTATTATTTTGATTAGTTAAGCTACTCCACAATCTTTCCAAGTACCCACTGGCTACAGCAGAGATACCCTTTGCTGGGGCATCACGGCAGGTGTTGTGTCAAAGACTGTTTCCCTGTAGATGTTTCCTGCTACTTGCGATCTAATTGGAGACAAACAGCCAATCAGAATTGACCTTTTGTGCAGCGCAATTTGAAGCCACTGCAGTGGGCTTGGTTTCCTTGGGGATTTGAATATTTTCTAAATATTTAGCTTTACACTTGGCGACACATTTAGATATATATTTAAGATTTAGATTTAGATATAATATTTAGATATATATTTAAGAATTAGATTTAACATTTAACATTTAGATATATATTTAAGATTTAGATATAATATTTAGATATATATTTAAGATTTAGATTTAACATTTACATATATATTTAAGATTTAGATTTAGATATAATATTTAGATATATATTAAAGATTTAGATTTAGATATATTTAGATTTAACATTTAACATTTAGATTTAGATATAACAGATATAAATTTAACATTTAGATTTAACATTTAGATATATATATATAATTTCTGTCTCAAATGTGAGGAAAATGCACTAAATGTGAGGAAAGTGAGCTAAATGTTGAAAATTTATCAGCTAAAAAATTGTAACCGAACTTTTACATTCGGCACCCCATATGCGTGTGCGTGTGTGTGTTATGTGCGCCTCACGTCATAACAACAACAAGCAGTTTGGCTGTAACATTAAAGTTACTAGCTGTCAGGTAACCTAATTGTTTAAGCTTACATTGAACATGCTAGCGGTTGGCCTGTTGGGTAGCTGAAAAGTCTGTGTAATCTATAAATAAAAATCAGTGTTGATACAAGCATCAGTGTTCCTTGAATTGCTTAATTAGCTTCTCTTGTAGTGGTGCTCTTTTCCAGGGCATATAATACTCTCAGCTTTATTGTGGCTTTTGGGAAGGGTTATGGTTATGGCTATTGTATTTAGCAGACACTTTTGTCCAAAGCGACAAAATATGAATCTTACAATAGTTAAAATTAACAGTAAACAGTTTTTAAACGTTGCTAAGCCAATATTAAGCAAATTAGTAATAATAACAATAATGGCAATACAATATCAAATATCAATAATAAAAAATAATCAAATACCATAAATATACAAATCATAACTCTAAGAATTAATTAAAGATCAACAGATAAGTCTTGAGACCCCTCTTGAAGGATCCAAAACTATCACATGAACGCAGAACACTAGGCAACTCATATCATAGAATGCACGCATATTTTAAGAGGACTGTCTGCAGGGAATGTGTCTGACCAATCACGGTGGGTGTGGGCCACCTGGGCCAAAAATGCCAGGGACGATTTTTTGTCCCAGTCCAGCCCTGTCCGTAAGTTAACATTTATGCATGCATTTAAGAAACCAGAGTCATAGTTCCTACCAAGGTCAGCAAGGTCTTTTCAGGTCAGCAGACATCACTGCCTCCACCACCTGCATGTAAGTTTTTTTTGTTTTTTTTTTGTCTTTTGTAATGCCTTTGTTTTCGCCTAATGTAACAGCATATGTTTATCTTTTGCAATGGCATGTGCAAGAAACGTACCATAAATGAACTGACCGATATTCATATCTACTTTCTTTTTAGATGAGTCTACACCATACAGGAAATCAGCTGGTTCCCCAGAGCTGGATGGGTCTATTCTGACGCAAGCTCGCCTGCCACTTCTTGGGACCCAGTTGAAGGTAAAGTGGCTTTGAATTTTCCATTTTCAATTAAATACAATTTGATGACAAGGAACTTGAGAGTAACTTAACGTTTTTGTTGTTGTAAACAGCAGAAATCATCACACGCTCAGCCATGGAGATGGAAATGAGAGGTAAGAAGACTCAGTTAAGTTGTTCACATATGTAAGTATATAATGTATAACAACTAAAACTAACACCATTAATTTTTCCATAACCATGAAGACATCCATTAACCGCATGGCACAGCGGATGGACGCATTTGAGGAGAAGATGGATGAGCTGCTCTTGCTCTTGAGGAGCTCCCAGTCACCTCACTCTGCTTCAGTCAATGACATGTTGCTGTCGCCCTGCTCGACAGTCACCGAGCTGGAGGAGTTCGACAGGAGTCTCGGTCAACAGGAGAGGAGGGACAAAATGGTAATTAAGTGGCCATAGTCCTGCCGTAAGATTAAGACTATATAATTGCATAAATTCAAATATCATTACACCTGAACTGACTTCTCTTACAAAATGAGACTGTACAAGCTCTCCACTTTGTTCTACATGTATAATTTGTATTTCTATATGTTTTACAGCAACTTTTCCTTACAACCCTCGGAGGTTCGACTGGAGGTACTGCCATCCGTCGCATGCTACGGCGGGTGGCAACCAATGATGTGCTAAAACAGTATAGCCTGCGGGGCAGAAAGGCAAAGAAGACCTTCCAGGACCTGACAATATACAGGGTTATAACAGGCAGGTGTTTTTTATTGTTCACATCAGTATTATGCTTATCTTGGCTCATAAGAGGTTTTAATTTGACTTGTAACTTTGCTTCATTTTGACTTCTACTCTAGTGGCCTCCCAGAAAAACTTGGAGGACTTGATTGGGCAAGTGCTGAAGTTTGCTAGCCTGGTTGACACCAGACCCTTCTCAGTTGTAACTGAGAGTGGGTCTGGGAAAGGTTCATTGACAGTTCATTTCCAAAGGGGCGTCACCAACGGACGCCGCTCAAATGCCTCTGGGCGCATTAGATAGCCCAACCAACGATCCGGGTGATGCTGCTCTTCAGTATAAAGCCCGCCTCAACGGTTGTGATTGGTGTAAAGCCCGCCTCAGCGGATGTGATTGGTGCCTCGATTTCGGGGACATTGGAAATGGGTTCGAATGGGCTCTTCGCCAGACTGACTTGCAGAGCAAATCTCAAATTTGCCGGAAGTTCATCAGGGTTTACCCAGGCTAGAAGTTTGCACCACACAGACGGTAAATTGAAATTCTTGATGTTGTGATATTCATAATAATCAAAGGAATGGGAAAACTATCTATTTGTGATCAGAAAAAAACAGGGTTGTTAGTAAGGCAATTTGTCTTGTTTTATGTCAACGTGTTCATTCTTAGTATGACATATCAAACTTTTGTTTTTCTTTTTAGGCCAGCTGAGAAGGACTGAGCCTTCAAAACCATGGAGCTGTATTTTTTATTTTTATTTTTTATATTATTTTATTAAAGCAATTTTTGCCACTTTAGCCATTCATCACACACATTACATACTTCATTCCAATATGCATCTTGCACACTACATTTGCACTATTGCACTTTTACTTTGCACTCTACATCCCACTCCATTTGTACTTGTATTGATGAGTTTTTTTTAGGCCTTTTATATTTTTTGTATTTTGTTAATTTTATATTTTATAATAAAGCTTTTTTTTAAATCCTATTCAAGTTTGCCTGTTCATTCTTTCATTCCTGCTAATATATAATAATTCATTCCTGCTCATGCACAGTGTAAATTAACAATAAAATTGGTACCATTGTTAAAGTTTTTTAAAGGTTAGGGGAATGTAAAAAAGAACGTTAGGGGAACGTTCGCTAAAGGTTACAATGTTAGGGGAACGATAAGGGAACGTTCCCTAAAGGTTCAATAAAGGTTACAACGTTAGGGGAACGTTCTGGGAACGTTCGATGTAATTCGCCATTATAATAGCAATCCGCCATGGAACAAGCGTGCCTGCTTTTAAAGGGAATGTGAGATAACACTCTCGTACTCTCGTTTTTCGGGTCAAATGGCCTTTTGAATAGGAGTGCTAGGGGCTACTATGGTCACATCAAAATCACTATTTTTAAAACACTAACAAGGCTCGACACAGCATGAAACTTTGCTCGAAGTCTCACCAGGGGCTCTAGCTACACATGAACTCGAGCATTGAGAACATTGTTTGTGCACAAAGAGTTTACTAAAAAGAAAAAGTTTTGAACAACTCACTGCTTGACTGGCAAGATGGCGACGAGGGGGAAAACAACTGCTAAATTGAGTTGTTCAAAACCTCTCTTTTTGGTCAACCTGATCAAAACCAGAATATAACAAAGCCCTATGAGGGAAAGGGCTTAAGGTTAAACCCCAAACCCTTGCATTACAACCACAACATCATGAAACTGTAACGTATTTCACTTACTTTTTTGTGAAGTAGTGTAGGTTATGTATCCAACACGGGAGTCAGGACAGGACTTGAATCGGTCACCTGAGAGCAGAGGCACTGTCTTCCCCCTACTGGTGTGGGATGTAATGGTTGGATTTGTACACTGAACTTGTTAGAAGTGAAATGAAAGAAGTGAATTTTCTTAGTTGTGAAAATCGTTCTATTGATAGATTCTTGTTTTAAATATTTTCACCTAATACAGTTAAAAAAAAGAAATCAAGCACAAAAGTATTGTTTTTAGCAAATAAATATCAAATATCAGCCTAAAAATAAATATATTCTCTTGCTATGTGGTTTATCTTACTTAGATGTTAGAAGACCAATCATTTTGAGTGAATCTAAATCAAGTGACTGCAAACCTTTTATATGCTACTTCAAAAACTTAAATGGAGCTGGTTTAAATAAACATTTCAAAACCACACTCAGAACAACCAAAAACAACCAAATGGGAACGTTGTGTGGAGGTACAGTGCAATCACAGGAGAGCGTTTCAGTTGGTTGGTACCCTTAACGTTTAGGGAACATTATAACCCTGAGGGAATGTTAGTTTTTGGTTTGGTTTGAACTAACCTTTAGAGAACCATAAACTAATGTTCCCTAACGTTCCCTAAACGTTCCCTAAACGTTCCCTAAACGTTCCCTAAACGTTCTGTGTTAGTGGGGAATGTAGCTACTTCAGACCAACCCATTTTAGATTTGCGTCGGGCGCAAGAGTCATTTATCCCGCCGGCATAATAGCAACAGCACCCAAGATCCGCCCACAAAGCTACTTGCGTTTGGCGTTTGATACTTGGGCTTCAGATCGTTAAAATACTGCAAGACCTTGCCTTTGCAGGTGTGTGTCCAAAAAAGTGTATGCTAGCCTATGGCCCTATTATCACCAACACATTGACCAACTTTAAACAGGTGAAGGAGCAACTACACTACACCAATAAGTGGCATTGAATACCCCAATATGGCACAATGCACACTTAATGTCTGGTAACAAACCCTTTGCTTGTAAGCAGTGGACAGAGGTATTTATACTTTAGACCAGATATTCAATGAGAAATGTATGTTGAGTTTTGAAGACCTGAGCGCTAGTTTTGCGGTCCCCAGGACATCTTTCTACCTTTATCTTTGCTTAAGATCAGCCCTAAAATGTTATGGAGTGCCATGGGGGAACAGTCTTGAGGTACACCCAGTCATTAAATGTTTTGTTGATTTTCCTGTGAGAGGATTAGTGTCCAGGATTTATGCTAAACTGATGCAAGTGTCCATAGGAGAACTCCCAATAGTGGGGAAATGGGAGCGAGAGCTGAGCCCTGAGGGGAACAATTAATTGGGAGACCGTTTGGGACATCATTTTCCACTGTTCCAAGAACCCAAATTACCAGCAGATCCACTTCAACATATGTCAGGACATATTGGACTCCCCAGAAGAGATACGTCTATAAAGTCATTCCAAATCCCTATTGCACGTTCTGTCAACCTGAACAAACTGGAACTTTTCTGCATATGGTCTGGGAGTGTGAACAGGTGCATGAGTTCTGGAATAAAACAACATCAATAATATCTGATGTGATAGGATGTTGAATTCCTACTGACTCGATTGTTTTGTTACTTAACAATGACTCTAAATTACACCTGCTTGGGAGACAGAGGAAAATTTGGCTAGCCGGCTCAACTGCAACCAAGAAAATGATAACTCAGCGCTGGCTCTCCCACCACTCGCTGTGTATAAAACAGTGGTTGGCGTATTTTCGGACATAGCTATGCTCTCAGCAAGGATTAACAAACCTAAATCATCAACTATCAACCTATGGAGAAGCGCAGCAGCACAAATATCAGACCTCAGCGCCACAAGAACTAGAGGAGAGTGATTAGGCAAGGTGTGATTTCTGTTTGTTTATTTGTTTTATTTTCCTCGAGACCGCAGAGGGTGGGTGAGGGTTTTTGTTCTTGTTCAGTTTGTATTTCTCTGTTCTGTATGTCTGCATAAAAAAATCCAATAAAAAGTTAAACTAAAAAAAACAAAAAAAATACTCACCACGTTCATTACTCCAGTTGGGCGCTACCGTTTCCTCCGCATGCCCTATGACATATCCACAGGGAGTGAAGTGTTCAAACGCTGCATGGAGCAATTTTTTGCAGGACTCCCATGTGAGATCATTGTGGATGATGTTCTTGTTTGGGGAAAGTCTGTGGAGGAGCATGATACACGAGGTCCACAAGGTCATGGATAGGATAAACGCCTTAGGTCTGAAACATAACCCTGAGAAATGCCACTTCAGGGTCTCTGAGGTCCTTTATGTAGGACACTTGCTGACAAATCAGGGTGTTAAATCTGACCCTGAAAAAACTCAGGCTGTTCGCCTGATGCCTCCACCACAGGACAAACTTGGGCTGCAGCAGTTCCTTGGTATGACCAACTACTTATCAAAGTCCATCCAAAATTACAGTGAACTCACAGCATCTCTGTGTGGACTCCTTCATCAGGACACAGAATGGTGCTGGCACGAGCACCATGAGACCGCCCTTTCAAAACTTAAAGACACATTGATGAGCCCACTGGTGCTGCAGTACTTTGATGTTCGCCAGCCGGTTGTGTTGTCAGCAGATGCCTCTCAACATGGGTTAGGTGCGGTCTGCCTGCAGCACAACAAGCCAGTGGCTTTTGCCTCCAGAGCCCTCAGTGATACTGAATCATGTTATGCACAAATCGAAAAAGAACTTTTGGCTGTAGTCTTTGCATGCCAGAAATTTCATGACTTCATTTATGGGTGACCAGTGACAGTGAATACCGACCACCAGCCTCTTATCACTATACTCAAGAAACTACTGCACACAGCCTCTGCCCGGCTGCAGAGAATGATGCTGAAACTCCAACGGTACAATCTCTCTGTAGTGTACAAGAGAGGCAAAGAACTCTATATTGCAGATGCACTCTCGAGATCACACCTCCCCTCCGCACATCTTGCTGATGAGACTGTGGACTATGAGGTCATGGCTTTGGATGTGCTATCCACCAGACGGATGGACAAGCTGTGGCGGAAGTATTTTGGTGCAGCAGGTGTAGATGTTTTAAAATAGGAAGGTGAAACAAAATAAAGATAGTCGAAGACTAAACCAAGTTAGGTTTTTGTATTTTATTAAGTATATTTGCAAATATAGGAGGAACACGATTTCACAAAAGGGCACATCAGCACAGTGTGAAAAGGGCTCTTCAACGAGTGAACAGGAACACTGAGCTTAAATACATCTTCAGAGTGACAGCACACACGCACTTGGCTTAACATGACTCTGCATTTCTCACAGGCAATCTTATACACAGAGAAACAATCTCAAACGCAGGAGACATCTTGGAGCCATTTCGCCTCTCTCCCCCCCCTGTACAACTCCACTGGCATGGGAGAACTGAATCTGCACATAGAGATAGTTTACTGTGAACTTGGACCTTTATCGGTCTAAACAAACGCATTCATCTCCAGACTTTGTGTACACAATCTACATGTGGGAATGAGATAAACTCCCTTTCAGCATTGTGAGAGAAACAGAGAAAGAAATAGAACAAGAATATTAATGCTTAAATGTAATTTTTGCCATTACAAAGCTCAGACAGGAGACGCTTAATGACCCCACATGCAAGGACCTAGCTGACATCATCTCAAAGGGCTGGCCACCCTCCTCCAAAGGCCTCCCACAGGCTGTGAAACCCTACTATGCCTGGAAGGAGACATTGGGGGCTTAAAACACCGAAAAAAGATGTTTGCAAGCATCGACTCTGCATTGCAAAATCCTCATTGATGTAATGAACTGTCAAACTCATGTATGGATCCATTGTCCTGCTTGACCACAGATGCGTTGTAGTTGCAAAGTACTTTACATTGGCAAGATCACTCTCTATTTCTCCTCTACGTTTTCTGTATAGTGCCACCTTGGAAAAATAATTTAGCGAGGGGATCACGTATCGTTTATCCAGAGTGTTGACCAAGAATTTGAAGCCTTCATTTGTCACCGTGTTTATTGGGCGCGTCTTTGGCCAAATGAAATGCGACTGCATTCGTTATTTCGCTGTGTCTTTGGGAGGTGGATGGGTATGGTGATGCGCTAAAGAGGCTCGCTTCGACACCACACAGGTACAAAGATTGTCTTCGGTTAATTTTTGACCCAGCAGTTAAAATCACAGTTACGAAAAGTCAGTTACTCACTACACAATCACACACACACACACACACACACACACACACACACACACACACACACACACACACACACACATATTGGTGCCATCATCCATTACATGCTGCAATTTTGCCTGAAGCTCCACAGATAGTGTGGAGTTAGTGTGGGTGGGCTCCTGCCTCTCACTAACCCACCTTGACAGTTAGGAAGGTAATCCCAAACATATCAATCAGGCCCAATTGGTCTAAGGCTGCAGAAAATGCTGATTTAACATGTTAATCATTCCCTGGGGGAGGGGAGAAAAGACAATAAAATGCAAACAGTGAGTAGGTGATGGGTTTCCGCCTAGGTCATATGTTTTAACATTGTTTTAACATTAAGGTTAGTGAAGGCCTCAGGTAGTTTTTGACAGCTACTTTACAGTGCATGTAACTTAGGGAGTTTTCACACATAGTTTGCTGCAGATGCGTCTGGGGCGGGAGCAAGAAAGTAAATACAGGAAGAAGGTCCTTTATTCTGGACTAGTGCATATTCCTTGCATCTCTATGGTCAAACCTGCTCATTTTATTTGTAATAACTTTGCTAATATTTCTTTAGACATCTGCTCTGCTCTGCAGTGTCTGTCTCCAACTGAAACTGTGGCTGGTTTGACCATGTAAATGCCAGTGATGGTGAGCTTGACTGCAGTCTATTTCTGTGACAGAAACATTGCAAGCTGTCACAGTTTACATGCTCTGTTGCATCGCAGATTGCAAAGCACACCTGACTACAGGAGCCATAATTGTGACCCAGGTATCACATTAGAACCAATTTATGTGGTAAGACCTTAATAGTTTGATATTTTGTACAAACCGTCATGTTCTCTAGAAGATGAATCCTTATGACTTTGGTGATCCCTTGACTTTACCTCTACCACCACCACGAGGTTAATAGTTTTTGTTCTGAGTGAAATATCTGAACAACTATTGGATTGATTTCTATTACATTTGGTTCATAAGTTCATCTCCCCACAGGATGAATTGTAATAACTTTGCTAATATTTCTTTGGACATCTGCTCTGCTCTGCCGCCGTTTGTCTCCATATTAAACTGTGGCTGGTTTGACCATGGAAATGCCAGTGATGGCAAGGCAAGGCAAGGCACCTTTTTTGTATAACACATTTCAGCAACAGGGCAATTCAAAGTGCTTTACATAAAACATTAAAGAGCAGTTAAAAAACGATTTAAAAAATTAAGAACACATAAAAGATGAGAATAAAATGTTGCAATTCAGGTTCCAAACCTGGCCTCCCAGAGGACTTAACCAGTTCCAAACTGGGCCTTTCAAAGGACTTAACAAGTTAACCGAGTCCAACTCGGGCCCCCAGAGGACTTTTACTTTAACTCATTTTCTGTTGCAACTCAGGTTCCAAACCTGGCCTCCCAGAGGACTTAACAACTTAGGGATATTTCACTGTTGGAAATATGAATATATCTTTAAATTGGGTCACTTATGTAGTAGAAATGTGAAAATGTTTTAGAAATTGGTGGCTTCTATGCCGAGTAAAGCCAGAAAATGTGTTTTTGGCTCATGTGGATGAAAGACACCAAATCCCAGAATGCACTTGCTTCGCTGTTTTAGAGTCCACTCCCAAGCCACGCCTACCGTTTACAGACAGACAGACAGTGAGACAGTCAACTCAACTGAAGTGTGTTTTATTTCAACCATATACACGAACAACGTTTCGCTGTGGCTCAAGTGCTGTTACACATTTAAAATATATAAAAACGACATACGAAAAAGGCTAAATTTATTGCACACACATTATAGGCTCCGTAAAGTTCAGCTTACACATACTAGCATTAGCGCTTGGTGGGCTGTAAACACCGAGAATAAACACAGCCGTAAATTTGCGTGGAATGTAGAATGGTCAGCATTTAACAGTCTCCACCAGCAGTTAGCAGTTAGTTGGATACAAGCAACCCATTCCTGTACCAGTGTTAACACAGCCCACCTCCATGAGTTTTGCGTTGGGAGTTT
The DNA here is from genome assembly GCF_008315115.2 of Sander lucioperca. Lineage (NCBI taxonomy): Eukaryota > Metazoa > Chordata > Actinopteri > Perciformes > Percidae > Sander > Sander lucioperca. Next base: position 8,518,450 of record NC_050187.1, read on the forward strand.
CGTTGAAGTTGGATGTAGTCCAGTTTGTTGTCTAATAATAATTCTTTTTAACTTTGTAGGGGGCGCTAGCGAGCCATTTTTGTGCGCCTATTCCAATATATATATATATATATATATATATATATATATATATATATATATATAATGTATATATACGTCTGCCATATGTTGCCACCCCTCAAAAATTCCTGCCCCCCTCTCGCCACCCCATAAATATTTTTCTAGATCCGCCCCTGCCCCTGGCGATAAGGTTATGTAAATTTGTGTGTCGTCCGCATAACTATGGTAACTTATTTTGTTGTTTTCCATAATCTGAGCCAGTGTGTAGATGGTAAACAGAAGAGGCCCCAGAATGGAGCCTTGGGGAACTCGCACGTCACATTTGTATGCTCAGATACATAATTACCTATAGATACAAAGTAATCCCTATTCTTTAAGTAGGATTCAAACCAGTTTAGTACTGAGCCAGAAAGGCCAACCCAGTTTTCAAGTCTGTCTAGTAATATGTCATGGTCGACCGTGTCAAATGCAGCACTTTCTTCTTGTTTTTCATCTTTGCTTCTTCATTTGGACCTTTGTACTTTTTGTACTTGGTTCAGCAGCCAGTTGCGACGCCAGCATGGCCCGTTGTTCGACTCTAGATTTGAACCTGAATCGGTTTCACGCTATCCTGGCACAAAATGTCTCCGAAGAGGAAGAAGAAGAAGAAGAAGAAGAAGAAGAAGAAGAAGAAGAAGAAGACGCCCACCACAACCACAGCGACTCCGACGAGGACGACGAATGCGAATCCGGCGGGTGTGCGTCAGAAGAGGACCGAGACAAACACGACGACGGAGAAAAAGACTGCTGCGACGCTGACAACCACAACGAAGGAGAAGACGACGACGACGGCCAAGACGAGGAAGTTGAACAAGGAGAAGAACAAGGAGTAAACGCAGAACAAGAGGGCGGACAAGAAAGGGGAGAAGAAGACAAAGAGGGTGAAGACGAGGAGGACGAGGAGAGGGAAACGTTTGTGTCAAGAAACAGCAAAATCGAATGGTCCTCGAAAACGTATCATCCCCGTGGCCGTCGAACTCATCGCCTTGGCACCGAAGAAGAAGAAAGAGAAGAACAAGAAGAACAAGACCGAGGCGTTACTCCTCCACAGAGCCTGGGACCCACAGAGTACGCTGCCACGCACGTCCACGACATAGTCTCCTCGTTTGACCCGTTTGTCACACGGCAAATCGTACTGACCGCGACGAACCTCGAGGGCCTAAGGAAATGTGGCAATGACTGGAAGACGATGGACGCCACGGACCTGATCCTTGCCGGTGTGTACAGGTCCCGAAACGAGGCCGTGGAGAGCCTGTGGCACGAGGAGAGCGGCAGGGCGATTTGCCAAAAAAAAACGAGCAGCGAACAAACAGACGTGTGTCGTTCTCGGTGTCCCGCCCACTCGGAGAACTTTGGAATTGCCTGCGGCCTGACACCGAACGAAAACGACGACGAGAACGGTGCGTTTGAAATGTGTGAAATGAACTGAATTGACTGAAATGAGCTTAAATGAACTGAATGAACCTTGAATCTATTCTGAATAGAAAACCTTTATGATACTTGTGCTGTGTGAGATGTGAGATGATGTTACGCACCCCGCCCACACACACCCTGGCACGCACATACCCCACCCCAGCAGGGTCTCAGGGACCCATAGGACGAGGCCACGAGGGTAGTAGCGAGAAAATGAAAGCAAACAAACGGGGGTCTCCGAGACCCGAAGGCCGCGGCAGTTGACGCCGAGTGAATTCAAATAGTAAGCCAGGGTCCCCGGGACCCGAAGGATGAGGCGGGAGTAGTAGAAAATATATAAGCGAGCGAAAAAATAAACCAGGGTCCCGAAGGATGGCAGTTGACATGAAATGATACACATGAGGGTCCTGGGGACCCGGAGCACAACGCGAGTGTAGTAGAAAAGTAAATAAACTAAACAAGTCTCTGTGACACGAAGGACAACACAAGGGTTAAGTGGATGTCATTAAAGACTTTAACAAGAGCCGTCTCAGTGCTGTGGTGTGGTCGAAAATCCGACTGGAAGGCATCAAAACTATTGTTTAGTGACAAGAAAAGGTTGAGTTGTTGGAAAACCGCCTTTTCAATGATTTTACTTAAAAATGGAAGGTTTGATATCGGCCTATAGTTGCTCATTAGTGACGTGTCTAGATTGTTCTTTTTTAAGAGTGGCTTAATGACTGCAGTTTTCAGGGCCTGTGGGAAGATACCTGAGAGAAGAGATGTTTACAATCTGTAGAAGATCAGAAGCCAAACAATTCGAAACATTTTTGAAAACGCCCGTTGGTAGAATATCAAGGCAACAGGAGTAGAGCTTAGATCGGGCCCGAAAAATCAAGCCCGATCCTACCCGAGCCCGTGCACGTTGTGTCCGAGCCCGGCCCGGCCCGACACATTAACTGTAATTATGAGCCCGAGCCTGATTTCAACCCGACCATTTTTTAATACCTGGGCCGTTATAACTGACGTTCTCAACTACAATTCCAAGTTGTTTGAACTACAGAAATCCTTTTAGAATTAACTTAATGAATACCGGTTATGCAACAAGGACGAAGCATGTAAACTGCGCTGTTTGTTTATTCAGAATGGAATGGATCGCAAATGGATCCGAATGAAGCCTTGGAACCATATAGGAGATGTTCTTGTCTCGATCACCTAATTGGCTGACAACAGTGCTGCAGAGGGGGGGAGACGCGATGTAGCACAGTTTACCTCACACTCAAGTCAGTGCAGGACATAGCCTACACTCTGAGCTGCGGGAGAAGCTGGAGAGGAATAGCTTGCTCCCCACCGAATAAGGCTAATAAAGTAATTATTAAAAAAACACAAATGCTTGTTTAAGGGCCCGGCCCGATCATAGCGGCATAAAATGTTGGCCTGGTTCAGACTCAGGCTTGGGCAGAGAATCTAAACTCTAAACAGGAGGAGGTTTTCAGATGTTATATACTGTCCTCCAGGTTTTTATGGTTGATCATATGAAATTGTGTCATATTGGAATTTGTTTTTCCTGGACACTGTGACAACACATATCCTGTACTTGATATGGAGGCACTGACTGTCAAATTTTCTGAATTTTGTCTTTGAAGAAGGAGGCAAATTCATTACAAGGCTTGGTAGATAAAAGTTCAGATGCTACTGGTACTGGAGGATTTGTTAACCCATCGACTTTAGCAAACAAAGCACGTGAATTATTATTGTTTTTAGCAATAATGTCAGAGAAGAAGGACCGCCTTCCATTCCTTAGTTCCAAATTATTGGCGAGCTTGGCAAACTTGACTGCAGTCTATTTCTGTGAGAGAAACATTGCAAGCTGCTGCAGTTTGCATGCTCTGTTGAATCGCAGATTGCAAAGCACACCTGACTACAGGAGCTCAGACTTGTGGAGTACACAGTTGAGGTGGTTCGAGTTTGGATCACGTTCTCACTACAAACAAACTACCATAGAGCTCGTTTGAAAGCAACACTTGTTTAGTACGCTTCTGGTTCACATCGAAGTGAGATTGCTGCATTCACACCTGCCCAAACAAACCGCACCAAGGGGGAAAACAAACTGTTGTGGGATTCAACCAAACTTAATAAGGCAGGTGTGAAACCCCCTTATTTGTAATGTAATAGTGGCCTACAGATGTGAGAAACGGTTAGATTCAACAATCGTTTGTTGCATGGGTGGTCAGCTTTAGGTGTCAGTGTAGGCAGCTAGTGTGGCACGTCTAATCGCACAAATCAACCAATGTTCTCCTCTCAAGTTTTTCGTTCTGAGACAAGATACTGTAGAAACACAGCCCAGGCTTGTCTACTTCGGTTTGTCCATTCAATTGAATGACTATCAGACATTTTGGCTAACATTGTGGTAAAAAGCTGATTTGTCTCATTGGTGGACAGTGGAAGGCAGCTTTTTTTATGCCCTCCCGGTGAGCGTTCCTATAGGGCCATGATGTCACTTGAAAACTATAAAAAGGTTAATCCAAAATGTTACTTCACATACAGGAGTCACAGGATTGTAATGCAATGGCAGCACAATTCTCTTTCATGCTCAATATTTCATGTTATACTTTATATAACTCAATGTTTGATGGCAAGTGTAGTGATCATATTGTATGCCTCATGGGTAATCTCTCTCTTACTCACACGCACACACATACACTGTGATTTTTACCCTTGAATGAGCATGTGTCCATACATACTGATACAAATGCACACTAAGGGTGGAGTGATAAATGGGCTGATATAATGCTCACATTTACATACCATCGCACTTCACTGCATTGCTTTATTATAAGCGGGAAGACATGGAGAGAAAATTCAGAAGTATGACTTGTTTCTTATGAAATATTTTCCAAAATGCACAGGGAAGGATTTTCACAGTTTGGGTTGCTTGTGTTACAATAAAGACAAAAATCCCCTGTGCAATGTGCAAGCATAATGCTGATGCACTTTGCCTCACAAAACCCATGTAGTTTACTGCTGTGGGTACTGGCCAATGTATAATGTATTTTATATAATTGTGACACAGGTATCAAAATAGAAAACATTCTGTGGTAAGACTGGACTGGTCCGTGGTCGACCTCACGCTTATAAGTAGACACTTCACAGGGCACCAAGCCCTGTCCTGCTCCATCTGTGGCTCTCTCGCGCATTCTACTTCCCTGTCTTCTAAAAGTACCACTTATCTGTCCCATCCTGGCCCGAGCCGTAATCCTGGCTCCCAGGTGACTAGATTTAGTACTCCTATTTGCTACAATTATAATGAGAATATTTGTAAGATATATAACTGTAAATATCTTCATGTCTGTGGCTACTGTGGGGATGCCCACCCCAAGTCGATATGTCCGAGGAGAACCCGCTTCATGAAAGCAGAGTGAAAGAAATAAACGTAAACTCCCCTCAACGTCCTTAGGCTGGGACTAGCGTTGAGAAGGCATCCAAACAGCCGTTTTGTGAATTATTTGACTGGTCTTGTTCAAGGTTCTTTGCTGGTCCGCTGCATTTGCCTGCCGTGTCATTCAGTTGTAGGCTACCCCTGGACGCAGGATGTAAATCAGAAAGAAGAAATTATTGGAATGGCATTTCCTTGATGATTTTCTGGAATCGTCTCCAGCACTTACTCTGTTTACGGATGCTGCACCCTCCGTCAAGTTTGGGGGGGGGGTCTTCAATAACGAATGGTCTGGCAAACCTACATTAAAAACGTATGGCTCAGCTTAGGACTTATTTCACCACTTTTCGGGCTATTTATTTGTAGCTGCTCTGCCTGTTAATATATCATGTATAAGTGCTTTTATAATCCACTGCTTTGAGACTCAAAAAAAAAAAAAGCAGCCTTCTTCCATCAAAAGTAGCCTAGCCTACGGTCGCTGGCATCCCATTCCATCTGTGCTGCCTGGATCCATCCGCTAACAGTATTCTGGAAAATCCATCCATATGCCTCTTGCTGAACGGCCTCAAAAGGTAGTCACCATGTGGCAATGATAAACGTTTCATTTTCACATTACCTTTAGTTAAACAACTTACGTATATCTCAGTTGAGGAAAGGGTGTTTTGGGCCTTACACAGATCAAATGTTAGAGACAGTCATTCTCACAGCTTTCTTTGGTTTTCTAAAGGGTGGCAAAATTTCTTCACGCACGTGTTCCTTTGACCCAAATCACGATCTCACCATTTCTGATGTTCTCAATTAATGATCACCATTTCACCTTGTTTCTCAAACACTCCAAACAGAAATAGTGAATGCATAGTTGTTTGTATCTCAGAGTCTAATACTGTCTTTTGTCCTCTAACTTCCATGCTGACCTACTTGAGGAGCTGTCCTCATGCCGGTCCGCAGAAGCCGCTGTTTGTCACGCAGGCGGGGAAACCAATGTCCAGAGCTTGGTTTGCATCTCACCTACGCCTCTGCAATTCCGCGGACTGCCTCCGTTATACAGCTCATTCCCTGCACATAGGGGCTGCAACTACTGCAGCGGCATCCGCTCCTGTTTCAACCCTAAAAGCTATGGGGCAATGGACTTTTGCTGCATGTGAACGTTACCTTCGACCTGAGGTTTGCTCTATTCTTGATGCTCAGAAAGCTATGGCTCTGCTCCCTGATCGGTTTAGACCAATAATCTAATCAGCAATTTGTGCCTCATCTGCTTAAATTTTATTATGTGAAACAATCTAAATAAGGACATTCATCAAATCTAGATACGCTAAAAGGCTACTTCATTTCATCCTCTTGTTTAATTTTATCACAAGTGGATTGCCTGGTATGGTCTGTTTGGGGGGAATAGTTTAGCTCTCCCAGCCCTAAACTGTGTGAGCGTCCCCTAATGCTGCTGCTGCTGGCCTCTGAACAGAGCCATACCGCCAAATTGAATTCGTAATTTATTCAATAAAATTTCCTAAAGCATTTTTATTGTCTGTGTGTTCTTGACTTAATGGACCTGACAGAAATAACAAAGACAAGAAAACTCATTCAATGTTAATTTACATTTTATTTATCACTGCACATGAATAATATACCCTCTTTGGGGATAAAGGTGGGGTTCAAAATGTTGAAAAATGTTTTCCACAGTTAGGGGGGCCAGAAGGGGGTCGAGGCTTAATATTACAGGGGCACTGGCCACCCTTACCCCTCACTAGAACCGCCACTGGATGGTGGCCATAATAAACATTGAACCAGCTATGCATCCGTTAATATTATCATTGTGAGCATATTGGTATGCTGACATTAGCATTTAGTGCAAAATGTGACAGCCACAAAGATGCATCACTGGTTGAATGCCCTTTAGTTTCCTAGAATGTTTTAATATTTGAAGTAGATTTTGCTTAACTTTTCTTTTTCCTTTTTTTTTTAACTTGAATTGTAAACATGTGTTTACTCTTGATTTGCTGTGTAATTGGCTGCGGACCGTAAGAATGTGTCTTGTGTTAATTTCATTCTGTTGCAGGTGTGCTGGCTCGGCTCCCTATTACCTACTGTGGCGAGTTGAAAAGAGGAAGCATTCATGATTTTTTGAGAAGAAGGTGGATACAATACACCAATACAAAACAATTTTTAATTATTTTACTACTTCTTATCACAACTCCTTTTATCGTCCAGGCCTGTCCTTTAATGGTGTGTAAATTACAGCAATTTAAAGTAATCAATCAATATCAATTTTACACACTGATTTAACAAGTAAGGTGTTTCAACACAGCTGTCTCAGTATCCAATTAAGCATTATTGTCAGAGGGAATTTTGGGGCTACACAATCATTCTTCTCAGTCAAGTTGCTATCTGATGCTGCCTTATTGCACATGAGTGTGTGAGAGTCAGCAGATTTTTTCATGTGAGGGAAAGATGGACTCCTTGTCTGTTAGTTTGATTGGTGTGCATGTTGTGTGTAAGACATAGACACCCAAATGAGGAAGATGTTGGACTAAGAAGTTCTTCTCCTTTGCCCCTAGTCACACTGTTCCCGCAGATGAAAGCATGTGACTAAAGAAGCATCTTAGCAAAGCGCCAATCAGAGAGAAAGATGGAGAAAATCAGGCAAAGATGAAAGAGAACGAGAGTTTAACACAAGAAGGATGATGGAAAGTAAAGAAACAGCGGAGAGAAGATCTAAGGCATGGTGGTTGGGACTTTGTAGTCTGCTTAACACCACGATTCTTTTGAAATGTTACTGAGCCTTTGCTCTCCTGTGTTGAGACAATTCATCTCAATTTGCTTGGATGACAATGGTGAAGCAGGACTCCCAGTATCCTCACTCTCTCACTCATTCTTCTTATCTTGATCTTTTTTTCACACATCATTCTATTATTTGCCAATGCTGTGGCTGTCTTGCTTATTGTTTTTTTTCAGTTTTAGTTTTGTCCTCATGTTAGTTAGTCTCCGCTTTCAACTTATTCAACAACCTATTGAGATATCATATTATCATTTACATGACTGCAATACAACATGCTAACCAGGAGGAAATATTGGCATTTGCTTCCCAGTGCTAATTGCCTGGCTGAAACAAATCAAAGAAGCAAAGTAAAATACAATACACAATATAATGTTTTACATTTTAAAAATAAATATAAATTTCCTTTTCATGTATGCATTTACTGTGTCATAATTCAACAAAAATCATTTTGTCTTTAAACGAGACCTATTATGCTTTTCCATAGTTTCTGTCAAATCTATAATGTTACAATGTCGGATGTTCTTTTTATGGCCGACGCTTCAAATATTAAAGTGCAAGACAGAGTTTGAATACAGGTGTGGCAGTCACGGGCAGTATGACAAAAATAAAGTGTTTTTGAACATTAAAGCATGTAAACATGTTATATATATATATACAGATTAATCCATTCCATATTGAACTTTGACCCAGAGCCGTTCTAGCCACCATTCGACTGTAAAATGAAGGAGGGAGACGAGAATGCGCTGCCTGGATCATTAATTGGAACATTTACTTTTAAATAACTTTAATTCTTCCTGAATAGGGTTGGGTACCGAAATCCGGTGCTAATACGGCACAGGTGCCTTCATGACCTGTATCTACCAGACCGAATAGCAACGCGGATTTTGGCGCCTCATTTCGGTGCCACTCATATGTCAGCGCTTCTCTTGGATACTCTGAAACAGACGTTACAGACAACAGAAACATCGCTGCACGTGATGCTAGTTAACACTACACTCAACAGCTATCGTTAGCCTACCGCTAGCTAGTAGCTGGATTGAACATGGTTATAATGCTGACAGCTAACGCTAAACGGTGTAGTGTGTGACTGTATTTCACTGTAGAGGATTCAACACCGGGATGTAACAATGTGCAGCTGCCGTTGTCGGAAAAACACAGACGGTGCATTCAAGAAACTGGTAACCTACAGAGTCGTGGTGCATTCAAAGTTGTTGTTAAAGGCCCTTTTCCCATCTGGTGGTTGTTTTTCTCATTCAACAGCAATTTACTAGTGAAATAAGTTATAGTTATTACATTATTATTAAATCATTTAATTTTGACCATATGGCCTAGCAATAAACAAGCCGTTCTTTAATGTTGCCGACTGTTGTTTAGTACCCTTCTTTTTTTCTTTTTTTTTTTACTTTCTTAAAAAGTATCAGTTAAGGCACTGGGCAAAAATTATGTATGCGATTAATTTAGATTAATTAATCACAGAGTATGTAATTTGATTCATTTTTTTAATCGATTGAAAGCCCTAATATATATATATATATATATATATATATATATATATATATATATATATATATATATATATATATATATATATATAAAAAACAAGTAACAACAAGTCTCCTTTAATCAAACTAAGCCTAACCCTAAAGAATGCTCTTGTTACGAGGAGGACAGAACGGACCCAAACGCAAAGTTCAACAACAAAAATAGGATTATTAAGAAAAAGGGAAAGGAGGTGAGGGGAGGCGGATGCCAGGAACAGGAACGGGGCACGTGGTCTGGGGGTAGGATTGTGAGGGAGTCTACTGGGATAGGATGGTGAGGGAGCTTGCTGGGATAGGATGGCGAGGGAGCTTGCTGGGGATAGGATGGCAAGGGAGCTTGCTGTGGTGGATGGCGAGGGACCTAGCCCCCAAGGGACGACTCCCAGGCGTCCCAAAACCAAACAACGAAAACAAACAAAAATCAACCCAGATCGGGTCGGCTGGACAGGTGTCAGGTGGCCAGGCAGTGGGGACAGAGGTTGACTGGGGTGCCAACAGGACACGAGGGGCAGGAGTGGGTCTGACCGCCGGCAGGACACGAGGGGCAGGAGTAGGTCTGACCGCCGACAGGACACGAGGGGCAGGAGTGGGTCTGACTGATGACATAAGGAAATTCTCTGGGGGGCAGGACAAAGGCATAGTCTCTGGGGTGGTCTCAGGGAAGCCGGAGACCGGCAAAGTCACCTTGGCAGTCTCAGGGACGCCGGAGACCAGCAATGTCACTGGGGCAGTCTCAGGGAAGCCGGAGACCGGCAAGGTCTCAGGGGCGGTCTCAGGCGCAGTCTCAGGCGCAGTCTCAGGGGTGGTCTCAGGGGCGCTGGAGACCAGCAGGGTTTCAGGGGCGGTCTCAGGGGCACCGGAGACCGGAAAAGTCTCAGGGACCCTGGAGACTGGCAAAGTCTCTGGGGAGGTCTCAGGGGAACTGGACGCCAGCCGGGGCTCAGGGAGGCTGCTAGCCAGCCGGGATTTGGAGGAGCTGCTAGCCAGCTGGGATTCTGAGAGGCTGCTAGCCAGCCGGGATTCAGGGGAGCTGCTAGCCAGCCGGGATTCTGAGTGGCTGCTAGCCAGCCTGGATTCAGGGGAGCTGCTAGCCAGGCGTGATTCGGGGAAGCTGCTAGCCAGCCAGGGTTCAGGAAGGCTGCTAGCCAGCCGGGGTTCTGGGGGGCTGCTACACAGCCGGGACTCTGGGGAGCTGGAAAGCTCTGGGGCACAGGAAAGCTCAGGGACACTACAAAGCTCAGGGACACTGCAAAGCTTGGGGACACTGCAAAGCTTGGGGACACTGCAAAGCTCAGGGACACTAGGCAGTGCTGGGACACTGGTCATCTCGGGGACACTAGAAGGGGACCACTGGATATATCCTTCAATTCAGGAGGGCTGACTTCCCACTGTACCTCTTCCCAGCGAACCATCATTAGATGCCAGGCTGAGGTGGGATCCTCCTTATGAAGGGAGCAAAACAAAAAGGTAATTCGCTCAACCTCTGACTCCATGGGGTGGAGGAGAGGCTTAAACTTCGCTGGGTCCATGTGTGGCTGGATCGTTCTGTTACGAGGAGGACAGAACGGACCCAAACGCAAAGTTCAACAACAAAAATAGGTTTATTAAGAAAAAGGGAAAGGAGGTGAGGCGGATGCCAGGAATAGGAATGGGGCACGTGATCTGGGGGTAGGATGGTGAGGGAGTTTACTGGGATAGGATGGTGAGGGAGCTTGCTGGGATAGGATGGCGAGGGAGCTAGCTGGGGATAGGATGGCGAGGGAGCTTGCTGTGGTAGGATGGCGAGGGAGCTAGCTGGGGATAGGATGGCGAGGGAGCTTGCTGGAGTCGGATGGCGAGGAAGCTAGCTGGGGATAGGATGGCGAGGGAGCTAGCTGGGGATGGGATGACGAGGGAGCTCGAGGAGCACAGGAAAACAGGTGCCGAGGGAACCGAGGAGGAAGCACTGGAGTCCGGGGAACAGGATGAGTCCAAGAGGGAGGGAGCTAGCTGGGGATGGGATGACGAGGGAGCTCGAGGAGCGCAAGGAAACAGGGGCCGAGGGAACCGAGGAGGAAGCACTGGAGTCCGGGGAACAGGATGAGTCCAAGAGGGAGGGAGGCTGGGAGCGGGAGCGAAGGCAGGATGAAGCGGGGGAGAGTCCAAGAGGGGAAGGCTGGGAGCAGGAGCAGAGGCAGGGTGAAGTGGAGAGCCGTGAGGAGCGGGACCAAAGGGTGAAGCCAGCTGACTGAAGGCAGGAGCGAGGTATGGGACGGATGACTGTCAAGGAGAAACACAAAAAGGGTCAGCAACAGACAAGGACAGGTAAGTACGAGGATATTTCAGAGAGCTTGTATTGCGTGTCACCAGAACGACTGAAGCAGCGATCCAGCGGCGATAATGAGTGGAGCCGGGGTTGAAGTACTGAGCTTGATTGTGGCTGGCTGGCAGGTGTACGTGGCGGGACAGCGGTGATGATGGAATGAGGAACAGGTGTGCATGATCAGCTGGCAGTAGCAGGCAGGGGCAGACAGGAGGAGGGAAAACACAGGAGGCACAGGGAGAGGCAGGAGCAACAGAAAAACACACAAAAAAGGACTAGAAAACTGGAAACAAAAACCCCAACCACGACAGCTCATACCACACCTGCCTATTTGCACATCACTTACACAGTAACTAAGTAATCAGCATTCATTTGAAGGTGTGTTCGATGGTTGATGTGGTAAGACTGAACCAAAACAATAAGTTGACAAAACAAGGAATTACAGTTTTTTCAATTGTTTACACGCAATTTTGAAAACCGGGTTCTTTTTTTCAAAATATAATCACAATTATCCAAACACCACACTCAATTTGCATAATTCCTAGATTGTTTGCAAAATGACACACTTCAGTCAAAACATACGCACTTCAGTCAAAACATATACACATATTTGTGAAAATGCTATTAGTTTTCATTTAACCAACACTGTCCTCAATGATCAGACACTATTGCAGCCAGTTTCACACTGCTGTGATAAATAAAAAACACATTTGTAAAAAAAAAAACTAATTTTAGGAAATAGCATGTGCTGGATTTTTGACCAGACATTGTTATGTAAGGGATAATTTAGATGAAAAAAAAAAATAGTGACAAACCCACAACATTCTTCATGATTAGTTTGAGATATAGGGAGAATGTACACAAATAGTCCTACTATAAACTTACCAAGCACTGCACAACACTGATGCTGCAGACTGAATATTTCAAGTATTTAAATTTCAATACTTACAGTATTTCTTACCATAATCAGTTACAGTAATCAACCAACACTGAAATCAATGAAACAAATAAAATCTGTAGACAAATAAAAATTACTGCATGAAGTACATACACTTTGACTCTGAAGAAAAACTATTGTAAAAGCAACAAGAATACTGTAACTATTCATCATCTCTCCGTCTGGCTGGATCAGACCATAAGATTTCATCCACATCACAAGCTATGTCTTCATTGGCAAGGCACCATTGGAAGAATCGCCTCGTGTGACGAATCCACCCCTGCACAGAAGCTGCTTCGATATGATCACAGGCCTGCTCCGTGGCCTGAATGAGGGGCAAACGGTCATTGGGCCGCAGGTCGTGTACCTTCCACCGCCATGCTGAAAAAAACTCTTCTATTGGATTCAGGAAGGGGGAGTATGGGGGAAGGTATAAGACTTCAAATTCAGGGTGCTCATGGAACCAATTCTGGACCAGAGCAGCCCGATAGAATGAGACATTGTCCCAAACGACAACGTACCGCATCTGGTCCACTTGGTTTAATGCTATAACAATCTTGTGCAATCTGTCAAGAAATGCAAGTATTAGATTTGCATTATAGGGTCCCAGATTTGCATGGTGGTGGAGGACCCCATTTTGTGTAATAGCAGCGCAAAGGGTGATGTTACCCCCTCGCTGCCCTGGCACATTGGTGATTGCCCTGTGTCCAATTACATTTCTCCCTCTTCTTGTTTCCGCAAGGTTAAATCCAGCCTCATCCACATATATAAATTCATGTTGAATTTCTGCAGCATCCATTTGCAAGACTCTCTGAAACACCGTAAAAGACAATAGGATGCTATTCAATATCTATTGCACAGTATCTTATTGTGCCAGAACATTATGAGCAGTGCACAATACCACACCATAGTAAGATGAACAATACATACCTCCACATACTCATTGCGCAGATGTTTCACTCTCTCTGAATTTCTGTCAAATGGTACCCGAGACAGTTGCTTCATGTATATTTGATTTTTCTTGAGGATTCGACCTAATGTTGACAGAGAGACTTGTTGGATGTTATTGAAAATATGGTCATCATTGATGATATTGGCTTGGATTTCTCGCAGCCTGATACAATTATTGGTCAAAACCATGTTCACAATGGCAGCCTCTTGTGCACAAGTGAACATAGGGCCCCTTCCACCTTGGTGTCCTCGACCCTCAATCCTATGTAAAAAAAAGATATAAAAAAATACACATGCAGCCTACTGTCAAATGTCACAGTAAACAATATTGATGATAAGTACAGCAAGCTTCAGTTTCAATGTACTATGTGGTTAGCTTACCTGTTTTCTCGATGAAATGTCCGAAATACTGACGCAACAGTATTTCTGCTGAGATTTGGTTGAACTCTTTGTCCAGTTTCCATCAGTGTCAGTCCATGGTTGATAACATGGTCAATAAGTGTTGCACAGATTTCTTGAGTCAAATTTGGTCCTCGTCTTCTTTGTTCAGGTTCTATCGACTCTTCAAGTCCTTCTCTACCTCTTCCTCTACCTAGGCCTCTTCCTCTACCTCCTTCTCCTCTTCCTCTACCTAGGCATCTTCCTCTACCTCCTTCTCCTCTTCCTCTACCTAGGCCTCTTCCTCTATCTCCTTCTTCTCCTCTTCCTCTACCTAGGCCTCTTCCTCTACCTCCTTCTCCTCTTCCTCTACCTAGGCCTCTTCCTCTATCTCCTTCTTCTCCTCTTCCTCTACCTAGGCCTCTTCCTCTACCTCCTTCTCCTCTTCCTCTACCTAGGCCTCTTCCTCTATCTCCTTCTTCTCCTCTTCTTCTACCTAGGCCTCTTCCTCTATCTCCTTCTCCTCTTCCTCTACCTAGGCCTCTTCCTCTACCTCCTTCTCCTCTTCCTCTACCTAGGCCTCTTCCTCTATCTCCTCCTTCTCCTCTTCCTCCTTCATCTCCTCTTTGAGCTCCCCCTCTCATTCTCACTCTTCTTCTTCTTCTTCTTCTTCTTCTAGCTCCTTCCATTTTTGTTGAAGACAGGTGAACTCACCTGCTGCCTTTTATAGCACACCTGAGTGCTGCGTTTTAAAATTTGCACGTGTGCTTCCACACCTGGTGGATGTGATTATCCAGTTCGTTCATTAGTGTGGTCATGGGCAATCCGGGGCTTTGTAATGACAAGGAAGTAACCTCACAATCCTTATCTGTGTCTAAGGTGTGAAAATATGTGTAGACTTTTACAAATCACTGTGTGTAATGTTGTGCAAATCTGTGGAGGTGTTTTGCTCATTGGAGTAGAATTTTGCAAATTGTGTGGAAATTTTAGTTTTAGTGTGTAAACAATCGTAAAAAACTGTAAAAGAAGCACACAACAGAAGCAACACCTTTCACATTACACACAGCCATTTGATACATTGTTAATATAGAAATATTGATTAGTGCAGCTTTAAGCTTTTCTGCTGCCTAAACAAGAGACAATGAGCCTTATATGTGGCGCATATGCTGCATACTGTTTGAACCAATGTAGCCTCTGTTTTAAATGACTGGTAGGGAGGGATTCATTAACTATCCATGACATTTCAATCACTGGGGCCAGCAGGAAGAAAGAGGAAAAGGACAAAACAGGGGAAAACATGTTTCCATGCATGCATGAACAAAAAAATAGCGACAACAAAAAATACATTTAAGAGTACGGATGTGACAAAAATTCAAAAAGCGGAGATAAAAAACAGAACAAACTTACTGTTCAAAGGCACACACACACTGTTCTGTCATTCATTTCTGCACATAACTAAATGAATGTGTACATATAGTCACTAGTGAGACTGCCGTTTACTAAAATGTTTAAAGGGGAGAAGAATAGAGAATTGTATATTGGTACATTAGGCTTACAGGCTCTTTAAACCCAAAGGGAGATGTGATCAAACTGAAATATGTGGCTCAGGATGTCTGACTAATGATCACAGTTGTCTCTGCCTAACGAAAGTGCCTCTTTGTCGCTGTCTTTGTTTTTTTTTTCCTCCCTCCGTCCTTCTGTTTTCTTCCTCTCTGGCAGTGTCAGTGCCTGTTTATCCCTCTGTTCACTCACACAAGACACTGCTCACTGCTCGCCCGGCCAACCACGACCACTGTCAACAATAAAACCCAAATTTAATAACAGCAATATCTCACCAGCCAACTGGGAAGAAAAGAAAGTGCCGACAGTAAGTCTTTTTTAACGTGTGCATCTTTTAACAGCAATACATCGGCTGCAATTTATCGTAGACACAGAAGAAAAATAATGAAGTAGTTTGTATTTAAGAGACTAAAGATTCATCATATCTCTCTCTGCAGGCAGGAAGTCTGGCTATGATACGTTTTAATTACAAGTACCAGCCCCACCTTGTGGCAAAATATCCATGTTACAGTTTGATCATAATTTCAACTCAACTGCAACATGGCCTTCATGTGACAGGCATATATCAGATCCCGGCCATTATTTTTAATTTCCCCTGATCTGTAATTCTGTAGTATTTTAGCAAGACTTCTATTTGTTTCTAAGTGACTAATGTCAATAGTCTGGATCAACAGAAGTACATTTCCAGGATAACTGCCTGATAGGTTAGGGACATCGTTGCTCACTCGTCTCCCTCTCCTTCCGTTCTCTGTGTGTTGCCGTTCTCAAAATCTGTTCGCTTCAGGAAACAACAACAAACTTCAAGCTAGCAGCAAATTTGGATCGTGCAAGAAGGCAGGCCTGCTTGGTTCTTTCGGGGAATGATTGTAAAGATTTACAAAGAATATGTTTACGGCATTTACTGTCTAACTGGGACGTTTTGGGTCCGATTGGTGGGATTGATGTGGATGAAGTACACATGGCGATACACTGGTAAGAGCAATGAGGTTTAACCATGTATGTATATGTAGCTAATTTAAATAGCTCACGTTACTGTTTTGTGTGAACAGTTAACATCATTTAATATTGTCCTATCCTGAAATGTATGTATGGTGTAGCCTTACTCCACAGCTCCATGGAGATAGGTCTTTCCATCGACTAAAAGTGACGTTTTTGCCACTGACAGGCTAAGATTGTGATTATATATTACTGACTACATTAAAGATGGTGACGTGCTAAAATCTTGCGAGGTGACTTGCCGGAAGACAGCAGTGTTGAATGTGACTGAGTACAGAGACTGAAAGAGCAGCCGAGAGGAACCTGGAGTTGCTGACCAGCAGACTGGGCTTTTTCAGGGCTTAAATTGAGGACCGAGGATGGATTGGTTGGTAACTTGTATGAACTTGGCAGCACCCGTACCTGTACCTGAACCTGAACCCAACATTCATTTCGGCATTCGAGGGTCGGGTTTCCGTTACATAGACGGACCAACAACGGGACAATTTTAACAATTTTCGCCATCTTATTCACCACTAATTCACTTCTGAGAACGTTTTAGGCGAGAAACGAACTGTGTAGATTTTTAATATAGACAGTCTTACGAAAATCAATGCTGAATTGACAATTTGCTCCAAAGTTTCTCGGAGTTGAGAAGCTCTATAAAGTGACGCGACAGCCAGCTAGCGCCGTTGACGGATCGTTTGTTTAAATATCACAACACATGTCCATAAGATTAACAGGAACTTGTGGTTAACTGCCTTTTCAGAGTTAAACTGAGTGCCTGCGGGCTTAACCCTTGTGTTGTCCTGCGGGTCCCGGTGACCCGAAGGACAACACAAGGGTTAACAATCTCGCTGGCTGGCAAGCACACACACACACACACGGCCACAGCGCAGCAGGAGACTTGTTTAAATTATGACATAGGCTTACATATGACATTAGATTTAGTATTTAGTTCATACTTTTGTTGGTGTCTTTGTTTTCTGAATTTTTTTAATTAGTAGTTGAGTTTCAGTCTGTATGATAAATTAACAGTTGTACATAAAGTGGTAACATGCAATGGCATGTTATGTAGACTAAAGGCGAGACACGAACGTTTATAATTTTTATTACTAATTTCCATCTGTTGTCCCTGGGCATATACAGTCAGTGTTGGGGAGTAACGGAATACATGTACTGGCGTTACGTATTCAGAATACAAATTATGAGTAAGGGACTGTTCGGTATTTATGGAATGGACCACCGGAGGAAAATAGGGGAGGGTCATGTCGTTTTATATTTTGCTGAGGGGAGGGTCATCCAACATTTTTTAGTCTGGGTGGGGGGGGTCACCCAACTTTTTTTATTCATGAAAAGAGCAAAATTTCAAAGTGGCTTGTTTGGTGCATATTTATCCATGTAGCTCTCAGTCTCGGCCCTCTAGCAGATGGTCTGACCACATACACGGAGTTTGCTGGGGGGGGGACAGGAGGAGCACTGCCCCCCTGGTGGCTCAAACGGGTAATTGCATTGTTTAAAAAATTAGTAATAATTACATCTGGCATGACCAGATATTAAATAAATATCTTAAATAACACAAAACAACTAAATGGTGATAGGTAATACATCTGATTTCATATACTGCTTTGGTAAAAAAAATTATTACCTTTATTACTTTATGGTGTGACTGCGCTTGGTTTCTGCGTTTGGAGAGGCATCTCAACAGACTGTAGGTCCAGCACTGATTGTTCACTGTTACATTTTAGTTGAATTTAAGCGTCTGTCTATTGCGTTCCAAAACAGCCGTGCCGTGATTGGATTTCATAAGGGCGAATTGTTAAATTGTTACAATGTAACTTAAAAACTTTAAAAATAAACATATGTGTTTTGGAATATAATGTTCAGCTTCGGCAGCTTTACCTATGTGCTAAAATATACAATGACGATAGTGACAAGTCCATAGCAACCAGTGTTGAATTGGTTATATCCCAGCGTCCTTTGCTGAATGTTCTCAATGTTTTATTGTTTTATTTCATATGAATACTAGATTACTAGAGGAGTAACTTAGTATTTGAAGTAATGCAGTAATGCATGAAGTGTGCATTTAGTTTCCATGCTTATTGTGTTTCCACAACAATGTTAGTAAGTAAATCTACTGAAATGGCCACCGCACCATAACAGAGGAGTATGATGTGTAAGATGAGAATGCAGAGGTTAACTCATGTACATCATGGCTGTAAAAATCAAATGGTATCTGTACTTCTTTGCTAAGTGCAAACTTGCATGCGAGGGGAGGGTCGTTTCTTTTTTTCAAATCGTTTTGGAAAATTATTACTGATGAGGGGAGGGTCACGTCTTTTTAGGCTAGAGTCCACAAAACTCCTCCGGTGGCCCCTTAATTAAATAACAAAAAGTCACTAGTATTCCGTTACAGTTACAATTTAAATAGTTGGTATTTAGAATACAGTTACATTGTTGAAAGCAATGGATTACATGACGATACCTCTCTGTTTCACGAGTTTATTCACTCTCGCAACTCCATGCATTTCCCAGAAGCCCCAATATGAAAACGAAAAAGTGAGCTATTTGCGTGATCACTGATAGAGGTAGAGATGGAGCCGGAAGCGGCACAACAGAGCCAGGGCAGGAATGCGTTTCTATCTTGGAAATTCAAACAGCATTTCACATTAAATAAAGAGAAGGGAGAACGAAATATAACCTCTGCTTGCCAGCAACTAACTTCCTTTCAGCGTCCAAATTCCTCCACCTCCAACCTGAAGAAGCATCTTAAAGTAAGTTTTTTTTTTAATTAGCCAAGGGTAGTCGTCTGCTGTAGTTTTACTGGTCACCTTGCTATTTTGTAGTTGACATGCGACTTTACATTCTCCTACGTGCTGATTTACTATCCCCAGAGCCGTTGAAGGACTAGCCCCGTTTGACATGTTAGCTAACGTTAGCAAAAATTAGCTCGTGGTAGCTTAGACTGCGGTCTCTATCTATCTGTTGTTTAGGTACACATTCAGCCAGTTGGAACAGAAGAACACACCAGAATAGGCCTGTTTATTAAGCTGTATGTGATGGCCGCATTCCTACTTATAAAATGCAATTCAATGTGGAAGTAATCCAAGTATTCAGAATACGTTACTCATATTGAGTAACGTAACGGAATACGTTACAAATTACATTTTTGGGCATGTATTCTGTATTCTGTAACGGAATACGTTTTGAAAGTATCCTTCCCAACACTGTATACAGTGCACTACCATAATATAGAAATGATATATCTGTTGTATATATATCTGTTTTCAATCACACTCACTCTCTTTGGACCAATCAGGAAGTAACTGCATGCTATATATAGGGTGACCAGACGTCCCCGGTTGGAGATGTCCCCGGAAATGTCCCCGGTTTTCACTGTGACTGACAGACCCAAAATTGGAATGAAATAGTCGTGCACCCTACACGCACAGGCTCAAGACAGCCAGAGCAAGCCTCAGAGCTCAGAGATGTTCTAGAATGCCCATTTTACGATGCTAAAATTACTGTTTATTTACATGGAGTCTGGTGGGTTTAGCGAACGCAATTTCGCCGACTTTTTTATATTTAAAAAAGGATCTTACTCTTTAACAAAAAGATCGACCTCCTTAGAAATCCTTTCCATAATGTTGTCAGACACTTAGAATATTAATCTGAGTCTGTCGGTGGCAAAACAAGCACTTTTTTGAACGTAAATACAAGCGGCACAATTGACGTCCTATTAACTTACATTATAGCTTGTTTCGCCTTTGCCGACTGCAGCGATCTCGTTTAATAATGGACCAATGTCAAATGAAAATATTTCCTCAATAGTTTTAATTGTATCAGATACTCAGTGAGCTGTTGCAGAAACAAGCCCAGCGTGAAGCAATAAAGCAAAAGCTGTCAGATAAATGTAGTGCAGTAAACATTACAACATTTCCCTCTGAGGTGTAGTGGAGTACAATTATGAAGTAGCAGCAGGGGCGATTCTAGGATCAGACCTTTAGGGGGGCTCAGCCCCTAATGAGAATGTGACACGGATATAATGCATGCAAAAGTGTTAAGCTGCGACATGAAATTACCAACTTCTTCACAACCGCACTCCTGCTCTCCCTCTGACAGACAGAGACTCAGCCAAAGGGCCAAAATTATAATGTATTCTCATGTAAACTATTTATGTCAACGCAGACATTTCTGTTAGCCAATGTATCCCACCATAATGTTTATTATATTGCCAGATTCCAGAAAATCCCACTTACAAATATGAATATATATTTCTACTGGTATGCTTCCTAGTAACATTAATGCAAAAATATGAAGAAAAAATCTATTCAACCTGTGTGTGCATGGTTAAAATTCTGAAGTGCAAAATAGTTCAGGCTACAGCACAAATATTTCCATCCATAGATAAGAATAATCAAGTCTAACCTTTGAATTTCTTTTCGAAGTGCACCAGATTGATGCATTTAAATGTTAAAATAGACAAACTTTTCTTACAGGGGAGCATGCCCATGTGACCCCCCCTGGGGCAGTGTCCCCGTTTTAAGTTTTACAAAGATAAAAACATTACCTTTTTGGAGGTATTTATGCTTCTGAGCTGAAAATGTCCCCGGATTTTGTCTCAGAAATCTGGTCACCTTAGCTATAGCAGGGGGTTTTCCCTCTTGACACTCTTTACTCTTTGTTGCCGGAGCCACATTTCCACTCTGGGTCCTTTCGCGTCCGTGGCGCAGTCACGGTAATTCGACAGGTAATGCAGTGTTGCTAATTTGTTTGTTACCTATAGGCCTCGTTTGTGTTAGGATGGGCGTTACAGTGTGCATTGTCTTTTGCAGTGTCTCCTGGTCACAAACCCGACTATTCCTGTAACGGAACCGGGTTGAGTTTTGCTGCTGGTAGGTTGGGCAAATCTTTTCTCCTCTTGGATATTCCCCTGACTGAGTGTTTAAGTAATCAGCCGTTCTATTGTAGGCTCTGTGTAGCTGTACTATCGGCACTAACATGTATTGGTGCGAAACTCCCTGACAGGTATGTATGTATACCAGTTGGTGCGTGTATACTTTGTTTAATCATAAACTGTTACTGAATTTGGTTTGTTTGTGTACGCCAGGGTTGTAAACTGTTTCACTTGCGCTGGTATCTGCACTAGCCCCTCCCTTCCCTGCCATGCTGCTGTTTTGTCTCAACCGACTTCTGCTTCAATGGGCTGTAGATTAGCTCACTCCAGGCTTTGAACGCCTCCACGCGCCTTTCAGCGTCAGGATCTGTTGCCCAACTGGGTGTCCTACAGGGCTGTATTAGATTGAGTGATTGTGACACGGACGATAGCTTTGCCTTTCTTTGGCCTGCCCGTGCTTATTAATATCCCGGTGGGAGTGCGAGGGTTTGCCTAGGGGTGCAAGGGGCCGAAGTCACTCCGTCCCCTCTGCCTTGGGCATGCAGTTTGGAGTCCAGTGCAGTCTTCAGGGTTTGAGTACTTCCACCCAAGCGTCTGATCTGAGTGAGATGAGGGAAATGTTGAAGCTGCAGCAAGAGCAATTAAACCAACTTACTCAAAGCATTTCCCTCCTACAAAATTCCCAGCCGCGCAATCGGCCATCTTATAAGGGCCCTCTTAAATGTCGGCGCTGTCAGCAACCGGGTCACTTTGCTAGGGAGTGCGAGGGGATACGTGCCCCACCTCACACTCAGCCTGTCCTGCCTGCCCACCAACAGTCTAGTAGGCAACTGTGTCATCTTCCGGCTTCGGAAAACTAGCACCCGCCGAATTGCAGAGTCACAATTCGGGGGGGGGGGGGTGGGGGAGCAGCCACTGGCTCGGAGGTTATCCGAGCCACATTATTAAGTGTTTTGGAGGAAGTTCCTAAGTTGATTTCCTCTTGTCCACATCTGGATGTGATTATGGGAGGGGTTGATGTCCCTTGCTTGGTGGACACTGGATCCATGGTGTCTACAGTTACAGAGAGGTTTTGTCCTCCAGCATTTTGAGCCGTGGGGTAGAGAGAAATGCCAATCTTGCCACTGGCTGCAGCTCCGAGCAGCCAGTGGCAAGATTGGCGTTTCGTTCCATCCGTTACATTGGCTACCTAGAGTTGGATGTTAAACTCTGTAGTAAGTCGTTGGCAAGGTGCGGTGTACTGGTGGTTAAAGAACCCCCCGGTGATATGTCACTTCACGTCCCAGGTGTGTTGGGAATGACTATCATCCACAGGTGCTACAGAGAGCTCTTCGGCCAGCATGGTTTGGCCTTGTTCAATCTGCCCTCAGTATCTAGGGCTCCAGAGCCTGTTGTGAAGGAATTGCAACTGTGTCACCAGGCCAGCGAGCAGGCTCCCGGGGATGTTTCAGGCAAAGTGAAGGTTCGGGGCAGGAAGTCCTGCCGCACCCCTGGTGGCATGATGAAGACCATCGCTGCAACCTGTTCAGAGCAGTATTCTGGTTGTACTGTACTGTTCGAGCCTTTGGACTCTGGTCTGCCTGCTGGACTGCTGGCTTCTCCAGCCCTGGTTCAGGTGGTCGGGGGCACTGCTTACATACCCATTGTGAATGTTGGGGCCATCGATGTGATACTGTACCCTCGCACTGTCGTGGGTACCCTGGATGAGGTCCGTGTCGTCAGCTTGCCTGCAAGGGTCACCAAAGTGCCATCTGTGGTTGCCACGGTGAGGTCCCAAGCTGTTCCTCCTGGGGTGCAAGGCCAGATTGAGGCCATGGACCTCACTGCCTGTTGAAGAGCAGAGCTGGGTTCGGTCCTTCTTGCAGGACTATACCCCTGTCTTTGCCACCCATGATGGTGATCTGGGTTGTACAAACCTGATTGCTCACGACATCCCTCTTTTGGATGATGTCCCTGTTCGGCAACGCCATAGGCGCATCCCTCCTTCTGAGTATGAGTTGGTTAAGGACCACATCAACCAACTCTTGGAGGCACAGGTAATAAGGGAGAGCAGCAGTCCTTATGCCAGTCCCATTGTGTTGGTAAAGAAAAAGGATGAGAGCCTGCGTATGTGTGTCAATTACAGGCACTGTCAATTACAACTTAACAACAAAACGGGGAAAGATGCTTTTCCTCTTCCTCGTATTGATGACCCTGGATGCCTTGACGGGTGCCCGCTGGTTTTCCACTTTGCATCTGGCCAGCGGCTACAACCAGATCCCTGTTTCTGAGGCGGATCGATCCAAACACCCCATTTGGCCTTTTCGAGTGGAATCGTATGCCGTTTGGGCTTTGCAACGCTCCAAGCACTTTTCAGAGGCTGATGCAACGTATATTTGGTGACCAGCAGTGCCAGTCGTTGCTTTTGTATCTTGACGACATTGTGGTTTTCTCTTCCACGGTCGAACAGCATCTAGAGAGGTTGGATGTAGTGCTGGGGAGGCTTCAGCAGCAAGGCCTGAAGGCAAAGCTTAGCAAATTTGTTTTTCCAACAGGAAGTGCGCTACTTGGGCCATGTCATTTCTGACAAAGGCGTCTCCACAGATCCCAGTAAGGTGCAGGTAGTAGCGAACTGGCCGCCACCTACCACCATCCCGGAGCTGCGGTCGTTCCTCGGTTTTGCCAGTTACTATCGCCGCTTTGTGGAGGGGTTCGCCAAGTTGCCGGCCCCGCTGTATAGGCTGGTTGCTGAAATGGGGGGCACAAAGTTGAAGAGAAGAGCAGAGCTGTCTGTGAGGGGACATTGGACGGAGCAGTGCCAGTGTAATTTTGAGGCACTTAAGATCAAACTCGTTACGGCACCTGTGCTTGCTTATGCCAACTTCTCTTTGCCATTCATTCTTGAGGTTGATGCAATCTACGGGGGACTTGGGTCAGTGCTCTCCCAGGAGCAGTCGGGCAAGGTTAGACCAGTGGCTTATGCCAGCCGAGGTCTGAGGCCCACTGAGCGCAACATGCAAAACTACAGCTCTATGAAGCTGGAGTTTTTGACTATGACCGAGAAGTTTAGAGAGTACCTACTGGGCCACAAATGTATTGTCTTCACAGACAACAACCCCCTTAGCCACTTGTCTAAGGCAAAGCTTGGTGCTACCAAACAATGCTGGGCAGCACAGCTGGCCTCCTTCGATTTTGAAATCAAATATCGATCGGGGAGGAGTAATGGAAATGCAAATGCTCTGTCCCATCAAAACCCACCCGGCATACAGGATCTAGACGCCGTGGTCCCTGGTACATTACTCCCGGATTCCTTACAGCATGCCCACATGAACCAAGTTGAAACAGTTCAATCTGCTATTGCCAGAATATACACGTTCAGATCTCTGTGTTTTGCAACAGGCAGATCCGGTCATTAAAGAGGCCCTGGTCTCCTGGCGGGAAGGGAATCGTCCCAATGGGGAGGAGCGAAAGGCAGTGTCACAGCCTGCCTTGGCATTGCTCCACCAATGGGACCGGTTGATGGAAAGGGATAGGGTCTTGTATCGCCAGGCCTTCCGCCCTGATGGCTTTGAGGCGGTGTCCCAGCTAATCTTGCCAGCTTCCTTAAGGGAAGAGGTGTTGATCAAGGTTCACCAAGACCATGGTCATCAGGGTGTGGAAAGAACATTAGAGCTTTTGCGACGGCGGTGTTACTGGCCGGGTATGTCCTCTGCGGTGACACAATGGTGTCGGGCCTGCGAGAGGTGGCTAAGGACACCCAGCCAGCTACTTGCAGCTTTATGGGGCATTTGCTGGCTTCGAGGCCAAATGAGATCGCAGCTATGGATTTCACAGTGTTAGAACCGACTTATAATGGGTTGGAAAATGTCCTCGTTATGACTGATATTTTTAGCAAGTATACGCTTGCTGTTCCCACCCGTGACCAGAGAGCCTCCACTGTGGCTCAGGTTTTGGTGACTGAATGGTTCTCAAAGTTTGGTGTTCCTGCTTGTATACACTCGGACCAGGGCCGCGAATTTGAGAGTTCTCTGATCCAGCAGTTCTGTGGGCTCTACGGCATCAAGAAGTCTCGTACCACCCCGTACCATCCAGCTGGTAATGGCCAGTGTGAACGCTTTAATCGAACCCTGCACCCTGCAACTTGTTGCGCACTTTGTGCCTCGGAAGCGGGACTGGAGTTCCTGTCTGCCACAGGTGCTGTATTCTTACAACACCACCCCTTATCAGGCCACTGGCGAGTCCCCTTTTCTGTTGATGTTTGGGCAAGAGCCCAGGCTCCCGGTTGATTTCCTGCTAGTTAGAGTAAAAGATCCTCTCTGTGACCTTTGAGGGGGCTGGGGAAAGGTTAAGGGGTGCGGCCGAGCGTCGCAAGAGGAATTATGATCAGCATGTTCGCGACCACCCTCTGGAAGTAGGCCAGTTGGTGTGGTTGCGGAACTTCAGTACACAATGTCGTCATAAGATCCAAGATCTGTATGATCCTGTGTCGTATAGAGTTCTGAGGGCACCGGCTGAAGTTGGAGCTGTGTACTCCATGGCGCCTGTAGACAATCCGACTAAGTCCAGGCATGTTAATCTTGCCCTGCTGAAGGCTGTGGTAAGGCTAGACCCTTCCGGTGGCCCTGCTGCCTTTCTGTCACCCCCCTTAGATAGTACTTTGGTGACGGTGATCTGCTGGTTCTCAGGCAGGAGCCTCCCTTGGTAGTTCCAACTCAAACCAACCCCAGGTTGCTGCCACCACAAGGTCAACCAGTAACCCTGGGTTTGGACCTTGTTGGGGCTCCCAGCACTGCAAACGCAGTTTCACCAACCACCCATCCTGACACCAGTGAAGTTGCAGTCCGTCAGACAGCCTGGCCAACGGCAGGCCACCATTCTAATGTCTATTGCCTCCCGAGGGCCGTGGGGGGACCCTCTGGCTAATTCTGTGTCTGCCCTCTTTAGACCGTGGAAGTAGTTGAGGCCAAACCTGTTGTGCCACAAAACACTTGGGACACCTAGGACATGCCAGTACATAGGCCTACCCATTCAGAGAGGCATGCTTATTTTTTTTACTTATTTTGAACTGACTAAAACTAATACATTAATAATAGTAGGGATCGTGTTCCACTCTTTTGAAGAAGTAAGGGGTGCTTGAGCTAAACCATAAACAAAAAAAATTAAAGCTCAAGTTTTATTTGTCAGTATTATTGCAATGAGGTTTTCTTGTCCGGAGATTGTTTATATATAACATGGTATATTGTTGTGGTTTTATTTCTAGCTGTTATTTTGGAGCACTGGAGGTAGCCTCTGTGCTGGGGGTGTTGCACAATAACAGGAAGAACGCATCGTTGTTATGGGTCAGCTCTGTTTACCCTGTTCCCTGCCTGTTTTCCTCTTCCCTTTTTTCCCTGTGTTTGTTGTCTGTTTGTCTCCACCTGCCATGACGAGTCCTCTGGAGGATCTAGATAAAGGGGCGTGGCCACTCTCTCCCGCTCTGTTCCAGCCAGCTGCAGCACATTCCACTAATCACTCAGCAGTTATCTACCCGGGCTGTTCACCTCCTCAGCGCCAGTTCGTTCCTACATTACCAGTGGTAACTTGGCTCTACAAAACTACTAGCGATTTCTATTCTAGTCTCTCTGTATCCTAGCTTTTGTTTGTTCCTCCTTGTCCCCGGTTAATCTGTCTCTCTCCTGTTCAGATTCTGCTCTGGACCTGCTGCCTCACAGCCACTCACCTGATGTGACCTGCTCGCCTGCTGCCTACTCACCTGGCTACTCAGTCCTCATTGCTGCCTGCTCACCTCGCCACGCTGCTCTCCTCACTGCTTGCTCACCTCGTCACGCCGCTCTCAGTGCTGCCAGCTCACCTGACCACTCGGCTCTCAACGCCTCCACACCGGATCATCTGGGTGAGTCGGGACGGGTCTCACCGCCGTCCTCCGTCCAGTGTCACCCTACCTGGCCACTCACCTGTCTGCTACCTCTGGCTTCCATCCCCATCGGAGCTGCTCGATCCTGAACTGTCTTTCTCACTGCCTAATTACTACATTGAAAATAAAACTCTTAACTGTTTCTCTGTCTCCGTTGTGTTTGTCTCTGAGTCTGAGTCAGAAGAAAAACTAGAGCTTAACAATCGTCTCAAACTGTTAACAGCATTTTCTGTGCTTGTGAACTTGCAAGTTAATTCTTCCAAGAACAACCAGCACGAATGTTCTTCCCAAGAAGATTGAGATTGAGAAACGGCTCAATTGTAACCATATGTTGCTTTTTCAGTCAGTTTCTATTTTACTATGGTTTTGAGACTGTCACTTCTTGACTTTGTCCTATACATTTTTTTGTGTGTGGCTCACTTCTGGTTAGTCACCCTGAAGAAGGCCTGTGTGCCTTTTTTTTTTTTTTTTTTTTTTTACTCTTTGCTATGCATTAGCTGTATCAAAGGCTTTGAAGCCAATTACCTGGATGGTCGGCACTGCTTCCGCACTATGCGGCCCATAGAGCAGGCACACTAGAGACCTCTGCCGGCAGAGCCGGCTACTTCCGGTCTGGCGGTTCCCTATTTTAAAAGGGAATTAAATAATTTAATCATGTGGCTATTACTTTCCAAATGTTATCGGCCAAATGGATCAAATTCTGATGTAGTCTAGGTCCTGGGTAAGATTTGTATGCACTTCATTTAGCGGAGAATATCTCAACTGTTAAAGACTAATATGACCCCATTGAACAACGTGGGATGTGTGCCAAAGTCTCTACCCAGGATGAAAGTCCTGAAAATTACCACAACAGGTAACACTGTTATCACACTACAGGTGAATGGGACTGTTTTTCCCTTTATAGATATCCTCATGCATTTCTACCAGTTTTATCTTCATATTACGAGAAATACTTTTTGTATTACACTTTGTCTTAAAAATTAAATAAAATATGCAAAGTAAGCAATATCTTATTAAATATGTGTACATATAAACTCTTGAAGCTACAGATTTTCTGAGGTGATCACAATGTTTACAATGACCATGTAGTGTAGGCTAAGTGTAAGAATTCTGGTTTGATATTTTTTATTGTGTTTCTGTAGATGTTCTGTGTGTGTGTGTGTGTGTGTGTGTGGGGGGGGGGATGTACTGTTTGTACGGTGGCCCTGAAGTGCAAATCACCACAGCAATTAGAGAAACGCAACAACAAATCATAAAACACAACGGCAAATAGGAAAACACAATGGCAAATATGAAAACACGACAGCAAATAGGAAAACACGACAGCAAATATGAAAACACGACAGCAAATAGGAAAACACGACAGCAAATAGGAAAACACGACAGCAAATAGGAAAACACAACAGCAAATAGGAAAACACGACAGCAAATAGGAAAACACGACAGCAAATATGAAAACACGACAGCAAATAGGAAAACACGACAGCAAATAGGAAAACACGACAGCAAATATGAAAACACGACAGCAAATAGGAAAACACGACAGCAAATATGAAAACACGACGGCAAATAGGAAAACACGACAGCAAATATGAAAACACGACGGCAAATATGAAAACACGACAGCAAATATGAAAACACGACAGAAAATATGAAAACACGACAGCAAATATGAAAACACAACAGAAAATATGAAAACACGACAGCAAATAGGAAAACACGACAGCAAATATGAAAACACGACGGCAAATATGAAAACACGACGGCAAATATGAAAACACGACAGCAAATAGGAAAACACGACGGCAAATATGAAAACACGACGGCAAATATGAAAACACGACGGCAAATAGGAAAACACGACGGCAAATATGAAAACACGACAGCGAATAGGAAAACACGACAGCGAATAGGAAAACACGACAGCAAATAGGAAAACACGACAGCAAATAGGAAAACACGACAGCAAATATGAAAACACGACAGCAAATAGGAAAACACGACAGCAAATAGGAAAACACGACGGCAAATATGAAAACACGACGGCAAATAGGAAAACACGACGGCAAATATGAAAACACGACGGCAAATATGAAAACACGACGGCAAATAGGAAAACACGACAGCAAATATGAAAACACGACAGCAAATATGAAAACACGACGGCAAATAGGAAAACACGACAGCAAATATGAAAACACGACGGCAAATATGAAAACACAACAGCAAATATGAAAACACGACAGAAAATATGAAAACACGACAGCAAATATGAAAACACGACAGAAAATATGAAAACACGACAGCAAATAGGAAAACACGACGGCAAATATGAAAACACGACGGCAAATATGAAAACACGACGGCAAATATGAAAACACGACAGCAAATAGGAAAACACGACGGCAAATATGAAAACACGACGGCAAATATGAAAACACGACGGCAAATAGGAAAACACGACGGCAAATATGAAAACACGACAGCAAATAGGAAAACACGACAGCGAATAGGAAAACACGACAGCAAATAGGAAAACACGACAGCAAATAGGAAAACACGACAGCAAATAGGAAAACACGACAGCAAATATGAAAACACGACGGCAAATATGAAAACACGACGGCAAATAGGAAAACACGACGGCAAATATGAAAACACGACGGCAAATAGGAAAACACGACAGCAAATATGAAAACACGACGGCAAATATGAAAACACGACAGCAAATATGAAAACACGACGGCAAATAGGAAAACACGACGGCAAATAGGAAAACACGACGGCAAATAGGAAAACACGACAGCAAATATGAAAACACTTCAACAAATCACAAAACACAACGGCATTAACTTCTACCGGAAAAGGTAGGGCCTATCTAGTAGAGGACGGACCCTCCTGATTGGACAGACGCACTGTCTGTCTTTTGACAGGAAGGAGAGGTGAAAAAATAAAAGTGCCTCACTGTCTATGCTTTTAACAGACGGACTAGCCGTTTCTCATTTCAAAACACTGGACGAAATGGATGTGGAACTATGAACTGTGCTTTTGGTGAATTGGCGTCAGTCTGCTTGCAGGAGGAGAATATTCTGTCAGGAACTTTGCTCGCAACGTGCAAAGGTAGGTAACGTTACCGACACCGATACGCTTTAATGTAAGCAATAGTCGTTTTGTCTTATTTATCCCATGTCAATAAATTAAAAACTCGTGGGAGTTCATGTTTGTACAGTAGTCATAACACTTACCGGTAAGGAGAATTGCAGTAGCTAACCGTTTACATTAGCTTGTAGTTTACTGCATGTATGCAACATTAGCTCATTGTCCAGTAGCTTCTAGCTTTCAGACAAATGCAGTGCAAAATATGATCAGCAACTACAAGGTAAACGCTACCAGCTAATGAGCTACCACAGGCAGTATGATATGCATTAAACTGCAAGTGAGAAAGGGTAAATAGTACTGTAAACACACAAGCTACAAGGCTACAACCAACATATGAAAAGTCATAATACCTCCATTGATAAACACCCACTAACACAGTAAAGGTAGGTGTAAGTGTGTTAAATGGTCAACAGTTGTCAGTTAAGACCATGATGAAGAAATTACACCACTACACAGTTACATGAAGTACCTTCATGTTTCAGTATGCTTAAATATACTTGTGATACAATTCTAATCTTACCAGGACAGGTTGGATAACTACTGGACTAACCTAATCTTACCAGGACAGGTTGGATAACTACTGGACTAACCTAATCTTTCTCCTTCTGTCTGCAGTCCGGAAGCAACACCATCATCGGGAGCTGAGTCTGATCGCCGCTTCATGTTGAATATACTTGTGTACAGCATATAGTAATGTTTGAATAAATGTTATAATAAAGATACATGTTTCATTAATGTCTTTTTAGAGCTTGTATACCTAACTAGTTATTAAAACAGGTAGCATCTGAATATAATTACTCAGAAGTTTCCTGTGTCCAGGTCATAATTTGATGGAAAAATAAACATTGAAAAACAGTTTATATTATATACACACCCAAAAACTTAAAAGACACAGACAAACTAGTTAATTTAATGCATTTATTTTTTGAATGGCAATCTCTAATATAGCAAATAATCTATTCAACATCTCTTTTTGGCCTCTGTCTCCCTGCTTGTCTTTTGCTTTCCCTCTCCTCCTCATCTCTCCCTTCTGGTGACGCTAGTGCAGCCACGACGCTGAAGTTGGCATCCGATTCGCAGCTTCTGATTTGGCAGTTAAGGGGAACTTAAAACTGTTTTTTTAACCTCTTACTGTATTGAATGAGTGTTAGTCATTAAGGTAAATTTATAATTATGTCTAAAACACACTTTTAGATTTGTGAAAGCTTTATTGTCTTTATGAGAACACAATAAGTTTTTTTTCACATATAAACCACATTAGACTAGGTCTAGATCCACCTAGACTTGTCAAATCTGGACTACATGATCCCAGAGAGGCTAAGGAGTCTTAAAAACACAGTTTGGGATTTGTCAAAGCTTTATTCTATTTGTGAAAATGCCATAAAGGGAGATTTTACTGTTTTTTGCATATGTAGACCACATTGGACTAAGTCCACATCCAAAACCACAATACCTAAACTTGTCAAAACTGGACAAGAATTAACTCACTCTCTCCATGTCATTTATTATATCCATGAGCAGTACTTGTGTAAACAGTTCCCCAGTACTTGTGTAAACACAGTAACGCAAACTTGGTAATCTACAGTGGGCAATACAGCACCGTAAAGAAAAGACCTTTACGACAGCAGGTGTGGTGAAAATACTACCACTTTTGTCCAAAGTGGCCGCTAGAATTAACACAAATTGAAAGTTACATATAGCCACTTTAAGTCATAGAAAAAAATGTCTTCATGAATATAATGTGGAACTGCTGTGGACCTATCTCTGACAGCAACACATTTAGGATGTATTTGATCCTGTCAGAAGACACCATGGTGCACACTTTATCAGAGAGTGTGTCACAGCTGTCAAGGAAGTTTGACAGGTATTTCACAATCCTGTCCAGCTGGGTTTCATCATCAAAGAAGATCGGGACCCAGCGTTCCCCAGAAGTGGGGTTGCTCCTCACCTGAGACAATGGCCTATGAAGTATGAATTAAAAAAAATCTTAATAAATACTCAGTCCTGCCTCTTTTTCTGAGGAAAGGTGAGAAAACAACACTTATGTTGAAGGAGAAGGATTTGAAGAGTAAATTAAACCACTGGCAAATCTATGACGATATTTGGATTGATTTCCAAAAGGTAAAAATAACTTTTTCTACTTTTCTTTTGAAGTGAGAAGGAAGACCTGCTCATGGATATAAGAAATGACATGGAGAGACGTGGACTTGTACGTTGAATGTCAATTAGCAAAGGCCATGCTGTGGCAATGAAATAAAACAGTTTATTTAGCCTCTCTGGGATAATTTAGTCCTGATTTGACAAGTCTTAAGTATTGTGGTTTTGGATCTGGACCTGGTCCAATGTAGTCTATATGTGAAAAATACAGTAAAATCTCCCTTTATTGCATTTTCACAAATAGAATAAAGCTTTCACAAATCTCAAACTGTGTTTTTAAGACTCCTTAGACTCTCTGGGATAATTTTGTCCTGATTTGACAAGTTTAGAAAAACGGTGAAATCTCCCTTTATTGTGTTCTCATAAAGACAATAAAGCTTTCACAAATCTAAAAGTGTGTTTTAGACATAATTAATAATTTACCTTAATGACTAACACTCATTCAATACAGTAAGAGGTTCAAAAAACGGAGGATCAGTCACTCAATGTAAATTATGTTTCCCTGCTGAATCGGACAGTTTTAAGTTCCCCTTAAATTTCCCCTTAACTGCCGAATCGGAAGCTGCGAATCGGATGCCAACTTCAGCGTTGTAGTGCAGCCTCCATTTGTTCCTTAGTCCCTGTTAAAAGACAGCAAACACAAGAAAAAGATCTTTACCATTATAAATGCTATAACGGAATGTTATACTTGTTACATGGGAAACTACTCATACATTTTAGCTTTCATTTAATGTTGCTAGTGAAGTTAACAAGGTGCAGCTTTACCTCCAATCCTGCAGCCACAACTGATAAACAAACCAATTTCTAAATCTCTGCTAACATTACGCATATACAGTAACGGCTTACAAAAAGAGATGAAAATGCCACCGGACATTAAACTTTACGAACACAAATGGCATAAAAGACAGCAACACAGCTAGCTAGCTAACAGCCTAATGTTAAATGATAGGTTCAGCTAGCTTAACGTTAGCTCGGGTGTATCTACCTAATTATAATAGCAATTTGTACCAGCATTAATGCGTAACACTTGACATTGATGTAACACATTAACGGTGATAACAAATGTACGGCAAACACTAAATATACTTACATTTAAATGTTAATTGTGCCATCAGCGATGCCGCTCCAACTCCCACTTAGGTCCGCCATTGTTGTTGTTTTTTTAACGAGCCGGCAAAGCCGCGCGCATAGGATTGTGGGTGATTTGGGAGCGCGAAAGACAGACAGTGCGTCTGTCCAATCAGGAGGGTCCGTCCACTGCTAGATAGGCCCTACCTTTTCCGGTAGAAGTTAATGCCGTTGTGTTTTGTGATTTATTGAAGTGTTTTCCTATTTGCTGTTGTGTTTTCATATTTGCTGTTGTGTTTTCATATTTGCTGTCGTGTTTTCATATTTGCTGTCGTGTTTTCATATTTGCCGTCGTGTTTTCCTATTTGCCGTCGTGTTTTTCTATTTGCAGTCGTGTTTTTCTATTTGCTGTCGTGTTTTCCTATTTGCTGTCGTGTTTTCCTATTTGCTGTCGTGTTTTTCTATTTGCAGTCGTGTTTTTCTATTTGCTGTCGTGTTTTCCTATTCGCTGTCGTGTTTTCCTATTCGCTGTCGTGTTTTCATATTTGCTGTCGTGTTTTCATATTCGCTGTCGTGTTTTCCTATTTGCTGTCGTGTTTTCATATTTGCCGTCGTGTTTTCCTATTTGCCGTCGTGTTTTCCTATTTGCTGTCGTGTTTTCATATTTGCTGTCGTGTTTTCATATTCGCTGTCGTGTTTTCATATTTGCCGTCGCGTTTTTCTTATTGCTGTTGTGATTTGCACTTCAGGGCCACCGTAGTTTTGTGCTGTATTGAATGGAAAAATTATAAGTACAATTGTATACAAACAAGGGACTTTTTTAAAAGAAAGAAAACAAGCATTTGATTAGTATACAGACATTTTATATCCAACCTTGCTATCATTGGAATGTTAACTTAAAGTGAAAAATACAAAACAACAGGTTTATTCCCTGTGTTTCAAGGTAAAACTTTCACAACAGAGTCCAGGTATGGGGATGATGATGAGGAGAGCTCATTCAGTGATAGGATTTTTACAACTATTGCCTCCCTTGCATTTGCAGTACTTGCAACAACGGATACCAGCTACCCGACAGGGACACCCATTCTTGTGTGCACACTTTCCACACGAGCAGGGATCTGGCAAACCTTCAGGTTTTGAGATTACAATCCCAGGGACTAATAAACCGTTGATGGTTTGAGACATTTGACCAAGAATGTATCCACCATTTGTATTGCACTCTCTGTTAGCTGTGGACAGTTGAAATTGAGAATCAGAGAAGAGTTGTCTGGTTTGCGGACAGTGTTCAGAGCTGCAAGTTTGGTTGCTGGTTGTATTGCACCCAGTCAGCGCATGTATGCTGGGAGACACTGTGTGAGCTCGTCTCCCAGCGCTATGCAGACATTAAGTGGTAATATTGATCTTTTCACTCCTGAGTTTTGGATGAGCCAGAGCTCTTGGAGGCCAAGATTTCTCCAATTGACTGTTATGTGGTATAATAGGCACACAAAGAATTATACTATATAGAATTAAACTATATTTCTCAGTTTATATACGGTTAGAAGATGGATGTGTCTCATGTGACCTTGTTATTTGTAAATGCTGTGACTATACAAATCACAACATGTAAATAGGAACATGTTGGTGTTATTTTGTCACTTATTCAGAGCAGTAGGCTAGTTGGAACCGATTACCTTCAGGATCCGTGCTAGGCTAAGCTACCGGTGGAGCCGTCAGAAAGAGTTACAACACGCACAGAGATGAGAAGGGTATGTATGGACTTATCTAACTCTGGGGGATACGGGGAATAAGACAAAGTCCCAATAAGTCGGTGTGTTCCTTTAAAGTTTAGGTTAATAAATAACTGGCAATTCCTGTATGTTGCTAGTTGTATGTAATAGGTTGACTGTTTTTTAGCCATTTTCTTTATATCAAATCAGAATGCTTACGCTCTTCTATGACCTTATAATCATAAGGTCATTGTGAACATTGTGATCACCTCAGAAAATCTGTAGCTTCAAGAGTTTATATGTACGCCTATTTAATGAGATATTGCCTAATTTGCATATTTTATTTTATTTTTTAGACAAAGTATTTCTCTTAATATGAAGATTAATCTGGTAGAAATGTATGAGGATATCTATAAAGGGAAGAAAAAGTCCCATTCACCTGTAGTGTGATAACAGTGTCACCTGTTGTGGTAATTTTCAGGACTTTCGTCCCGGGTAGAGACTGGCACACATCCCACGTTGTTCAATGGGGTCATATTAGTCTTTAACAGTTGAGATATTCTCCGCTAAATTAAGTGCATACAAATCTTACCCAGGACCTCTACTAATAGGGAAACAAGTCCTTTTGTGGGGGAGAAAAAGTAAACCAAAAATTAAGTCTAAATGGAAAAATGCTGATCACATGTATTTTGTGATTAATTAGCTTGCCATACAGATTCCTATGTCTATGTACTTGTGTATTAACATGTTGGGTCAGGGAAGAAGAGCCTTGGAGGGCCTGACTGTGTTTACTATTCAGCTTTCACTCCTAAGCCCTCACTCTCCAAAGCAATTTCTAGAGCTTGAAACATCTTCAAGGTGTCATCCAGCTAATTTCCAGTGAAATTGAAGCTCTGACAAATGGGCAGCATGTGTGAGCATGGATCAATAGCAGAGCCTCTTCACCAGTCAGTGGGCCAGCTCAGAGAATTGGACCCTGTCACCAATGTCATTCTCTGTTAGCATAAATTGGCTGAATGGCATCGGATAACTTACAAGTCTATCACACAGTGATTCACCCATTGTGTGTACACACAAACACACACTGAACAGGCACACACACATGCACATATAACAAGATTAACCTTCAGATGTGCTGCCTAAGCTGTTTATCGTGGTTACCTCACATCTAACCTTTCCACAAGTATTCCTGGGTCTAATTTTTGTTCCCCCCACAATCCCTTGCAGCTTTTAGCTGACAGCAAGGGACCTTGTTATTGGGACCTGGCTTCTGTCAGAATACTTTCATTATTTACCATAACTATTGTAGTACCCGTTAGGAGCGTGTGCCTGTTCGGAACGGGCCGATTGGTTGGTTCCCAGTAGTTTTTTCCCACAACTTTATATAACTATAAGCGCAGTTCAATCAGGCGCGGCTCGGCTGCAGCTCATCTAGAGATTCAGCATGTCCCCTTTTTTCGTCTAGCCATCACACATCCAGATAGCGATGTTGCCTGGGTGGGGGAGGGAGGGAGCCTGGCTCAGCCTGCTGGGGAAGCCGCTCTTAAAGAGCGCACAGAACGGCTGGACAAAGTTTGCAACCGCCAGCAACAAAACAACGTGCTGGAGAGCCGAAGAGCCATGGCGTTCATCTAACATGTGTTTGTGTATGATTAATTTCATTATTTACATGTAGGGTGGACAGCAATCAGTTTTTGGCAGATGACCACTTTTTGGCATGACACCAGTAGGCGGTGAACTGCAATCAATGAGCCTACTGCCCATGCGGGAGACACACACACACTTACACATATTCCTCGATTTATAGTTAGATGATGTCATTCTTCTCACTGACCAGACCTGACAATGAGGAACTCACATTGACATCTACTGTATACACAAAGCAGAAAATATGGGCTGATCATTTAAATTGCTAAAAAAGTTGGCAGCTAAAAGATTTTCCTTAAATTGTGCAATGTAATATAAAGTAAACATACAGCATATAGTATTTAGCAAACACACCTGTGTGGTGTTTCCAAATGTCAAAAAAGGTATTTATATTCATCACATTAATGCACACAATTCAACATCGATGTCACTCCATCTGTACCACAAAGACACTTACATGTCAGATTATTCCACAGTGTGAACAAGACCATACCATATGACAGTATGATATACAGCACCATTCAAAACTGAACACAAAGCAATGACTTACAATGTCAAACATATAATATTTTTTTGGGTGATTGGGCGGCAAAGCACTGAGCTAAAGTACTTACATGAGTGAGTGAAATAGACAGAGACATAAAGAATCAGTGTGGCTCACTGCAGCCAACAAATCAAGAAATGTGGAAATGTCAGTTTTTATGTAAGCCCTGAAGCTGAATTGCAGAATGTGTGACTGTGTCAGGACATGACCATATTTCCCCTATATTGTCTTGGTTTGTATTAGGTTGGTTTGAGGATGTTTTGGTTTTTACTCCACATGCTCAATTTGGTGTTCCTACTAATTGTTGTATTAGAAGTTTATAATACTGGGGAAAAATAACAGTAGCACCAAATGAAAAGTAATGCAATTCAAGTCTTAATAAAATCATAAATAAAAAGGCAGATAAAAAGTAATGAAAACCATGCCAGCTCTGCAAAGGTCAGTACTGGACAGCAAATAAGTACATTTACTGAAGTATTGTACTTGGTAAAAAATCCATAATAATCTTTCAGCATATTGCAATACAAGGGGTCTTAGGCCGGTTACACACTGGATGCTTGGCGTGTCCGTTTATATTTCGGCTCCCATGTTAACAGATTAGAGCTTACACACTGCCTGCGTGACACGCACGTCTCAGCCATGCCAAAAACGCGTGCATGCTAGAAATAGGACCGACTCCTATTTCTCACGGGACACGCAAGTGTATTGGAAGCATTTCCAGGCAAAATAGAATAGGAAAAGATGTTTATATGTCATTTTGACACTAATACATATTAATAAATGACATGTTGATGTTTGAAAGTATCTAGGTTTTGATATAAATGCAGATATAAATGTAAATAAAAATAAAAAATCGATTTTCTAATATTGCACCTGTCAATACGGAACAAAATATTCTGTAGCCTATTTTGCCGTCAATACTGCCGACGTTGTCTTTGCTGTAATCAAATCAGTATATATTTATGTTTAACATGGTATTTCATTTTATCAATGGGAAACATACATGTGTACAGACAAGGCTAGCAGCAGCAGCGCCACGTCAGACACGTTTCTGGTGTGTAAAGACAGAAATGTCCACACAGCTGACACACAACAGAAACGCCACGCTCACGCGATGCAGCCAGTGTGTAACCGGCCTCAAGGTCGAGACACATCGACCAAGGCAGTTGGACTGATCAGTCTCCCTAGTTGGTCAAAAAAAGTGCCTCGGAACACACCAAAGCGACGAGACGTAATACGTCTCCATAACTGCAGGCAGCGCTAATCTGTATTGTTGCCCAAAAATGAAACCGGCAGCTGGGGTCACGTGGGTCTGGTTTCTCCGGAAATTCAAAGACAGACTGTCATAGCGGCTTGTTCAGAATACAATCTCATATTTTACTAAAATAGTTAATTGAAACGTGTTTCTGAAAACATTTTAAGCGAGAAATAGGCCATGCAGTTGCTGAATCTTCTTCAACCCTCATAGATAGTCAACATGTGGATAAGACAACTTTTATTTTCATTTTACACACAGTGGTGAGCTGACTGCTTTGCAATGGTTTATTTACTTGGAAACCTCTGCCCATATGGAAGTGTATTCGCATCCAACACATGGATAACCGTTGTATCCTGGCTCATGTATGCACATTAATTCTTTAAAAACCTTCGCCTTCCACACAATGTTCAGTGGCCTCATGTCAAGCGCAATAAGCTCTGCAATTTTGTCCATGATTTCTCTTTTCCTCTTTCCAGTGGTGGTCTCAAATCTAGTTTTCTTTGAGTTAGTCTTGGCGCTGCTCCAGTACTACTACTAGATGAACTGTTGTCATAAATCTGACACTGCAGGTGGATCTAGAGAGAGGAATATCCTCAATCGGTCACGGATCATGGAAAGTAAAACTTAAATTTGTCATGGGGTGGTTAGATTTATTCAGAGTTATTAAAAAGCTTCTTTCTATTAACATTTTTATTTAAAATTATACGCAGAGATGGAAAAAGTACAAAAATATTGTACTCAAGTAAAAGTACCAATACTTTGATGAAATATTACAGTACAAGTGAAATTACCTATCTGAAAAATTACTCAAGTAAAAGTAATAAATAGTTCATTTAAAATGTACTTTAAGTAAAAGTTATTTAGTTACATTAAAAAAAACTGTAAAACGGGGCGGGGGGATTTAGCCAGGGTCCTACATACGTTGTCCTATGGGTTGCTAGTGCTAGACAAAAATTAGCAATGCCACGAAACATGTTGTTTTGCTAATTGGCAATTTGCTATTAGTCATGAAAACTTCATTTGAAGTACCAATGCACAAATACTTACCAAAACATGCTTCCACAGATTAGATGTGGAGTAATTGAATGCTGCCAGTTCAGTCACCTTTGGCAGGCACATCTGGCATTGCATGATGATACTATTGGCCCTCTTGAATTTTACGTAATCAAGTACATTTTAAATTACCGATTTTAAAAACTACTTATACAATATTCAATACAAAATACACAACAAAACAACTCAGTACAGTAACGAGTAAATGTATTTTGTTCCTCTGATTATATGTGGATATTCATATCATAATATCCTGTATATGAACTTATAGGGGCAGGGCTAGAAGGGGTGGCACCCCCGAAGCCAAGCATATTTGGATGCAAATACATGTGTAGCTACTTTAACTCAAGTCAAATGGTACAGTAAATGCATGGCTTTCACTTGTAAAAGAGTACTTCTACATTATTTTGTTTAACAAATTTTATAATATAAAAGATGTCAAATAAATAACTGCATATACTACTTTTTGGGGCAAACAAAGTTAAAATAAATTATCATTATATTAGAATTGTTGCTGTTTGTAGCATGGTTCAAACCATGGTTCATCCAGCTGCTTCTGAATGACTTATGGCATTTTTTGTTATTGTTTTCAGAATCAGCTTCTTAAATACTAGATGAGCCCCCTGTAAAACAAGAAAAGGCTAATCGGTGCAGGAGTTATGGCATGTGGTCCTCTGCTTGTTGGAGCTTGGGAACAATATTGTTCTCAAGCCCCTCGTTATTTCTTTATGTCTTTATTTCTCCCTCTCTCTTTATGTCTATGTCCAGCATAAAGCTCTCCTACACACACACACACACACACACACACACACACTGGCAGAATAAAATAAAAGAACACACCGGCCTTCATGCGGTGATCTATGTTAGCCTCTATATGAAGATCTATGAAGCCAAGTGCAATCATAAAGACCTTTGAGAGATTGTGTGTGTGGTTTTGCTGACACAGACAGGGTTATAAATGCAGAGGGATGACACACACTGCACAGCATCTCTCTCTCTGCCACGATGGAGGGCCTTTTCAAATATACTGCCAACACTAAAACGTAAAAACAAAACAGAATTACAAAACAATTTGCACCCATCATAACCTCTGTCCTCTAGGAAGTGTTAACAACTGCATGGTTAAATCTGTCAAGTTGGTTAGTTGTAACGTGCAGCATACAGCCATTTCACTGTTCTATGTGAAATCACAGGTATACAGTGAGATTAACCTGACCCGTCAGATGGTTTGTTACAAAGAACTGTCTGAGAAGCCGTCATTAGAAACTGGCAGGTACTTTCAAAAAATACTTGGCAAGTGATTGGAGCCATCTGTCTATCAAACGTTTGCTGAAGCCAGTCGGGAGAAGAGCGAAAATATATTTTCTAAAGAGAAAAGCCTTCAGTGCCATTTTTTGCTAAATAAAGAACTACTCTCCAGTTTTGATATGGTCTGGATCAACATAATTACATTTCCAGGATAATTGCCTGACATCTGGCACGTGATGTCCCTCACCTTCTGCTCTGTGCGTTTTCGTTCTCAAACTCCATTCTCTTCGGGAAACAACACAAACTTTGAGCTAGCACGCTACACGCTGAAAATATCAAGTTCTGAAGAAGATTTGGATCGTGCAACAAGGCAGGCCTGCTTGGTTCTGTCGGAGAATAATTGCAAAGATTTACAAAAAATATGTTTACAGCCTTTCATCCTAACTGGGAGGTTTTGGGACCGATTGGTGGGATTGCTGTAAGCGAAGTACACACGGTGATACACTGGTAAGAGCAAATTACGTTTAACCATGTATCCAGCTAATTTAAATAGCTCACATTACTGTATTGTGTGAACAGTTAATTTTTTATTTAATATTGTATGTGACGTTTTCTTTTGCGGGGTGCAAATGTTTCACCAAAACAAGTTCATTTTTTGGAAGTCCAAGTCAAGTCTCAAGTCTTTGAGCTCGAGTCCAAGTCAAGTCTCAAGTCTTTGAGGGGAAAGTTCAAGTCAAGTCTCAAGTCTTTTGCCACGAGTCCAAGTCAAGTCTCAAGTCTCTGGCCATCTGATCTGTCCCTAACATGTTAAATGTTATGAATTTAAAGCATGTCCTGTAGCTACCATCCAGACAGTACAGTATTAAAATCAGTTGTGGGATAACTTTATGGGGTCTACTTAACACATCACTCTAGCCCTCGGACCTGGTGAAATATTAACCTAAAGCTGTCACATCATATGGATACAACTATAAAGATACAATGTGCCTTTTCCCAGCATTAGCACAACACTTTGTGATGGTTAACTTGTTACCTGTGGTGATATATGCTAAATGTAACGTCTCTTTCACTCAAAAAAAATCTAATGTCGAAGTGGAAATCAAGAGAATACTGGCAGCGCCACACCAGTTACAGAACAACGTGCATCTCAGTGTCAGTCCAAATTACGCACAATAAGCAGTTTGAACTCACTGATCTAATGCAATTTATTTATTTTCTAAGTGTTAGTATGCTCAGTGAAACTGAGTCCAGCGTGAGGGAGATCCGACTCAGAGGAGGAGACGTTAGTGAGGCCATCGTCTCCACGGCAGGTGACAGTGCGCACGGATCCGCTGCTCCACGCATGGATGAAATAATGAAATAGTAAATACGACTACATTAACAGAAATATGTGCAGAATTAAGACAGTCAAGACGGTCCAGTGTTTGGTGGACCGGGTACACCTTGTTCACTTAATAGCCTACAAATCATCCACGGGATCAATTACGCATCACATGAGTTTGCCCACCCAACACAGCGTTTGTTCCTGGGGAGATGGATCCGTGCGTCCTGCCTCCTGTGCGCCATGGATGTCTGAGCCTCAGCAACTACTAAATATAAAGATACAATGTGCCTGTTCCCAGCATTAGCACAAAACTTTGCAATGATTAGCTTGTTACCTGTGACGATATATGCTAAATGTAACGTTTCACTTTCTTAGCGTGTGAGTGACTGACCTATCTGGGTGCGTTTTGAGATGCCTGATGATGTTCAACGTTGTTGTTGTTATCTTGGTGCCACACACCTTGCATGTAGCTGTTGGCTTACTGCCTCTGTTTACCAAGTTATTGAAAGCAAAACTAATGACAAAAGGCACAACTCCGGGAGGACTTGGTGTCGCCATCGTCAATGTATTTTTATGTGTGAGTGCGCGCACATAAGGCATAACGCATGCGTTACGTTGCACATTATGGCAAAGGGCAGGGGACATGCAGCTCGTCATACGCTTCCCCAACGTATATGCGCCAATAAAAGAAAATAGAAATACATGAATACATTTAGATTTAAAAAGCAATAATTGCATGAAAACATGTTGTTGACGAGTCTCGAAGCTCAAGTCTGAAGTCTTTTGGGTCGAGTCGCAAGTCAAGTCTGAAGTCTTTTGGGTCGAGTCCGAGTCAAGTCTGAAGTCAGCTGTTTGTGCGACTTAAGTGCGAGTCTGAGTCTCAGACTCGAGTCCCCATCTCTGCTTCACGAGACTATTTTGCCGAGCCACCGTCGCTGCGTCCGGAGTTTAGCACTGCCCAAGATGATTGGGATTGGTTTAAAGAAATGCAAACAACCCAGAGAGTTTTTTGTCCTATTTTTTGTCCTAAAGATGCGTCAGTTGAAAATACAGGCGGGTTTAGGAGTTGCACGTAATATTACCACTGCTGGCGCGCATTCTCCCAGTTCTGCTGTCAGGTTTGATGTGAGTAAGCACATTTCACAGGTGCCTGTTTTCCATGAGTCAGAGGTAGAAGCTTACTTTGGTGCATTTGAGCGTATTGCTGCTGCTTTGTACGTGTAGATATAAGATATATGTAAATATTCACTTCATTACTGCAATGCTCTCCTTTTTTTTTAGTCTAACTAAGAAAGCTGGTTACCTAAGATGACATAGTATCAAGAACGACAACGGTAGCGAGTAGTATGAAAGACCGAAAATCCACATAGGGAGGTTGGTTGGGGTTGTGGATGGGTCAAACAACACAGGACTTTCACCCAGGAGACCGGGGTTGGTGTCCCGTTGTTGTTCCACGTGTCATTGAAACGTACATTTTGTAACCCCACCCACGATCAGACGATCAGACTTTTTGACGCTCCTGGAGCATCAAAAAGATGCTAATAGTAATATAGCCCTAACCCAGAGCGTCAAAAAGTGACGACAAGAGTCCCAATCGATAGCCCCAAGACGCCAAAGGGCTAGATGCGAAAAGTCCTGACCAAGCGTGTCTAAATATGACACTCAAGGAGACTTTTTGCCTCAATAACAAACGCCAAAGGCACCTGAACAAGCATCGCTTTTTGATATGATGGGAGTGAGTATGTGTTGGTTTTAGAAAAGATTTTAAGATCATTTTATTGGCGTATCACTTAATACAGTGGTTCCCAACCTTTTTTCCTTGGCGCCCCCCCTACTTATGTCTAAGAAAAGCTG
Organism: Sander lucioperca; assembly: GCF_008315115.2. NCBI lineage: Eukaryota > Metazoa > Chordata > Actinopteri > Perciformes > Percidae > Sander > Sander lucioperca. The sequence goes on from NC_050187.1 coordinate 8,562,605, forward strand.
AGACAGACTTTTGTATACATTATATATTCTAGTGTGTTATCATAATTTGTTTAACATGTACAAATATTTTTTTTTACCTCAACCTCAAACCAGATAAAGACTTGCGCACCCCTGTGATCTTTGCCGCCAACCCTGAGGGGTGGCTGGACCCCAGGTTGGGAACCAGTGACTTAATAGACTAGCATCTGAATTTTTCCCAGACATGCTCTCAATGTATGCTCCCCCTAGATCACTCAGGTCCACTGACACTGGCCTTTTAGTTGTTCCCTGGGTGTGGACAAAGAGCTACCGGGATTGGGAGGCATGTCAGTGCAGTGCGGGCAGCAGGCCTACATGTCCTACAGTGAAAAGTAACTTGTTGAGAGAAAACTTTACTTATAGACTTAACAGCATAAGCAGTTTAACACAGTGGCGGATGCAGAACGTGACAGATGGGTGGGCCTGGATTAAGTCGAGGTGGGCCTGAATCTAGGCAGTTGTCCCGAATCATCCACATAGTTCCCGAATCCAGCAAATTATGCTAGAGCAGCAGTCTTGAGTTGCCTGATGAAACATTTTTCACAGGGCTTAAAGGAGAAAAAGGGAAATCATTATAAATTGATTATCATTTTCGTTGTTCAAGATACTACTCGTTCACCTTCCAATTATGATTCACTATCTCATATTTTTGACTAGCCTAAATAAGCCAACATATCAACAAACTATCTACTATTTTCAACATACTAGGTCATAGTTTTGACCTTAACCAAAACATTATTTTGTCTCATGTATTGTTTTCTTGTCCCTGTAGACATGTGTTTATTTATGTTGAATGGACACATTTGAGCAGAAGAGGACCATAAAGTGCTCTGATATTGGCGAATTTGGGTTCTAGGATGGCGAAGGAATGTCCCGCCCTTATCCACCTCTGATTGGCTGGTACCCACACAGATTTCTTTGTAAGCCTGTGTTAGGGTATACCAGCGGAGCCAGGTAAAAGATAGCAGGAGATGTCTTTATATAGGCCTTATTGTATTGTTATTTTACAAGTTATCTGCTGTAGTTATGGCTGATACTGGGGCAGGACCATCACAGAAAAGAAGGAAATTAAACGAAGAACAACTAAAAGCTAGAAGGGAAAGGGAAAGTGAAAGACAATGATAATGTGAGTCACACTCGATCGGGCTTTCAACAGATGGAGACAATTACGGGATTGTAAATGATTCAAAAACATCCTTGAATTAGCCGTCAGGTATGTAATATGTCTATTTCATTCAAAAATAAAAACTTTACAAGGCGCGATGTGGTTGTACGTCAGTAGCCTACATTAAATTATGTCCCCCTTCCATTAAGCGCAGACGATTTATTCCATTTACTCCATGTTTGTGTTGGCTTTCTATTTTCTTTTCCCTTGTCCCCCTGTACCTGTGTAAAGTGTCCGTGGGTTTCATGAAAAGCGCTATATTAATCTAAGTTATTACTACGTTGGTTGCTACAACAATCTCTTAATGCTTTGGCTCATAACACAGTGACAGTAATACCCGGTTTAGCTCACGAGACATCCAAAGTAGGCTAAGTTACCATACGCAACACTTGAAATGCAACGATGCATCTGTAACGTATTCTCTTATTGGGAATGAATGATTTTCTGTCTGAGCAAAACATTCATCGCAACTATATGACCTCCCCGTAACACTTACTCCGTAATACAGTGGGCAATACAGCACCGTAAAGAAAAGATCTTTACGACAGCAGGTGTGGTAAAAACACTACCACTTTTGTAGTGGTATAAAGCAGCCACTACAATCAACACAAACTGAAAGTTACATATAGCATATTTAACAAATGTCACAAAATGTATCATTAGTTTACGAAATGATGTTCATATGACATTCAAAACTGCAAAGGATAAACATAATTAGACATCAGTAACAAAAAGTGATATATATACATTTAAAAAGACTTATTGATTATAACAGTTGACAACAAACCAAAGTTATATTCAGGGCTTTAAACTGACGCCCGCCAAATGCCAGTAAAAATTAACTTTGGCTGGTATAACATTGTAAAGTTACGGGCCAATTTGGCCGGTGATGAATGTAGCGAAGCGTCTGTTTAAATTGTCCGGCTGCAGAAATGATCCGACAAGCCAGTGTTTACAGATTGGTCTGTTTTCCGGGAAGAAATTTGAGCGGTTTGGTGTATGTTTGGCTTGGAAACAAACGGAACAGTGTGAAACAGACCAGAGGAGCTGAAATGAAATAGTAAAGCTAGTTTGGAAAAAGAACATAACATAACGTAAATGTAAATGTTTATATTTTATCTACCAGCCATCAACCCAAACATATATTTTTAGAGAAACATGGATGCTTAAATGTATTCAGAGGCACTCATAATCTGTTTTCTTTTCCCTGGAAAAAAAATTAGCTAATGGAAAATCTGATTGGCTGGAAACTTAAAAAATGTACTAGCCATGTTGGCTGGTTATTACAAAAGTTAATTGAGAGCCCTGGTTATATTTAAATAACATTTTGGCACTAGGTAAAGTTAACCCAATATTGCATTGGTGCTATATTGACCCAAATTTGATACATTTCACCAAGTGATGTTTGGTGTGTTTAGATGCATTTAAGGAGACAAACAGCCGGCATTATGCTTCCCACAAACTGCACAATATTTGCTGATGCAAACAGGATGTATATAAGAATAATTTACAGGAGACAGATTTGCATCTCACACATCCTTCTTTTCACTCTCTCTCTCTCTCTCTCTCTCTCTCTCTCTCTCTCTCTCTCTCTCTCTCTCTCTCTGATTCTTTCCCTCTACTAAATGTCTACCCATCAGCTTCCCTCTGTGTGTCACTCTCCTCCCTCCTTCTCACCTCTCCTCTCTGCTCAGAGCATTCCTTATTTCACACCCTGCAAAATGAGTCGCACTTCCATCTCGTCTCAACGTTGGTATACAGTAAATTCTTACAACCCCACAAGCTGTTTTGATCCTCACCTTTGGCTCATATCTGCTTTGCTGACGTTATCAGGCTTTCTATTACCAGCTCTGTCCGTCGTCAAATATAAAAGAATATTGCTTTTTGGAGAAATGCAGCTTGACCTGCTGTGATTGAAAATGTTTGGAGCTCAGTATAAAAATTTATTTTGCGGGGGAATACTATCACAAGTGTAAAGCTCAGAGCTTTAACTTTAGCTCAGAGACGGTAACTTCGAGTGAAAAGGTTTTTTTAATTAAAATTCAAAAATGACCTACTACTTAACTGCAGGTTTCACTTGCTGCCCTTAGACTATTTTTTTATGGATTATTTGTTTTAGCTTTTTTGGCCTTTACTTGATAGCACAGCTGAAGACAGGAAGGGGGGGGGGGAGAGGGGGTTTCTCTTTTTATTTATTTTGTAGCCTAGTTTTCAGACATTTTACTTTGAAATAAGAATAGAACAAGAATTCTGCTAATGTGTATTAGGTGCTGTCAAAATGAACGCGATAATGAGTTAAAGGAAATTCCTTTGCGATTACTGCACACCCGTTTTGTGATTTGGGCCTCGGGCTGCGCCATAGTTTGGGAAATCAGGAAACTGGTAACATCCAGGGGATCACCAAACCCACCATCCGTCGTCTGGCTCGCTGCAGCAGAGTGAAGCCAACTCAAGTCTGAACTATGAGGAGACGTGTGCTGAAGGAATGTGATCCGTGATGGCGTCAGCTAACACCGAGCACGCCAAGAGGAAGACAGTAGTAAGCGCCATGGATGTGGTGTACACTCTGAAGTGGCACTGCCACACCCTGTTTGGCTTCAGAGGTTAAACCTAATCCTGAATCACCAATAAAATGCTCCTTTAAGAGCCACACACGTAATCTAAAGAGAGACTTCCCATTCTGAGTAACAGGCTTTATTACTTACAATTTTAACTAATCAATGATCATTAAAAAGCATTTCAAGCCACCAAACTCGCAGAAATGGAGAAGGAAAGGGTCTTCTGAAAGGCAAGTTGAGTTTCAGTTATTAGCATGGACCGTCTATGTGAATTGAGTTACATCCGGAGTACGTTGAGTCACAAATACCACTTGAGCATTAAAAACTTTAACGTCCATTTAGAACAGGTAAAAAAAGTGTGTGATTGATCGCGATTAAATATTTGAATCGATTGAAAGCCCTTATATATATAAAGCTGCTTGGTCACCTGTGTGAACATACATCTGTGTGCGTATGAAACACAAAACAATGAATTTAGCTAATATAAACAACTGAATTTGCTCACTATCAACACATACATGCTGGACAATATTAAAAAGTTTGTAAATAACAGCTCTGATTGCATTTTCAGTCCCTCCAGGATTTTGCGATGTCGCGTCGCAACAATTCACCGTGAATTTGGTACGACTGGCGATTTTTGACCAATCACCGCAACTTTTCCGCAAATTTGACCAATAACCAGAGTTCCCCGCGACTTCAACCAATCCCAGCAGTCCCATGTGCCAGACTTTGTATCAGTATGTGACTCTGAGAGCCACTGACCAAGCGGGAGTGAGAACGGGTTGACGTAACACACGTACGAAGACGAGATGTGTGTGACTCGAACATCTCACATTTACCAACAAAACGTACAGCGAAAGACAAAACATTTCAGACCGTCCTTCCAACCTGTATACATTTTAACATCAATGTACGCTGTAATGTTATTTTTCACTCTAAAGTCGCTGAAAGCTGCTGCTGTTTCAATCCTTTCGGCTCTCTGCAGTGGGCAGGGCTGCTGCTCAGTTTCCCCCCTCAACTGACGCGCGCACACACACAAACACACACGGTAGATGCAGGAAAAACCGGAGATGAGACGTACAGGATGACCAAAATTGAAGGCAGCTACGCTCGTTATTGTAAGTGCAATGATAAGTTAAAGTCCAATAAGTACTTTATGAAACCGTATAAATGTGTGTCCCAGACCAGGATAGGAAATTAACTAACAATGTAAAGGTCAACAAGCCACTGACAGATATGTTCAAATTTGATTAATTCAATAAATGTCATTCACTGTCTCTCGCAACTTCATTGCAACAAAAATACAAAAGACATTGCAACTTTTACAAAAGCTCCCGCAAAATCAGGCATTTTGGGCCGCAACAATCTCAAAAAAAGGCCGCAAAATCCTGGAGGGACTGCATTTTAAAATATCTATTTAAACTGACCATTTCTTTCCTGGTTTGATCAAATATTCACTTAGGCTGAATAGTATATCATCAACATCATTTATTTACACCCTAAGATAAATACATTCTTTTCCCACTGAAAGTGGAACTACTTTGAGCAGTTTGGGCACTTTGAAATAGCGTTAAGCAGGTGAGTTTGGAGAGCCATTCTTCATTATGCAGTGACCACCTACCTGCTCTGTCTTGACCTCATTATCTAAACCTATAAATCTCTATACAGATAAATGGACAGTGTCTTCTTACACGATCAATACACCACAATCCAATGCTGTGACCCTTGACATGGGAGACTGTCCAGAGTGACATCACAGCAAATGGCTATTGGATTGTTTGTTACAGTTAAAGTTAAATTTTAAATGATCAATATACTTGTAATAAGTTATTATCCAAGAAGGCATTATAGTTACATTACTGACTTGTGTGGGCTGGAAAATTAGACATTAAAACCCTAGTCGATTCAGAGACTGCAAGAACATTATTGGTAGGGAAAAGGGGGGAAGATTATGTCTTTTTGTTTGTTTTTTTAGGCTCCCTTTGCAAGATTCATATGAATATTTAAGTTTCAAGTTTATTTCATTTATATAGCACTTTAAAAGCAAACACATATGCAAAAACAAATATCTATAAGCATAAAACACACAGATATATGATATAAAGTTACACCGAAAAGAGTATACAATGGATCATAAAGGAATGCTTGGCAATGCCACTTCACTAATGTATCCATGCTTCGTTTATGATGCGGAGACACACACACACACACACACACACACACACACACACACACACACACACACACACACACACACATAGCCTAATAGTCTTTCATTTAGTAGCACTTGGTTAAAAAATAGTGGTCATCTACAAATCAAAAGACCTTTTTTAGCATTAAAATGTGCATCTTCGTTTAGACACAACAGGCTCAAGAACTCTTTTTTACATTTGTCTATCCTGTTGCTAAACCAATTAAGATCTGGATCTGAGGATATCATGAAACAGGTTTCTTTATTACGGCTGCTGATGTGTTTTCATCTATTGTACTATATGTGTAATTGTTGTTCACATTAGCTGATACAGAACATCAGCTACTCTTCCTGGGGTCCACACAATATACCCATACCCACACCCATAATAAAGTTGTTTCATATGTATACAGTATCTAACATTTTTTTTACCAAGGGCCAATTACTGCATCTTTTTCAGTTGCTTTGCTAATACAGTGAACTTTCCTCACTCTATCGGCAATGCGATAAGAATACCCCTTCAAACATCAAAGATGATCAATATCAAGATCAATAACAGTGTTCAATTACTTTCAAATCTGCGCTATGATTAGCGGGCTCTGTTTAATGGGGCAATTGAGGCTTTAAGGAGCCATAAGTCTGCCTTTTAGGTGCTTTCTCAGACAGAGTGAGACAGAGTTTTGCCTTGTTCATTACTGCAATTTGCCCTCTCCTCATTGGGGAAATAACATGAGACAGCAGACGAGTGCTCACAAAGTAGGAGGGAAGGCTGAAGAGAATTGATTTAATGATGTTTGCATTGTGACTAGGTTGTTTACAAACTGTTTGTTTTCACAGCAAGAAGGAGAGGAGTGATGTATTGGGAGCTGTCAGTTGCGTCCTAAAAAGACCAATAGAACTGCATATATGTAAAAAAGAGAAGACAAAAAACTCCCAACAGCATGCTCACTGAAACATTTTTTTCAATTTTAAATCATGAATAAAACAAATTCTCAGGTGTTGATTAATAATATGTTTAAAGTGCCCATATTATGAAAAAATCACTTTTTCTGGGATTTGGGGTGTTAAGTTGTGTCTCTGGTGCTTCCACACACATACAAACTTTGAAAAAAATCCATCCATGCTGTTTAGAGTGAGATACAGTTTCTGAATGTGTCCTGCCTTCAGTCTCTGGGTGAGCTGCTCAAAATCAACACGGCTTGTGACGTCACAAGCCGAAACGAGCAGGCTAACCGCAACCATTAGCTCGTAGCGTTAGCATGCTAACGCTAATGCTAACGCTAGCATGCTAACGCTAGCATGCTACCTCGTTCTCAGTAGCAAAGCACTGCTACAACACACACAAGTTCACCATAATCTACAAAAGAACTACTTACATGTGCGCCCTCATTTAGAAGTCTCCCAGCTAATCCTGCCTTGTAACTGACCGAAGTTGTAGAAACAGCCTTTCTTTTACTGTCTATGGAGCTAGCTAGCTGACATGATCTACATCTGAGCTACTGGGCATGTGCAGTGCAATCAAAGATAGTACAGAAGAAGAAGAAGAAAAGAGGTCTCACTCTGTAGCTAAAACAGAGACCAGGTGAAAAGAGGATCTGCAGCAGTGAGAGAGAGCACTGCAGTACAACAAAAATATGGTGTTTTTTGAAAATTAAACCATGTAAACCTATTCTGGTACAACCTTAAAATACAATTATGAACCTGAAAATGAGCATAATATGGCTGCTTTAACATTTATTATTGGTTATTAATCATGACAAGTCCAGTATAAATATTTTAATCTAAACAGCTGTTTGTTTGTTTGTTTGTTTGTTTATTGGTTTGCACACATTCATAAAAAAAACCAATACAACATAAATCACAACATATGTCTTTCACATACAAAGAGAAACAGTGTACTGGAGAGGTCATAAACACGTGGGGGCCTTATAGTGAAGCCTCAACAGGGACCTGATTTATAAACGTGGCGTACGCATAAAAGAAGACGTACGCCGCTCTCTCGCAAGAATTGGGAATTATAAAAAGCAAACGGGACGGGAAAATGTGCGGTCCTCCACGGACACAACAGATCCCGTTGCTCTGGACGGAGACCAGTGAAGGCCATTAGAAGCACTTTTCCGGTGATGGCTGAGCGTTACTGCGCAGCCTCCAACTGAGAGAGACGACGTAGATGTGCCGTGAGCAACGTGTCTGAAAGTTGTAAGTCTTCTGGTAGCTGTGCCAAGAGAAATCTCATTCATTCCGAATATTGCAGAGACGAAAAGCGTAGGTATATGTAAGGAGATAACATAGGCACAGGCTAATTATTGCTAACTAAAATGCTAGTTAACATTAGTAATTACACTTAAACAGCTAATGTGAGACGAAACTGCCTGCGCGCTTCTCCTGTACTATACGGTAATTCCTCTACTATGCGACAGTAAGTTGCGTGGTTATGACACAATCGTTAGTCTATTTTTACAAAAACGTCTACTACGGAGCCATAACGTGAGGTACAAGGTAATGGAGCCTTTTATACATTGTCGGGTTTCTTTAGAAATAAACAATGGACAAATAGAGTCTTTAAACGCTTCAGATGTAAAGTTATTCGCTGTCAAAGTGGCGCCAAAATGAATGGCAGTCAATGGAATGCTAACGGGAGGTGATGGCTTATTAGCATCAAAATGGCGCCATAGAAGGTTTGCGGTCCGAGGAGAAGCTTACCCCCTTGGTACTAACCATAGACTGTATTGATACTTTTTTTACTTTTGCAGTTGAGATCCATTTTCTTACTGTCTGTGTTTTTATCCAAAATACAAGATGACTTAAGTCTGGCTCCTGTGGTGACTTTCTAAATAAAGAATGTGTACAATTTAAAGAGTTAAATGGTGTCATAATTGAGTGATCAGATTAATGCTTTATCTCCATAATCAATTACCCAAAAGGCAAAATTTTAAAGGTGGGCAGGAGGGAGGAAGAAAATACAAAGTGGGTCATTAAATACCAGTTGTAAATACACACATACTGTCCGTCATTATGTCGTTCAATCTAGCAAGCTAAACTACCGGTATAAAGAAAAGCTATTTGTTTATGGACATCAAGCTAGGCTAGCTATGCTAGCAAAGCTGAGAGCGGAAAATCTGTCCACAGAACAATATATCTGAGTCCAAGCACAAAGTTTGAGCACAAGCAGAGCAAATCCAGCTCATAAGTATTCATACCCATGCTAAAGTTGACTAAAAAGAGGAATTAAAAAAAATCATCTTTTGGAAATTGATCTTAATGCCTTCATTTAAAAAATTAGGAAAAATCCAACCTTTTAAGGACACCAATTTTTTTGTGAATGAATGCCAATCTCTAGGTATGGTGAAGGGTATGTGATGATGTGGGGCTGTTTTAATTCCAAAGGCCAAGGGAACTTTATCAGGATGCATAGTATCCTGGATCCATGAAATAACTGGCCTTTAAAAATAAAAATCTGCCTTCCTCTATGGGAATTTAACATAGGGGTATGTATAATTATGGCCCCTGTATTTTAAGGAAGAACATTTATTTATTCACAAAAAAATTGGTGTCCTTAAAAGGTTGGATTTTTCCTCATTTTTTTAATTAAGGCATTAAGATCAATTTCCAAAAGATTATTTTTTTATTCCTCTTTTTAGTCAACTTTAGCATGGGTATGAATACTTATGAGCAGCACTGTATATATATATATATATATATATATATATATATATATATATATATATATATATATATATATATATATATATATATATACATACATACATACATACATACATAAATATATAGAGAGTAACATTAAAAATGACATACTTAAACATTGTGGTCAGATCTGACATTTCTGCTGTGCTCACTTTCTGTACTGTGTTGCTTCGCTCGCGTCTTTACGGAAGCAAAATGCATTCACTTAAGAAAACATTTGCTCAGTTTTTATGAATTAATGAGATATTATCTCAGAAATTCAGAAAAAAATATCTGCTTTACTCAAGTGGATGCAGTACCTTTCTGTACACCTTTGATAAACCAGATCTAACGTTACAAACCGTGACATCTCACAGCCGGTCAGACTGACTGCTAGTTTGGGTGGTGTAATTTTCTTTAGTCTGTGGCCCAACAGGTAAATTAGGTCTCCACTTAACGTGAGTGAAAGTGTTGACATATGATAGCATCAAACATGCATGAGATGAGAGTATATGTTCTTCACTCCTGTTTGCTCAGTGCTAATACAGATTGTATGTACGGGATGTAGTTTTTTATTTTTTTGTAAAACAAAGCATTGTGATTGGGTCTATTGCTTATTATCCAAAATTGCCATGTGTGATTTCTTTTTTTTTTTTGCAGCTGAATTTTAGATCACTGCTGCTGGTCTTCTTGAAGTCTTTAGCAGCTTAGCATGATCAATTATAGCATGTCAGACAATATATACATTTGATTTGACAAGACAAAGAGTGTAATGAAGAATTGATAACTAGGACTGTAACTGTAGCTATTTGGGAATAGGTGACCACTGTGGTGCATCGGTAAGAATGCAGTCAAATGCTCTGATGCTCTTCATTAGATTTATTAGCAGATGATTGTCTGTCTTCATGAGTGTATGTGTGGTTCTACAATAAATAAAAAAGGGAAATATCAGCGTACAAGTAAAAACAACAGTGCTGACAGGATGCAATTAGTAAGACTAATAAATTGTAATTAGTATAATTTTCACTTCAGGTAGCTATAGCTGCTTATATCAAATAACCAAAGAATATACCAGATAACACACATCAGCTCCTTATTAAATTAAAAAGCAGCCTTCTTACTGCTGGGTCTCAGTAACAGCAACCCACACGTAGTTCTCTACACAACCATGATAAACATTCCAATAATAATCGTGCAGTGTCATTTGAGTGCACACATAAGCAGAATAGTAATGTAACACTAATAATACTAGGCATTAGCATGCTGCTAGCGAAATGTATGCTAATATACTGCATTTCAACTGAGTATCCCAGAACAGATAACATTCATATAAACCTAAGGCACCGAAAATACACATATGTAAATATTTACACCAGTGTACTCATGTCTCTGATACACCCCAGAAATATCTACATGTGCTTCTCCCAGCCACTCTCACTACTAACTCAAAAACAAAACTTATCAGCCAGCGCAAACAGGTGTCCTCTCTGTAACCCCAAAACAAAGGCGCTGATGTGCTGATCCCCGTTACCCCGAACATAAAATAGGAAGTCCTTCTTTACAGACGGAGATGACAGAGACAAGAGTGTTAGCTCTAAGCGTCCGCTACAGTGTGTCTCTGCGTTACTGCTGTGATCACCCCGACATATTAGAGGTGTCAGAGTCTGAGGGTCAACACGGCAATGAGGGATGGCAGCATTACGCCCGGGCCACAAAGCCTGCATGGGCAGTGCGTGACAGCTACCTCGCTGAAAATGCTTGCTTCTCACACACGCGTGGTGTCCACAGAGACAGTGTTGCTGCCGTGGTGCTACCAGAGCACTGCCTGCCCTTTTACATTCAAGTTTTGCCATTTATATGTATTTTATTAGGTATGGTGTACATGTCATGTGGGACAGACACTGTCACCACATTTAAGAATAAACTGAAAACCCTCCTCTTTGATAAAGCATATAGTTAGGGAGTGAGGAGATCCAGAAATGCTTGTTACTAACCTAGCTCTGGGGAGTTTACTCCCTGGAGTCCTTATGTTTCTTTTTCCCAGCATATTTCGTTGGATTAGGATGGCACCAAGATCTTGGTTGCAGCTGTCACCGTGGTCCTGCTTCACTACACCCTGCTACGCTCTACGGTGTCCTGCTGCGTCCTGCTGAACCTGCTACATCCAGCCATGCCCTGCTGTGCCACGCTACATACTGTTATGGCCTGCAGTGCCCTGCTATGACATGAACTACTACGACTACCATTTTCTAGTCACTGTTCCATTATCTTTATTGTGACTATTATTGCCACTGTTCAGCACATCCCCAACCGGCACCGTCAGACACCACCTACCAAGAGTCTGGGTCTGGCCGAGGTTTCTTCCTAAAAGGGAGTTTTTCCTCGCCACTAAATGCTTGCTCTTGGGGGAATTACTAGAATTCTTGGGACTTTACAGATAGAGTAGGTCTAGACCACACTCTATAATTTATAAAGTGTCTTGAGATAACTCTTGTTATGATTTGATACTATAAATAAAATTTAATTGAATTGACAAATCGTCAGTGAGTACGAACATTATTGTGAAGAAAGTAACTTCAGAACAAGACATGGCAGATACAGTACACCACATGCAGTTCCCATGGAGTAGATGATCTGAAATTTGCAAATTTGGAGCACCTTGTGGCTTAAATAAAAAATGAAAAAAGCATTTTAGATAAACAGATGTCCTTAAAACAGTTAGGCTGGAGGTAGTATCGCATTGGCAGACCTTCGTTCACAGCGCTGCGGAGGAGGGTCTGGCTAGTCCACACAGCATTCCGGGATGGGAGAAACCAATCACAATCGTCTTGGGTGGCGCTAAGCGCCAGACGGAGCCACGGTGCCTCTGCAAAATAGCCTCGGGAAGGAAGTTGTTTTGGTGGAATGTGTACGTTCAAGAGTTGTTTTAGTTGTGCAACAGAAAACTCAGATTGGACAGATAGTCTAGCTAGCTGTCTGGATTTACCCTGCAGAGATCTGAGGAGCAGTTAACCATAGTCCTCATAAATCCACCAGGAGTTTAAAATGTCAACACAAAGAAAGAGGAAGGTAACGGACATCCGGCCGAAAAGAGGGACATCCTGCGGAATTTCTGGCAGCACCGGAGCAATCATGGAAGTGGAACGTCGTGGATATAGACTAGGCTGGAGTGTGAGACTGCTTGAAACATGAGGCTATTAATATTATGTCGCCTTTTTGTGTAGAGGCGAGGTTTCTGTTTGAATGACAGAAATGTTCTGGAAACACATGATACAGAGAAGAGAAAAAAACATCAGATGATGGTAAGAAGCCAAGATGGGGATAAAGTGATCTGGTAAGATGGCCATACAGTGGATTCACACAGGTAGACTCACATGTGTTGTGATGTGGCTTTGCCATCTCTTCAGTCCCTGTTGTTTCTGTCAAGCATTTGTGTGTGTGTGTGTGTGTGTGTGTGTGTGTGTGTGTGTGTGTGTGTGTGTGTGTGTGTGTGTGTGTGTGTGTGTGTGGCGCTCTGGTCTCCTCTGTTTCCTCATCAGATCACCTGTGGTTTCCTACGCAGCTGAAGCATATTCCACTAATCAACCCCTACAGTTATAAACCCTAGCTCTTCACTCAGTCTGCACCAGATTGTCTGTTTTAGGGATGGACGATTGCCGTTTTTTGGCAGTTCGCAGATTATCTGTATCAGTGTTTCATTTGCCTGATAACCGATGAAGTTAATGAATTAAAAAGTGAGCTACTTTGGCTTCGCTACAGCTCTGTGTCTGTCCCTCTGCTTCAGTTTCACTCACCAATGAGTCTGACTCAATGTCCCGCCCACAACGCTATCTGACCATTACCCCGTTTACACGTACGTGGTTATTTTGAAAAACGGAGACATTTCCCTTTGTTTGTGCCCTTTGTTTACATGCAAATGGAGAATTTGCCTCTGAAAACGATTCTTTCTAAAAACTTCGGCCAGAGTGGAGATTTTGGAAAACTTTGTTTGCACGTTTGCATGTAAACTGAAACAAACGGAGGTTTAGGCAGCCGAGGAAGAGAAGAGAGACAAAGTGATTTGTTGCTGTTGCTATTTTCGGGATTCTGATTGGCTTACAGGGCTTGAGCCTTGACGGCATTGACAGCATATATACACGGGTACGCGTAAATTAACACTTTTCTGAAAACTGACAGCTGTGCACGATGTTATTTTTGAAAACGGAGAGGTTGAAATGTCAGTTTATGAAAATAGCTGGCCACGTGTAAACGAAGCCTATCTTTTGGTTTGTCATAATCTGCCCATTCTCCACCCACTGTCTACAGGACTTAATCCTTGCACATTCTTTGTTAATTGTTAAATAGTCTCTCGCATTGCTAGACCTATCTCCACAGCCCTATGGAGACCACAAAAAACAATCACAATCGTCTTGGGTGGCGCTAAGCTCCAGATGCAGCAACGGTGGCTCTGCAAAATAGTCTCGGGAAGGAACTTGTTTTGGTGGAACATTTGCACCCCGCAAAAGAAAACGCCACATACAATAATAAATGAAGTTAACTGTTGACACAAAGTAATGTGAGCTGTTTAAACCTATAGTGCGCAGCTATTTAATATTAATGAACATCTGTTACATTCAAGCCATTGCCAAATAAGTTGAAACAATGCTTATTAAGCCTATCAGCTCCACAAAACAGTGTACACAGCTGAGACTACATTAGCAACACAATGAAGGTATGCATGACTGAGTCAGTGGGCCAAAACTCATACTTCCTATCACAACTATCCAAACATGCATGTATGTCCATATCTGTCTGCTGTCAGTATTTTTAGGTATGTGCACTTGTGGCATTGTCTCTAACACTGACCATGGTTTATCAGGCGGGAATGTTGTCTAGGAGTCGGACACCTCTGTTGACACCTGTTGTTTTCAACACCTCGCTGTCATGGCCTGAGGCTATGGAGACATAGATGGAGAGAAGAGAGAGAAAACAGGCCCTACTGGAGACAACAAAGGAAAAGAAGAAACAGGATAAGTGACGAAAGCAAAGAAAATGACACACTGGAAGACAGAAAAGCAGACAAAGCAGACTTCTATTAAGTAGAGTCCCACTCATCAGTCTCAGTGGGGAATCTGGTAAGTTTGTTGGTGGCTTCACATTCAACATTCAGCCGTCTCCTGCTGTGGGTTAAAGCAACAGCAAGCTGGGGACAAACAGGAATATGAAAACACTGGAATTATGTGATTTTATGCATTTATTTTATATGTTATGATTTGTTTTTTTGTGTTGGATTATACTTTGGTTTTCCCTGTGTGTGTGTGTGTGTGTGGCACAGGAGGCGTGGCTGGCTTTCCCTGACGAGCTGCAGCGAGGCACACCTGGAGTCAATCATCCACAATCACCTTCTCCATATAAGCCCGGTCACGTCGTTGTTCCAGCAGCAGATTACTCCATATCATTCGGTAGTGCTTCAGCATTTGCGCTGTCTTTGAGTTTTTTTAAGACTTTGAAATGTTTTGCTACACATACTTTTTCCGGTACTTACTTACCTTTTTTCCTGTGTTTTTCCAGCCTGTGCCCAGCTGTTCCTTGGACGCCTTGTCTTCTCATGTGCCAGCCTGTTTACTGCTGCCGCCACCTGTGTTTTGTTTCTTCTTTTTATGCATCACCAACCTGCTTGATTTTTTATTTTTTTTTTTAACAATAAACTGTTAAAAAACTTCCTTAATGTGTCTCTGCCTCTGTGCGACCAGAACCCTAAAAACCCAACAATAAGTAATATTGTGTTACAAGCAAATGATTCTCTCCATGTATGTAACATTTTTAACATCCCTTCCTGGTTACAAAATGCTAAAACGCTTCTGCTCACACACATAAAATACACACACAACAACATTAAAAGAAAACAGACCATTCAATAGACTCACCTCCACTTACTTCAAGTGTGTAGGAAGGGATAGGGGATGGGGTTGCCGTGGTAACCGACAGGCAAGCAGCCAGACCGAGCCTTTAGGTGGACCTCGGCCGAAAAAAGATGTATGGGTGTATTCCCCCGAGGCTTGGCTTTTCATGGCCAAAGCAAAGGCAATAAATCTTGTGTCCTTTCGAAACATGAAAAATCAATTAGATATATTGTCATCCCATGCTGCATGACTTTTAAAGTGTATCTCAATTCTACAATGAATCAAAGCCAGAAGTGCATGTAGAACTGTTCCCATAAGATTAGAACAGAAAATGTCCTTGCAGAGCCTTAAAATGTAGATTTTATTTAAATGAAAATGTTGCCTGATGCACCAGATGGTTGAAAGCAATGATTCAAAGAAACGGTTTCTGCTTTTGTCTATAATTAAGGAGACATATTGCCAGATTTTTTCAGTGGGGATTTGCACAATGCTCCCTTCATACATGAGCAAACGGCACCTACAGGGCTTATGCATTGTGTGATTTATTGTTGTGCGATATTGTTATTAGGCTAAGATGGTTCCTGTGACATTTACACAGGCGTGTCTCTGGCTTTACTCTGAACCAATATCAGAACAGGTTCCTTTCTTTTCCCTCTGTAAAGTTGTGAGATGGAGTCAGAGCCTTGTTATCTTAACCTGCATTTTCTCTGGCTTTATATCTTTACCCAGGTAAACCTACAGTAAGGCTTAAAAGGCATACCTTCTCTGTGTAAAGTTAGGGTTAGGGTTTTCACAGGGAAAAACTCACAGGAAGAAAAGTCCACAGGGAAGATTCCAAAAACACAATAGCTATGTTTCCATCCACACGTTTTTAGCCAAATTAAGAGATATCGAATGAAAAATGCCTTTGGAAAACAGTAAAATTCGATTGAATTTCATGAATATCGACTCAAAGGAAATACGTTCGGTCTCATCAGATTTTATCTTGATCGATATACGGCTTATGCGATAAACGCTGATGCAAACGTTATTTGCCGAATAAATAATGAATTGCGATTAAGTTTTAGGTCATTTTATGGTTGCAACCCGCCACAAAACGAAGAAGAAGTTTTAGTTAATTTCCGCCCAGTATTTCCGCTCTGTTTGCACACATGGCGGATGTCAACAAAGATAGATGGAAGTGGACGAACAAGGAGACGCACTACCGGGAGTGCCGACACAAATGTCCCCTATGATGCAACGATCGTCTACCACAGCCTGTAGTACGATTGATGGCCAGCCCTTTCTATTGACAAAATCCCTGTAGCCTTCAGCAGGGGGTCTAATCGGGACGTGAGTCCCGTCTATTGCGCCATACACCTGTGGCACAAGGGGCGCTCTGGAGTTACGCAGCGAGATATCATGCGCCTCATCCACTCCAGGTAGGTATATATATACCTTCGCATCATCCTCGTTCGTATGGCATTTTTATTCGCTTTAAAGCCGTTGGATGGAAACACACTTTCACCAGCTTTATTCGCATGAGTTTTTTTACCAAACTTTAGATAATTCGATTGACAATTGGATGGAAACTTAGCTACTGACAGGATACAAACACTAAACGATCTGACAAGAGACAATGGGAACACAGAGACTAAATTAACTAGGTAACGAGCAAACACAGGACAGGTGACACCAGGGCTGGGGAACAGGTGGAGCACATTAGACAATCACACAGGCGGGAAAACACAAGACAGGAAGTAAGACTAGACAGAAAAAAGAGAAAACTTCAAAATAAAACAGGAAACAGAAACATAAAGGAACACATCAATCAATATACAAAACAGAAAACAGCAACAGAAATATACACAACCACAACACAACCTCCAAATACAATTATAAACCTTAAAATGAACATAATATGAGCACTTTAATAGTCTGACAACATTATGAAAAGGACCGCTACAGAAATAGTCTTTTTTATTAGTAAAATACTTTTTGTTTAACCATAAACGGCTGTGAAATCGCCCTCGCCAAACTCACCAGACTCCATTTAAATAAACTGTTCTTTTAGCGTGTATAGAGCCAGCATATTTTCACATGTAAATGGTGGAATTAAGGGTTTATTTCAACCAATGTTGTAGTCAATACCACATAAACCGAGACCAAGCCATGACCAAGACAAGAGTGTATCAAGACAAGACCAAGACTTTGAGGGGTTGAGACCAAGTCAAGACAAAGACCTTCGGTTGGCCACTGTGGCAGCCAGACGCCGGCGCTGGAGTATGCATTCTGTCTGTCATATTTATAAAGCCGCATGTTCGCCTGGTTCTGTTTTATAAATCTTAATCACTGTGGAGCTGGGCGCACACAAATAAGCCTCATTTTCACTACCGCGGTTAGCCAAGAATGGACTTAGAAACACCCTTTAACTCCATTTGCATATTGATACGTTGAATAACAAGATTGATCCCATAACAAGTGGTCACTTGTTCCATGTGGATAACGTGGATTTTTTAATGTCAGGTGTGAACTGATGTACTTAGAGCTGACCATTTATGATCGGATCACTCATGACGGATGTTAAAACCAGGTGAAAAGAAGTGTAAAAGCTTGAGCCGGCATGGAACGCACGCTGGACGCCAACGCTGTTGTCTTACACGTCACGTCTCTTTCTTTTGTTTGGTTCAGTGAAAAAAAAAAGCAAAGTTGTCGTAATGGCGGATCTTCTTTTTGGCAGAATTGTATAATCTCTGTGTAAAATAAGTTTATATCTTAACCTCAGTGTTACCCCCCCCTCACTCTCTCCGGTGTGAACGAGCCACCTCTGCAGAGGTGACACCAGCACCAACACAAAGGAATATTCAACTTGAGACATCTGCAGCTTCAATCGTGTAATATCCTCGACAACAAGAGCCCCAGCTGGCTGACTGCAAACAGTGAGACACAATAAGCCAAATGGGAAATTACATTACAGCAGTTAAGTTATGCTAACTTCAGTGCTGGGATTTAGTATCCAATTCTGTTTGATTGGTCTCATTTACAGGCTCCTAATATTGAGTTTGGAATTCAGCACAGGGCTCTCTGACTCATACAGGGTCATCACATACATCTTAAACAGACAGTCAAGAGAACAAATTATTATATTATACAGTCAAGAAAACAAATTATTGGTGATCCATGTTGGCAATATGCTACTATCATTTCACTGCCGAGACATTAAATAATCAGTGTCATGTCCTAACTTTTCAGATCAATGCGGTCCAACATGCACAGTAAATGTTGTGGGCTGATGCTTTTAGTGTCACATTCTAGTTAACCAGTGAACATGGCAGTGTTGTAGTCGAGTCACCAACTGTTGATTCCGAGTTGAGTCTCAAGTCCCCAGTGTTCGAGACCGAGTCCAAGTCAGAGTCACCAAAGAAGAGTCTGAGTCGAGTCCAAGTCGAGTCACCATTACCTGAGTTTGAGTCCGAGTCGAGTCTCGAGTCCCCAGTGTTCGAGTCCAAGTCGAGTTGTCAAGGTTGAGTCTGTGTTGAATTCCAAGACTGCCTACATTTCTCCACTCTGGCACCTTTTAAAGAGCTGATATACTATTAAAAGAGGGTCTACATTAAACAAAAAGGACACCACTGTCATGATTGCAAAGGGAGTTTATTTACTGACTTTTTTTCTAAACATTTAGCGGTGCTCTTTCCAGCATTGGATGTAAAATCCGTGTAGGCAAACTTCACGATCTGGGGCACATCTCTCTGCATTTTCCAAATTTGAATATGTAGTAGGGAGCCCGCAAATCATGCACTACAGTTGCATATATCAATATCAATTCCTTTGTTATGAGAGTAGTGAAAGTAAGAGCGAAAATGCAGCGTTAAGTGAGTGACGTCAGTGAGTGTGTTGTCAAGCAAGGAGAGCGAGCGGTAGCGGTGTCAGACTGAGAAGCGAATGTGTGGCTGTGAGGAAAAAGCGAGAGAAAAAGAGATCCCAAAGACGACATAAAGTGAGTTAACAGTTAACAATAAACAAGAAGCTTCTCAAAACATGGTGATTTTATATATCCTCAAGTACAAGTCATCAGTCCGCGAGTCCAAGTCAAGTCCCGAGTCCAGAGAATAGATTCTCGAGTCGGACTCGAGTCTAAGTCCAAGACTCGAGTACTCCATCACTGGAACGTGGATTGACAGTTTACTAAGGCTACATCTACATTGTTACATTTTGGTTTAAAAACAAAATATTGCGCCATTACCGAGCCCCTAAAACGGAGACATTTGGAAACACTGCTGCCCCTGTTTTGGTTTGAAAACTCCGGGGAGGCATGAAGCGATTGTGCTTGTCTGGTGTTTCCTAGTCTTGCATTGCCAGACCTATCTCCAAAGCACTGAACTAAGGTCTGGCTACACTACACATACATTCCAGGATAGGAGAAAAAAACACTCACCGATCACAATCATTTGCACCCTGCAAAAGAAAACACCACATACAATATTAAATGAAGTTAACTGTTCACACAATATAGTAACATGAGCTTTTTATATTTGCTGGAAACATGGTTAAACATAATTTGCTCTTACCAGTGTATCGCCGTGTGTACTTCGTCCCCAGCAATCCCAGCAATCGGTCCCAAAACGCCCCAGTTAGATAGTAAATGCCGGAAACATATTCTTTGTAAATATTTACAATCATTACCTGAAAGAACCAAGCAGGCATGCCTTGTTGCACCATCCAAATCTTCTTCAAAACTTTCCATGTTCAGCATGTAGCTTGCTAGCTCGAAGTTTGTTGTTGTTTCCTGATGGGAACGCAGTTTGAGAACGGCAACACACAGAGAGCAGAAGGTGAGGGACATGTCAGGCAATTATCCTGGAAATGTACTTCCATTAATCCATACTAGCCGTTTCCTAATCGCATGTAGGGCTAATATCTGTGTGTGTGAGTATGTGTGCATGTGCTGGTCGTCTCTGTTGCTATCTGTTTAGATAGAATTTAAAAATGTGTGGAACAAGTGCTAATTTAAAACAAAAAGCAATCACAAACAGCAGTGACAGTAGGCTATTTCTACTATTGTGCATAATAAAGACACACCAGTAATGCTACTGCAAATGTGCATTAAATACTGTACAATAAATCAAAAATAATGAAGAGATTTCAAATAGTTACAAATCTTACTTATATTTTTATAGACCTGGTCTGCTGGCAGCAATTACAATTGTGACATAAGAGCTTATTATGGACACAGATTGCAAAACAAAGAAACCGTTTTTTGGGCTTGGCTTGTTTTTGCGTTAGTGTGCTGCAGAATGCTTCTTTACCACAACATCTACAGAAGAAAGGAAAACAGTATGTTGTAAAGACTCAATAAATGACCTTGGTTTTTCTTCACAACTGGATGTTTTATTCATGTGATTACATCTAATGCAGGTAGTCATTAACGAGAGCCGGTAATTAGCAACCTGGAGATGACTAAGAAGAGTCCAGTCAATTACCACACAGAGCTGGGCTTCACAAAGTGCTTAGGCTAGCAAAAGGAAAGTCCCTGTACCCTTTCATTTCCTGTCTCAGTATAATGCAGTATGTAGCCCTCACACCGTATGTTATCACATTGACCTCAGCCTGCAGTTTGACTGGAAAGCAGCTGATAGGGATGTGCAGTACAACATTTCAAATCCTGATGATTTTCTCTGATATTGTAAGAGGCGCTGTTGCTAAACAATATCTGAGCTGGGCATCAGTGTGTCTGGGGAGAGACAGTCTTGCATTGCCGGATCTCCACTGCGCTTTTCTTTATCAATCACAAGTGTCTTGGGCGGTGCTAAGTGCGCAATGGTGCCTCTGCAAAATAGCCTCTGGAAGGAACTTGTTTTGGTGGATCATGTGTACATTCAAAAGTTGTTTTAGTCGTGCAACAGAAAACTCAGATTGAACAATAGTCTAGCTAGCTGTCTGGATTTACCCTGCAGAGATCTGAGGAGCAGTTAACCATAGTCCTCATAAATCAACCAGCGTTTAGAATGCCAACACAAAGAAAGCGGAAGGTAACGGACATCCGGCTGAAAAGAGGGACATCCAGCAGAACTTCCAGCGGCACCAGTTTTGAATTTTCACACCATGTATGCTTTAATTAAAGCCATAACCTTTCACACAGCTTGCATGTTCAAACCAGGTGTAATGTGTATTGTATAATTAAGGGTTCAGTGAGACAGCACAGATTCCAACATTTTTATGTGTTGAGTATGGCACGTGTTCATGCTCGTTGTCATGGTGACCCCTGCTTTGTCTTCCTCTCTATTCTCCTCCCTAATATGATATGACGGGGTGAAGTTACAGCTAGTTCTACTTGATTCTTAATTGTACACAAAGCACTTTGGCATTTGCTTTGGACTGTGTGTAGTGTGGGAGTGTCTCTGGTGGTATGGATAGGTGGTTGTATGCTCCATTTGTAACATGACACTTTTTGTTTTTGTGTGTTAACCTGGTACAGGTATTTCTACAGACACAGAATGTCTTTTATGTGTTGAATTTGACTGCTAGAATATTTGTGAAGTCTGTGTTTATTCGGCCCAAACAGCCAATGTACTGACTGTACAGATGTAAACTATTAGTTAGCAAGCAACATGTGTGTACGAACTGTGTGTGTGTGGGAGTGTGTGTGTGTTTGGCTGCTCAGCCTCTGATTGATCTTAGAACTCACCAAGAACTCCAGTTCTTTCGGTTATTTTCTTTTAGTCTCTGTCTTGGTACATTTATCAAGTCACACTAGCGTCATAAAGCACGTATTTTTCACCAGGTCTTGACATTTTCAACTCACTTGAGCGCTGCAAATTTGCATATAATCCCACCATCTTCAATACCTTTCTGGACCCTTTAGACATTTTAAACAAAATAAAATTTTTGTGTTTTGTAGAATTCTCCAGATTTTCTAAACCTGAATTTCTGTCCTCCGCAGTTTATCTGACTGCCTTGTAGTCTTGCATTGCCAGACCTTTCTCCACAACGCTGCGGAGGAGGGTCTGGTTAGTCCACACAGAATTCCGGGTTGGGAGAAAAACGTGCTATGGTTTATTGGCATTTCTTTAAACCAATCACAATCATCATGTGCTGCACTAAGTGGCCGACAGAGCCACGGTGTCGCTGCAAAATAGCCTTGGAAAGGAACTTGTTTTGGTGGAATGTGTACGTTCAAAAGTTGTTTTAGTCGTGAACAGAAAACTCAGATTGGACAGATAGTCCAGCTAGCTGTCTGGATTTACCCTGCAGAGATCTCGGGAGCAGTTAACCATAGTCCTCATAAAGCCACCGGATATTGGAATGCCAACACAAAGAAACCAGAAGGTAACGGACATCCGGGCGAAAAGAGCGTGATCCGGGGGAATTTCTGGCAGCACTGGAGCAATCCTGGAAGTGGAACGTTGTGGATATGGACTATCTGCATGGTATCTCATCAGTGTTCAGTGCCAGTATCCAGGATAAAGGGGATGTACATGATGGCACTATACGATCACGTTGTCACAGTGTCAAACATGCAAACAGAGAAAGCACTGAAAACAAAATGTGGCTAGGGTATAGGTTTGTACATGTAAATTTTATAGAGGGAAGCAAATGGATCATTACAACTTTCTGTTAATGATGTATTTTTTTCTGTCATTTTTTGCTAATTTTTGCTAGCTAAGCTAATGTAGCAAATGCAAAAAGCATATTTTTATATGTACAACTTAAAGAAACAAGTTAACAAACATTGAAAGTTGCACAGATTAACACCACCACCAGCCAGTTAAACAGTAAAGTAAGAGCTGTGTGGGAGGAAAAGGAGAGGAAATAGCAAACAAGGTTGCAGAATAAGAAATATTCTGAGAGCATATCAGACTATCAGAGTTCTCCTGATTCATGAAGGATGCATTCATTAGCATCCCACATGTTTTTAGATGTGACTGTGAGTTATTTCAGAGTGTCCTCAGGTACATCTCTGTGTCACTTCCTTACTGTTAGAAAATGAGACTTGGCCAAGGTGAGAGGGAGCCCCGGCTTGGAGAAGCCTCCTAAACATTTTAACAGCTCCGCACACACACAAGACTTCTAATGAGGAAGAAAACTGATGAGTCATGCTTCTCATTGTCTGCATCACTCTATGCTGCTCCCATCTCAATTTCTCCCTCTTCTCTGCAGTATTAGATGATGTGGCTAAAATATATTTTCAATAATTGTATCAACTGTCAGTTTTGTTTTGTTGGGGAATTATGTGACTTAATTCAGGTCTATAGCCCAAACTCAGAATCATATTTTGTCTTATGTATACACACCACTACAACCTGGGAGGGATCACACATACTTGCACACACGGGCGGTCCAATGACATATCCTCTGTGTGTGGATTTATTTGTGTGAGATTAAGTGTATTGATTGTGGAGTCTCCTGCTGAAGAGCTGAATGCTGGTTAGGACCACAGCCAATGGTGTGCAAAGTTAACAACAGCAGCCCACGCACACGGTTTAGTATCTGACAAACTGCTGCTCCACTGCCACTGTGGTCTCAGCAGTAGTGGAAGCATAGACAATAAAACAATAAAATGAGTGGACGTGGCATCCTTGACGTCACCCATTGGTTTGCGGACTGCCGTTTTGAAGCCTCAAGTTTGGCAATACAAGCGTCGCCATCTTTTTTTTGTGCAATTGGATGTGCAAATGACGACATTTGACGAAAGGGTAAGCTGGGGAGGATGATGCGGCCAAGCCAGTGTTGTTTATGGTAGCAATGGCGTTAAGCTAAAGTAAATGCTAAAGAGGGAAATTTGGCAATCTTAAACCCTTCTGAAGCGAATCATCCAGCGGAGATTTACAGTACTGGTGGACCTCCAGGTACTGGCGCCATTCATAAATGGGACCATAATTTACAGAATGAACATCATTCTGTATTGAATAAGACTTGAAAGTAGCGATTGAGACCATAAACCGATTATGAAAATGTTTATCGAGGTAATAAATCAAGTGAGAAGTAGTAGTAACTTCTTTTTGCAACCTGTGGAGTCGCCCCCTGCTGGAAATTAGATTGAATGCAGGTTTAAGGCACTTCTGCATTGGCTTCAATTTTCAGGCCCAGAAGGTTTTTCCATTATTATTATACAGTCTATGGGCTGAAGAAGTATTCAGATCTTAAGTATTAAGATTCACTTAAAGGTGCTTAAATGTGTAAGACATGGCCAGAAGTCAACAGAAGTAACAGTTTTGACATTATGTCAAAGAAGGATTGTGTTGCAGAGATATCTAGTGAAATGAGCATGCTAAGCCTGGCCCGTCCTGTCTTGTAATACCAATTGTACCTCGAGAAGCGATAGTGAGTCACTGTAGCGTCCAGTCTGCTCTCAGTCCAACATGAGAGAACGAATAAGTAAAGTTGCCCTGCACAGACACTGTTAGCAGTACAACAGTTAGTAGGGCTGTTGGAACGAATACCGAAATTCGAATATAATTCAAATAGTAAAAAAATCAATACTATTCGAATGTTGAAATTACTATTCGAATGTGATTTTATTTATTTTTTTTTCATAAATATACGTTATATATAATAAACGTTAGCTAATCATCCTCTTCTCGCCTTGGCCTACCCGCATGTGTGATTCATGTCATGTCGTATGAACAATAACTTAGCTGGAGTGAGAAACACAAGCCATTGTGAGGTCTAAGCTAACGTTACGTACCGAGTAACGTTAGTACACGGGAGAGTGACAGGCTGCGGCTGGAAATCATAAGAAGGACGGGAAATAGTTTTAACATGACTTTAAAATCGACATCCACCGAGCCAAAATGCTTATGTTAACATTAGTTAGCTCGTTCTGGTTTCCTAACTGCGTCGCGAGGTATAGTAACGTTAGCGTAGCTGGGAGCTTCATGGAGAAAGCTAAAGTTGATGTTAACTGCTCTACAGCTGTCAGTTAGCTTCCACGTCATATATTACCTTATAATAGCTGTATTCTCAGTAACGTGACAATCTGCTGGAAACAGGTTGCTTATAAATCACTAAAATAGTAGTGACAGCACCGTTTGGCTTGGTTATTAATGTAGTTAGCATCGTTTGTTACTTACCTAGTTTATGAGAAATCGTTTCGGCTGTGCTTTCTAACATGATGTCACTGTGCTAACCGAGCACTGTTAGCCTTTACAACAGAGCCGCTTCACTACACTTGTTGATAATGTTTCATTCCAGAGTTCTCTGTTGATTTGTGTTTGTCGCTGTGTGCTCGTGGTGGAAAATGAATGTAAACAAAGTTGCGTGCAGGTCGCCTCAAGGCCAGGCAAATGTTGGAAGTCCCTCTAGTGGACGGAACGTGTAACAACAACCACATGCTTATAGTGGCATTGACAATGCATGAGCCTGAGTAGTGTAGTACATATTATTTAACAGGCTGCAATTGAGCATTAAATATTCTAATATTATTTGAATATTAAAAAAAATATCAAATGGAATTCAAATAGTATTATAGAGGAAGATTGACAGCTCTAACAGTTAGCTGCTTACACCTAAAACTAAAACTAAGATCTACACTCAAACTAAGAGTCAGAGTTAAAGAGACTGTTGCAATGGACGGGTCCCTGGAGACTCTAGCTCCATCCCGGCAGAGATTAGATCCCTCACGGAGGTGGCGAAGCAATGCAGAGTTTTGGTTTTTGGCCTGCTAGCTCGAGAGCTAAGTGTGTGATCTTATTTCCTTGCAGCCAGTTCTCGGTGTGGCAGTTGGTAATCTGCAGTCTCATGTTGTCCAGCTTGTTGACAAGACAGCGGGTGTTGCCGAGAAAGACTCTGGGTACAGCAGATTTACACCTGTGCCTCCTGTCTGCGGGGTTGTTGGTCTCTGTGTGCTCTGCTGAAGTTTTTTAGGACATTGCAAGGTTTATTGTCTGTCTAACTGTACACAATCCTGAACAGTGTCATCGCTGCAATTAGTAAATCATGGAATTCTTGCACAAGGTGAAATGCTGCCCCCTATTTTTTGGAGTATGTGGCCAGGAACTATACATTGCACCTCTAAGTATCAGCAAAATATACGATTGCACAATGTACAATAATCATTCTGCAGTAATCTGCCTCCTGTTACCGATAAATATCATATACAATATTAATCAATTGTTTAACAAATATTTTGATGCATGAAGGTGTAAGTAGCATTTTTCTGTTGTAACAGCTTAAAGCGGAGCTAGTTTACCCTCTTCCTTTATGGATTAGTAGTTTGTTCCAGTGTTTCCAACCTAGGCCCGGGCCCCTCCAAAGGGTCACAAGATATGGGGTTAGGAAGTAGAAGAAGAAAAAAACACATTTGCTGGACAAAATTGTATAATTTTTTGACTTTTCTTGTATCTTTTCTTATCTCCTGTGTAAAATATTGGATAATTTGACCTCTTTGGTCCTCAAACAGTTATTTTGAGCTATAACAATATTATCTCACTGACCACACTGGCTGTGGGTTTAAAGTTTTCACTTGCACTGAGTATGTGTGTATGCCTTTTTTAAATGTATGACATTGCAAAGATACAATTAGCCTGTGTGTATTTAATAGCATGCGTCTGACATTGTGTATCTTAGCTAATGCAGTGATACAATGCTAATTACAAAATTGTTTATCTCTTATCTTAAACCTCTTAAATGTCTCTTTGTCTTCCACTGCCCTCCCCTGCAGCCTGCAGGTCAACACCAACAGAGTGTGCACATGTGTGTTTCTTTGTGTAGATGTTTGTGTAAGTGTACTGTGTATGCTGTATGTGGTGCTCCATTAATCTTAGCCTAAAACAATGGTGTTATAGTGCTGCAGGAAATGAAACGGTTGTTGTGCCTGTGATTGATCGTTTTGTGACTGAGCACAGATGCGATAAATAAAATAAATGTCTTTTAGACCTCGTGTAGTTCTACGCAGGCCACATGCCTGAGTATTTGTGGGTTAGTACATTTTCTTGCAAAGAAATATATATATTCACTCATTGTAAGCTCCAATAGAGTAGTGGCTTTCAAACTTTTTGTGCCCAAGTTACACCAAAATACAAGCAAAACTCTCAAGGCACACCTGTATTCATATCAGTCCAAATAGTCATGTTATCACTCTTATCACTCTGTTAAAGTTTATTTTTATTAACTAATGCCAAATACAATTTGATAACAACTATATAATGAAATATGATGAAAATTAAATAAATTCATTTGAAACATTGGTTTGAATGTATGTGTTGCTGCTTTGATGTAATTTTACAGATAGGTCACAAAATAAAAAATGAGGTAATGGAACTGAAAAGAGGGATTGTGTGTGTGTGTGTGTGTGTGTGTGTGTGTGTGTGTGTGTGTGTGTGTGTGTGTGTGATGTAATCTGAAGATGTAATCACTTTTTACAGACAAAGCTAATAAGTATGCAATTAAAATTAAAAAGAGAAAAGAGATACATTGAGAATGAAAACTAGCTGCTACGTTAAACAAGAAAAAATGTTGTTAGAAATTGTAAATGTAACTGAGGCATTTGCCTGTCGGTGCTCACAGATTTTTTTAATCCTTGGTGGTACTGAAGAAAAGGCCAATCGCAAGTCCTGTTCAACAGAGAGGCGTGACCCCCTGTTGCTCTTCATGTAAACCAGAGTAGAGGATGCCAACTCACAAAGGGTAGGTAGTAGGGAAAAGAAGAAGTTGCTTAATAGCATGGTGGGAGATGGTTGAGTACTCTCTGCCAAAGCCAACCAAAACTGATCAAGTTTAAGATCAATATTATATATTAATAATTAATTTGAGCTTCATTGTGTGGTCCACACAGCTCTGTGCATTCCTCTCTTTCTTACAAAATAAACTTTTCTGTTGAAGATTCCTGATTGAATAGGTCTCAAATTCAGTCATAGTCCCCAAAGTCGGCCACATGTGTAAAATAGCGCTCAAACCTCTCTTTTAATGTCTGAAGGTTTTCGGCAAATACAGGCTTTCCATGGCACGACTAATGCCAATGTCCATGGAGCCCTGTTCCAAAGCCTTGTGCCATAGAATAAGCTTGCACAGAAACCCCTGAAACGTGTCTGTGGAAGATAAAATGTTTTCATTCCTGCCCTGAGGCTTGGTGTTCTACTTGCTGAGATGCCCAAATATGTCTGCAAGGTAAGCAAGCTTGGCGCACCACCTCTCATCTTCGAGCTTGTCTTTGTGGGACAGCGTGTTCACTTAAAAAAAAAAAGCTCTCATCGAAGCTCATAAAGACGGGACAAGACTTTCCCCTGTGAAAGCTAACGTACCTCTGTGTGGACGACAAGGCTTTGGTGGTCAGCTTCCATCTCAGCGCACAGTTGGGAAAAGAAGCAAGATTTTAGGGGCCTTGATTTAATGTTCATCCCTTGAATCCTGATCCAGCACCTCAGCCAACTCGGGGGGTATGGTTATGGCAACTAATGCCTCTCAATGCAAAATACAGTGGTTCGTCACAATATTTGGGTTTTGTGCTTTCACCCTGGCCAAGCCAAGTTTCTCTCAAAGTGAAAGGTTGATGATTGGTTTCCAAGTGCCTCTTCAGCTTGCTTGGCACTATGTTAGCAATACTTCTCCCGACAAATGACGCTAAGGGCTATTGACATCCCCAGTCCAGCTAAAGCTATAAGACAGGTACCTTTCATGTTACTGTTACGTTTTTTTTTTCTCTTTTCTTTAGGTGTTGGGTTATCTGCACTGGTGGTTAATTGTGGTTAAAGCGAAGAAGAAAGAAAGAAAGCGATCCATTTTCCCCTTTAAGGACTTTTTATTTTTTATTTTGTTATCCTCACACTATACACTGGCTGTCAATCCGGGCCTTTGATGTGTCACACTCTAATAATTCCCATCCAGTATAACCGTCCGGTAACTGCACAAGCAGTGAAAATTGTGTTTGCTTTGATGACAAGTTTTTTATTTATTTTTATGTTAGGGTAAAAAAAAAAACAGTGTGCCATAGAGGCTCAGTACAGAGGTATTTATCCATCTGGCCTGCAGCCACACTGGCCTCATTCAGACAACACTCTTATTGATTACAGTTGGAATGAAGTGGATTCCCTCATTACTGGGCTATTGACAGCAATACTAGGCATTAACATTGTACCATTAACAACAACAGCTAATGTTAGTGCTACTGTGTATCTTGTAATGCATTTGTCTGCTTGGATACAAACACATTGATGTCAGAGATGCAATAGAACTAGCCAAAAGGAATTCATTCCTGAATGGATTCAAAATGAATGGAAAGACCTGCGTTTTTGCCGGACCGAGACAGGCAGTGTGAACACAGCCTTAGTCACTTTCAAAAAGATCTTTAGTATTTTGGAAAGGACACATATTAAAAGTCACAGCCACATTTTGAGATGCAAACATTGTGGACGAACAGCCCCCAGCATTGCACTGATATGAAAGCCCTAAGTGCAGCCTCATTTGCAGTGATATGAGTCATCCGCATGGATCCAGACGAGCGAGTTGTTGTACAGTATTTAGAAGAGAGCTGATCAATTAAAGCAACACTAAAGCACTTTTCCACTTTGGTCCCCCTACAGGTTGGAAGCGGAATTGTCCATTACCGTTACCATTACCATTATTCTTATGTCTCATTCAAACTAAAGATCTGCTACCCGATCTGGCAAACTTGCACCAAAATAATGTTTCAGTGGTTCATCAACTCGTAACAGGGTGAACGGCACTTCTGCATTCGCTTTGTGGCCCTCTATCAGCTATAACCGCACTATGCAAGTTTGCCAGATCGGGTAGCGGATCTGTAGTTCGAATGAGACATTATGCGGACAATTCCGCTTCAAACATGTAGGGGGAGCGAAGTAGAAAAGTGCTTTAGTGTTGCTTTAATGTCATCTCTATTTATCTGTATCATTCTCAAGTTATTTTTTATTTATTTTTTTTTTTCTGTGACAACTTTATTTAATTTATCAAATACATTTAACAGCTGAGGTGTAACGATGTAAATCCATCTGGGGCGATATCATCGATGCAGAGTGAAAATATCAATACCTATCTTTTGAGATGCGACTTTTATGTTGAAATTCTTGCTTCATATTTATTTTTTATTTTTTGGCATTATTATTATTATATTTTTTATTTTATTTTACATAAACAGTGTAAAGATATTTCAAACATACATCTCATTATTCATATTCCAGATCCTTCACACTAGGACACAGACATTCTCAAGTTATTTTGCAAAATAAACCAGCGTGGTAACACAGCATTAGTCCACCATAGTGGCAATTCCCTTTCCAAGTCTATTATATTGAGAAGGGATTGTGAGGTTACAGTGGATATAGAAACTGGGATTGTGTGGAGCTGGAAACAGCCCCCCACAGGTCTCCAGTCAGCCTGTTTAAATAGCATGGAGACTGAGCCCATCCATCACCATGGGAATCTCATTTCCACCATGTGTCCAATGCAAATGAACAGCACTTGCAATCAGGGGGCTGTTGTTTTGCCAATAGTGGCAGAGTAGCAGGAGGAATGTTAGCTCATCCGTCTTGGTTTTGAGTAAACAAAGCATTGCTCAGATGAGGGGCTCAATTCACATTTGCATAGCCGAGCTGGGAACACATTGACTGTTTGCCATTTATTGGTATTTGTTAGCAGTGTTATTTTTGGTTATAGGTGATTACAGTACTTTCATTGTAGAAGATTCACTAATCATACATGTACAATGTACAATACAGCACTTATCCAGCGTCCTGTGTTTCTGTATCTCTAACATTTAGAGACAGAGGGAGTCGAGAAGGGTGAATGGGACAAAGAATACGGGTGTCTTTCTATTGTAATTCAAGTTATCTCTCTGTACTGCGTTACCTTTGGACCAGCAACAACAAGCCCTTTTACAGCCTTTTTTTTAATCAAATATTCCCAGGAAATAAGGAGCCCCAGGAACTAAACTCAAGAACTATGGTTGCTTTCACACCTAACCTGTTCATTGCAGTTTAATAAAACACTGGTGTGTTTCCCGTTTGGTTCATTTAATTTGGGCTAGTGTGATAGACAATAATCGAACTAGACCAAAACAACTGGAAAGAGACCACCTGATAGGGGTTTGCTTAATATGTTGGTACAATACAGCCCTGTCTTTACCTGTCTGTAGTGTGTGATTTTCCGGGAGGATGCGTTTTTTTCTCCCCTTTCTGGTCAATATATCCCTACCTCTGCTGAATTATTTTTATCCCCTGTAGGGACAAAATGTATCCCCTCTTAAAGTGATCAATGTTACTTCACCAATACACCATGTATTATATACCTAAAATAAAAATATTTTAAACTAAGTAAAGTGCTGCATGAACAGTCTATAGTGCGAAAGAACGTTAAAATCTGAGCAGCAGTTGGTAGTTGTGTTTACAGAGCTCCGTCATATCAGCTGCAGTTGATAGTTGTGTTTAGCCACTACGGAGCTCCGTGACGCCGGCTACAGATCAGATCAGATCAGGCTATCAGCTGGAGCATGCCTATGTTCCCACAGCCCTATGTTCCCACATTTCTAAGATTTTATTTTTCATTGAAAATTAGGCCCTATCTTCCCACAGCCCTATGTTCCTATATTTCTAAGATTTTTTTCCAAAATTAGGCCCTATGTTCCTACATTTACTTTTTCATGAATTTGTATCAGATTTTATCCACTTAACCCTAACCCTAAAAAATCTTGTAGGAGGATAGGGCTTAAATTGAAGGGAAATGTAGGAACACAAGAGCTAATTTTGAAAATGTCCTAGAAATGTGGGAGCATAGGGCTGTGGGACCATTGGGCTGTGGGAACATAGGGCTGACCCCGTATCAGCAGCAGTTGATAGATTTGTTTTGCCGCCAATACGTGACTGTGAGCCGACTACAGGCACCACCAGATGACGGTCCGTTCAGGGGCCGTAGATGAGTTTAGCTGAGAAAAAGTGAGCGTCATGAGGCGACGGCAGCTAAGTTTACGCACCAAAACAACAATAGTTTTGGATTAAAACACTCCCGAGAAATGAACAGGCGTTTTAAGTATTTTGTTTTCGCTGGGATGTGAACTCCACTCCCTGGCTTGAAAGCGCTGTGTTTTATGTTGACACCATGTTATTTCATCTTGATATTATTTTCCATTGAATATTGAAGTTTATTAATACGTGTTTTGGCATGCCTTGCTGGGTGGCACTATCCATGGTATTGGTTTAATTTTTGTATGTTTTGTTTTTGTTTTTTGTTTTGTGCATGATCAAAAAACATCCCCCCCTCTGTTTTTGAATGATCAGAGCAGTGTGCGTTTTTATGCTAACTTCGGTGTAAATTGACTTGCAGCAAGTCACAGAGGTGAGGTTTTGCAGTAACAGCCAATCAAGCAGTAATGTTACGAGACAGAGAGCCAGCCGCTAAATGTGTCAAATTTAACAAGTTCATGCTTCATCCACACAAAGCACTGACAACATTGTCCGCTCGTTTTTCGTGTGTACCGGTGTGGCGTGGGGCATGGCAGAGTTAGCAAGCTATTTAGCCACCAGTCGCAAACCAGTCGTCCACTGGTTTGCCGGCTTGCTGGTTCTGCTGTGCTTTTGTGATGCATTGGTTACAGAAAAAGTGCCGAACAGCGGGCTGGGTCTAACTGTCCATCATCTTCACTCCCTGCTGCTCCAGAGAACGTCTCCCGAGCTGCATCTGCCCGCTCTCCTCCATGCGAACTGTGACACACTTTCCCCACTGACATGTGTTGTCACCAGGACAACTAACAACAATCAACATTTTTTTTTTGTACTAATCAAATCAAATAATCAAACCAGGGCAAACAGCTCAATGGCCTTTCTATCCATTTGGAGTCTTTTTATTGATACATGAGCTTTAAGTTTTCATAAATGTATGTATAGTTGTGTTCAGAATAATAGCAATGTGTTTAAAAAAGTGAATAATGCTCAAAATCCTTAGAATAGCTTTTAAGTCCATAATATCAATGCATTGGGAACACTGCACATTCAATTCCAAATCAAAACATGACCAAAATTGATCAAGTTTGTGTTATACCTTTACAGAAAGTGAAGAAAAAGGAATATTAGGCTGTTCAAAAAAATAGCAGTATTTGCATTTTTCTTTACAAACTCAAACATTTACTGTATAAACTGAAAAATGTCTCAGTGGTTTGCTTTACTTTGAATTACTGCACTAATATTTAGTTGCATAACCATCATTTCTGAGAACTGCTTCACATCTGTGTTGCATGGAGTCGACCAACTTCTGGCACCTGTGAACAGGTATTCCAGCCCAGGATGATTGAACTACATTCCACAATTCCTCTGCATTACTGGGTTTTGCCTCAGAAACAGTATTTTTGATGTCACCCCACAAGTTTTCTATGTATATTGTTGAAAGACCCATTTCAGAGGCATTTCCTCTTCAGCATAAGGCAACATGACCTCTTAAAGTATTTTGATGTATTGAAACTGATCCATGATCCCTGGAATGCGATAAATAGGACTAGAGGATAGACTATAGAGGATAGTATGAGAAACCTCCCCATAACATGATTTTCGCACCACCATGCTTTACTGTCTTCACAGTGTACAGTGGCTTGAATTCAGTGCATGGGAGTCGTCGGACAAACTGTCTGTGGCCCCTAGACCCGAAAAGAACAATTTGGCTCTCATCAGTCCACAGAATGTTGCCCCATTTCTCCTTTGGCCAGTCAATGTGTCCTTTGGCAAATTTCAACCTATTCAGTACATGTCTTATTTTCAGCAATGGGACTTTGCGGGGGCTTCTAACTGATAGCTTTGCTTCACATAGCCTTCTTCTGATTGTAACAGTACTCACAGGTAACTTTAAGTCTTCTTTGATTTTCCTGGAGCTGATCATTAGTTGAGCCTTTACCATTTTGGCTATTCTTCGATCCATTCGAATGGTAGTTGACCGTTTTTTCCCACGTCATTCAGGCTTTGGATGCCATTTCAAGGCATTTGAAGTAATTTTGGCTGAGCAGCCTATAATTTTCTGCACTTCTTTATATGTTTTCCCCTCTCCAATCAACTTTTTAATCAAAGTCCGCTGTTCCTCATCCTATTTTGCTGAGTATTTGTGTGAAATGCACTATAACCAGCATGCACATTTGCTTCCTTCCTTCCTTAAATATGGGCCATAATTGACACCTGTTTCTTCACAGAATCAATCACCTCACTAACTGAACACAACACTGCTATTATTTTGAACGTGCCCCTTTCAATTACAGATTCAATTACACAGAATGAGCAGCATGCATGTCATGACTGTTGGGTCTGTTGGTTTTCTATGACTCTACAACACTTACTAGTAAATTATTTGCCATGTAGAAATATCACTTCTACTAAAAAAATTGATTTATGAGGTTAGTGATTTTGGACTGCTATTATTTTGAACACAACTGTATAGTTTTTTTGTGTCTATACAATGAAGAAAAACTGTTATACAATGCTTTTTTTTCTGGGAAATGTCATACCAGACATCCAGTCTGTAACACTGCAATAATTCCATCAGTGACCCATAGGCTCAACCACCAGTGTGTTACCTCATTCAGTGATAGATATACTTAACAGACATTTATTTAAATTAAATAATTACAAAATTACAGCAGATGGGATAGTACATGTGTCTTATCAGCAGTTCAGCAGCAATTTGATAGGCAGTTTACCACCAGTTTGCTTTACTTTCTCTAATTGGGGGGGCAGCGGTAGCTCAGTCTGTTGGGACTTGGCTTGGGAACCGCAGGGTCGCACAGACCAAGTATGTACTTGCGTACTGTGTGTACTGGTAGCTGCAGAGGCGCCAGTTACAGTACTGCTCAGCGTGCCTTTAATGGGCAGCCCCCTCACTCTGACATCTCTCCATTAATGCATGTATAGGTCCTGTTTGTGCATGTGTGTATTTCCTGTGTGTAACATCAACAGAGTGTAAAAATGTATGCCTTCTTCTCTGGCTGACTTTGCAGCGTGGTATGTTTCTAAAGTAAGCTTCATGACCTCTGCAGGTTTCTTTTGCAATGATTGTCTTAAGTATTCTATTTTCAATTCAATTTTATTTACAGTGTCAAATTATAACAGATGTTATCTCAGGACACTTTTCAGATCGAGTAGGTGACAACACTCTATAATTTACAGAGACCCAACAATTCCCCCAAGAGCAATTGCACTTAGCGCGGCGACGGCGAGGAAAAACTTCCTTTTATGTCATAGAACAATAGGAAATTTTCTTCTCTCTGCCCCTCTCGATCTTCATCTTCTTTCCTCCCCAGTCTCCCAACCCTGCAGAGTTGCATTACAGATTGTGATCTGATTCCTTAAACACCATGCTCCTCATATATCCTCGCACACACACACACACACACACACACACACACACACACACACACACACACAGACAGACAGACAGACAGACAGACAGACAGACAGACAGACAGACAGACAGACAGACACACACACTTATTCAAATACACAGTTTAAAGTCTGCTGCTGAGGGATCTACACCAGAGAATAGCAAGAGAGCGGCGGCCTGGCTGACACTGAAGGATGCGAAAGCAGTATAGCTACTGAGACACTTTTTCATCCTCTTTCTTTGTTCAGCACTCACACTCACTCACACTCACTCACACACACACACACACACACACACACACACACACACACACACACTCTGTCTGAGTGTATATCCTGTACCTGCTTGTGCACATGTTCAGTAACCTTTCAAGCAAATAGTTACAAATGGCTAAAAGTGATGATGTAAAATGTGTGCAGACAGAATATATTAACAATAAACAGTACTTCTCATAAATAAGAGTTTGAGTTTGTAAAGTTAAATATAATAATCAATTAACATGTATTATTTATTAATGATACATTGGCATACAGGATGTATAAAAATGAAAACTGAATATCATTCATCACCTGTGGAATCTTCATGTAAATTTTAATTTCTTGACTCCTTCCTAGCACTTCACAACAAAAGCTGTCCATTCAGGCAAAGCAAAAGGAAAAACAAAAGTAGGGATAAGCCTTGGCTCACCAGGGGTATATTAAATGCATGAAAGAAAAAGAATAGCATGTACAAAGAATTTATTAAATATAGATCCAAAGACAAAGAAATCAAATACAAAAGATACAAACACAAACTAACAGATATAATTAGAAAAAGTAAAAAGGAGTATTTTGATAATAAACTTGAAATCAATAAAACAACTTTAAGGGAACATGGGATATATTAAATAAAATGATCAGAAATAAATCAACCGGTACCAGCTACTCCAGTCATTTTATTGACAACGGAAAAGTTGTCGGTGACATGAACGCAGTGGCAGAAGGTTTTACAGGTTTTTACAGTCGCTAGGATACATTTCTCAATACTTAGGTCTCTTTTTCAAAACTCTTAACGCAGTTCTCTTAACCAACTTTCAGCTCGGCACAGCAGTTCATTTCATATTCAAAATGCACTAAAACTACCAAATCACTTCATACATGTCTCAAAATCAACTCCTTCTCCCATAACACTAGCAAAGGTTGACAGCCAACAAACACACTTTGTCACCCACAAAACAATGACCTAAAACACACTAACAACAGGTATCCTTATACAATGTTTTCTTATGTAAAACAAGGACACCTCTCTACTGTTTAGAATTCACTGCAATATGTTACTGGAATAAATCAGACATGATGCAGTACGCTTCAATATATTGTATGTCTTTTATTTGCACTGAGTAATTCCAAAATACAAGAATTTGTACACACCATCCACTGATACAGGTACAATAGGAATGCTAATCTACTCGGTCTTCTGCATTTGTCCACAGGTTCTCATCCACATCACATCTTATAACATCTAGGGCAATACACCTAGGCAAGAATCTTCTGGTATTATTATTCTGCTGATGTGTCCAGGCATCCAGCATTCATTGCTTCCAGGAGGGATATTTGATTATGTTGATGGTGGTCATAAACCTTCTACCTCCATGAGGAAAAAAAAATCCTCTATGGGGTTGAGGAATGGAGAGTAAGGTGGGAGGAAAAGTGACATCATTCTGGGATGGGCTGCAAACCACTCGGTGACTGCACGGGAGTGGTGAAATGCCACATTGTCCCATACAATTATAAATGTTGGCTGATTTCTTCTCTCTGCATCCCTTTCCTCAACTAGCACAACCCTTTCATAGAGATCATGCAGGAATGCAAGGAGATGCTCAGTGTTGTATGGCCCAATTAGTGGTTTTTGTAACAGCAGTCCATCAGTGGATATTGCTGCGCACATTGTGATGTTGGCACCCCTCTGGCCCGGGACATCCACTGTGGCTCTCTTCCCAGTCACATTCCTTCCTCGTCGCCGTGTTTTGGCCAAGTTGAAACCCGCCTCATCCACAAATGTGGGGTGTTTGCCAGCATTCAATCTCCATGACTTTCTAAAATAAATCCACAAGGCAACATAAGAGTTAGGCTATTGCAGTAGTACATTACCTAAAATGTATGTCTTTGTGTGTGTTTGGTTTTGTTCAAAAACAGTTCTGTATTTTACAGTATTGTGATCTTACCTGGACATATTGGTTCCTGAGTTGCCTGACACGTTCAGAGTTCCTCTCAAAAGGCACAGTATACAACTGCTTCATCCTGACCTGATGTTTTTTCAGGACTCTAGAAATAGTTGTTATGCTTACACTGTGAATATTTTCAAAAGTAACGTTGTCTGCCAAGACTCTGTTGCGAATCTCAGTGAGTTTTATTATAATATTGTTTCTGATGACCATATCAACAATGGCAGTTTATTGCACATCAGTGAACATCCTATGTCTCCCACCTGTGTGAGGTAGACGTTGAATCCTAAGCAGAAAAGCAAAAGCAATTACACACAAGTTGGTTTGCAGGCTTTGCTCTATTTACTTCTGTAATGTGCAGCTCAGTCAGTAGCCATGCAGAATACAAGTTACCTGTTGGTTTGCCGGAAAACTCTAACAATAGATGCCACTGTTGAGCGTTGCAGATCTGGCTGCACTCTCTGACCAGGCTCTCTCATTGAGAGACCATGATTGATTACATGATTAATTACAGTAGCTCTAATCTCATCTGAGACTACAACTCTTGATCTTCCTCTTCTTCTTCCACCACGCATATGAATTCGCCCCCTCCCAGCCACTCTTCTTCCTCTTTCAGCCACTTCTCCATCTCTGGCTGGGTCCATGTTTATGTCACAATACAAAACTATTCTGAGGTTGTCTCCTTTTGTAATGAAATTGAAAGAGTAACACCTGTGTAGGTGTTCAGCCATAATGAGAATCAGTTGTGGTTGGTCCAATTGTCCAATTGTTTTCATAGCATTTCATTTTTCGATTCAAAATATATTTCATTACAATATTACTGTAGAAATGTAGCAAATTGCTGTCTTATTCAGTTTTTTATTATGTTATTGTTTTGAACTTAAGTTTAAGTTTTGAAAAGAGTATGTTAGCATGTGCAAATTGGCCTGTAGGTACATAGAGTTTTGGCGGTTGTTGTGTTGAAGTGAGAAAAGAATGAATGTCATTTGAAAGATGTAGTCATTGAATGCATTTTGTGCCAAAGCAATGATAAATGATCCACAGTTTAGCCCACATATACTTCTGTTGTGCTCACTGTGTGAAGAGTTTTGAAAAAGTGACCCAAGTATTGAGAAATGCGTCCTAGCAACTGTAAAAAACTGTAATAAGTTCTTTGTATCAGTAGGCCCCAATCTGGCAGGGGAAATTATACCACCAGATGAGGGCAGTGTAGAACAATTTTATGGAGCCAGAAATTCGGAATCAATGTTTCTGAGAAAAGTGGGAGAGAATGAGATAATTGAACTTGTAAACAAATTTAAAAACAAAAAATCCATAGACTGGAATGGGATTGACATGACTATAGTTAAGGAAGTCATTTCAGCCATTGTAGTGCGTCTGTCGTGCAATTGTAACCTATCATTCCAATTGGGCAGCTTCCCGGACAAAATGAAAACAGCAAAAGTAATTCCACTGTTCAAGGCTGGAGATAAAAAAGTATAGACAAATTACAGACTCACTTTTATCTCAATTTTCATAAATACTTGAAAAACTGTTTGTTGACTCCAGCAGTGATGTGGGATGCAGCTAAAGCAGTAATTAGGGGCCAGTTGATCTCTTACGCATCTGCAAAAAAAAAACCTATTATTAAACAAACAGAACAACTTAAGGAAGAGTTAACCAATTTGGAACAATGCCATAAACAATCTCCTACAGAGGAAAACTTA
This sequence comes from Sander lucioperca, assembly GCF_008315115.2. Taxonomy (NCBI): domain Eukaryota; kingdom Metazoa; phylum Chordata; class Actinopteri; order Perciformes; family Percidae; genus Sander; species Sander lucioperca. The sequence goes on from NC_050187.1 coordinate 8,602,292, forward strand.
ATACAGCCAGAACTAATCTCAATCTCATTCAAACAGAGCATATCAAAAAACTTCTGTTCTTTACCAGACAGCAATATCATGAATATGGTAACAAGCCAAGTAGACTTCTAGCCTATCAACTCAAAAAAGAACGTGCAGAAAGCACAATAAAGTGTACACGTAATGCGGCAGGCCAGTTGAAATATGATATACAATCAATTAAGTCTTCATTTCTTGATTTTTATACACAGCTTTACACGTCAGAAAATCCCTCCGCAACGGATATCCATAGATTTTTGGAAAAAGTATCCCTACCCTCTATCTCAGAGGACGAGAAGGGGCAGTTGAGTGCTCCATTCACCCCAGAGGAGGTGCTACAAGCAATCAAGTCAATGCCCTCCGGAAAAACTCCAGGTTTGGACGGATATTCTGTAGAATTCTATAAGGCTTTCTGGGTGCAAATCGAGCCACTTTTTATGCCCATGGTTACTGATTTTTTTGAAAATGGAATTCTTCCTGACACTATGAAGACAGCAATAATATCTTTAATACACAAGAAGGACAAGGAAGCTGCTGAATGTGCATCATTTCGCCCAATTTCATTACTTCCAGTTGACTTTAAGATATTATTAAAATTAATTGCATGTCGACTGGAAGACCTGTTGCCCCAGATTATTAATCCCGACCAGTCCGGCTTTGTGAAGGGACGCTATGCATCTGACAATATATATATAGCCGGAGGCTATTAAATATAATTGACCACTCGGCCCTATATAACAGAACAGCTCTACTACTTTCGCTTGACGCAGAAAAAGCGTTTGATAGGGTCGAGTGGTCATATTTGTTTGCCGTTCTGGGGAAATTTAATCTTGGCGAAAAATGTATTGGGTGGGTCAGAACTATGTATAGCAACCCACAAGCCCAAATATGTATAAATGGTACCCTCACTGAAAAATTAGATTTGTTTAGAGGCTGCCGGCAGGGGTGCCCTTTATCTCCATTTTTATTTAACTTGGCAATTGAACCACTCGCAGAAGCCATACGGGCTAATGAAGAGATTGCTGGTATCAACATCGGGAAAACAAAGAACAAAATTTCACTATATGCTGATGATATAATCCTATACTTAACCAGCCCCGAGCGATCAATCCCAGCAGTATTAGACCTTATCACTAAATTTGGAACAATATCAGGCTATAAAATCAATTTCACAAAATCCAATGCATTATTAATTAACTCGTCAGTTTCTAATAGACTCAAGGGTGCCCATCTCATTTCTCGGACGAATTAATGTAATTAAAATGAATGTTCTGCCCCATTTTAGCTATTTATTTCAGTCACTGCCTTGTTACTTGGATAAAACATTCTTTAAATCTATAAACAAAATGTTAACCTCTTTCATCTGGAAAAATTCTTTACCAAGAATAGCTTTTAAAACTTTAACAAAATCTAGAGAGAAGGGGGGACTGGGATTACCAGATTTACAGATGTACTATTGGGCCGCCCAGACAAAGGGCCTGATTAGCTGGGTGCAAAGACGTAATAATGCACACTGGATAGACATAGAAGAAGAACTCTGTACTCCTATTTCTACAACATTGCTATCATTCATTAACAACATAAATGCATTACATCAAATAACAAAAACATATGTAGTGTACAACACTCTTCGGGCTTGGCAAGATATAAATAAGTTCTGTGGGAATTTTGGCAGAATCTCCAGGCTTTCCCCCTTATCCTTAAACCCAGATCTGCCCCCATCTATTGGTGGGTCCTTGTTCGCAAAGTGGAGAGGAAATGGTATACATCAATTTCAACAATTGTTTGCCAGGGATACACTCAAGTCCTTTGCTGTTTTAATGTCAGAATATGAAATTCCAAAACAGGACTTTTATAAATACTTACAAATTCGCCATCTAATAAACACCCTAAAAGGGGAAAAACTCCTGTCTTTGGGGCTGACAAATCTCGAGGAGATTTTGGTAAAATCAACATCATTAAAAGGAAAAATATCTGTAATTTATAGTGCTTTGTTGGACCATTACAGCTCCTCCTTGACCCCACTTAGGAACATATGGCAGAAGGATATGGGTCGTGCTTTTGATGAAGATCAGTGGGATACGATATGTCAGAATGTTTTTTCCTCACTGTCCTGTAATAAAATAATCGAACAAAATTATAAATTCATGCACAGGATGTACCTTACTCCACTCCGCTTAAGTAAAATGTTTCCTAACTCATCCCCCAGATGCCATCGTTGTAAAACATGTAAAGGGTCGATTATGCATGTTTTTTGGGAATGTAGGAAATTAAAATATTTCTGGAAGGCAGTACATGATCTAACTGTTAAGATTGTGAAAACCCCGCTGGACATTACACCAACACGGTACCTCTTTGGTACGAATTGGACAAGGCACTGGACACCACGTGCAGGAAGAGGATTATCATAATGTCCTATATAGCAAAGAAATGCATCTTGCTCAATTGGAACCAACAAAGACCCCCATCATTTAATCTGTTTAAACAAATCCTAAATGAAACTTTAAGTCTGGAATAACGAACATACGCCCTAAAGAATAAGGGGGATGTCTTCCGAAGGATATGGGAACCGCTTATGGACCTCTGACACTGCTATATCATAACAGGGTTTGGCATGTTTACATAACATTCACAAAGGATGAACTGTGATCTGTGACCATGGACTGACTTCATTTAATTTGCTGTATTTTATTATTATTTTTTCTTTTCTGTCTGTTATGTTACTAAAATGTTAAAAATAAATAAAAAGATAATTGAAAAAAAAAAAAAAAAAACTGTTTGTTGCCAGACTGGACTGCTTTGTTGAAAAACACAATATATTAACTGATTGTCAATATGGTTTTAAGAGAAAGTAGATCGACATTGATGGCTTTGATGGAACTTATTGATCACAAAGAAGTTTGCAGTTGGAGTGTTCATAGACCTTAGGAAATTATTTGACACCATAGACCACGATATTATGGAAAGGTTTGGAAACAGAGGTGTAGGTCTGGAATGGCTGAAGAGCTACATCAAAAATAGGAGTCAGTATGTACAAGTGGGCAATGCCATGTCCAAGCTAGGTAACATCACGTGCCACAGGGTTCGATAGTTGGACCAAAATTATTCATTATGTACATAAACGATATTTGCAAAGTGTCCAATATATTGAAATATGTAATTTTTGCAGATTATACCAACATTCTTTGTTCAGATGACTGTTTACAAAGGCTAATGGAGAAGGTAACAGTAGAAGTAGGTACATTGAAACTGTGGTTTGATGTAAACAAGTTATCTTTAAATTTGAAAAAAACTAAGTTTATGATTTTTGGAAATCTGAAAACATTTAACTTAAGTAAGCTTAAGGATAGAAACTGTTGAGTTAGAGAGAGTATATGAAAATACCTTTCTAGGGGTAACAATAGACCATAAATTCAGTTGGAAACCACAAGTAAATCATGTAAGATCCAACATTTCCAGAAGCACTGGGGTGTTGAGTAAAGTCAGACGCTTTCTTAACCACAGATCTATGAACAAGAGTGTTCATAGATCTGCACGCTGATTCTACCTTATTTAACGTACTGTGTTGAGATTTGGGGTAATGCATGCAAAACCACAGTTCAGAAAAGAGCAATACGAATTGTGAATAATGTTGGCTTCAATGATCATACTAATTAATTATTTCTTAAGTCAAAAACACTGAAATTCATGGACCTGGTGAACCAGAAAACTGTGTTAGTTCTGTATAAAGCTTGTGGGTATATGTAGGCGTGTATGTATGTATGTATATATGTAGGTAAGTACACACTATATGTATGCATGTATGTAGAAAGTTATCTGGGTAAGTGTATATGTTCTTTAGTTTTTTTGTATAATTTATTTTTATCTTTCTTGTCTTATACATTTTTTCCTTGCCAATTTGTTTGTTACTCTTAAAAAAAATGTGAGAAGGGGCGCCTTATATAAGCTGAAGCTTCTGACCCTACCCTTTGATTACGACCAATAAATTCATTAATTCATTCATTCGTTAAAGGAGCAGTGTGTAGGATTTAGTGGCATCTACCGGTGAGGTTGCAGATTTCAATCACTCAATACCCGTTCCCCACCCCTCCCTTTACAAACAAAGCAGCTACTTCTGGGCCTAAAAAGTGAAGTGCCTTAAACCTGCATTCTATGTCATTTCCAGCAGGGGGCGACTCCAAAAAGATGTCAATTTCTACAGATGTCTTTGAGTCATGAGTTTATGGCCTCAATCGCTAGTTTCATGTCTTCTTCAATACAGCATGATGTTCATTTTGTAAATTATGGTCCCATTGATTTTAAAATAGACGATAAAGCAGGGGATGCTTTAGGGCGTGGCTACACGCCAACCTGTCAATCAGGACAGAGGCTTAGAAATGCGTATCCATGGCACTGTGTACACACTGCGTTTTTGGATGTTGTCCATGTGTTCATCTTAAACTTTTTTTTTACTTTGTCCAAATATGGTCACTTCTGGCTCCAAAATACCAAGATGGCGACGGCCAAAATGCAAACTCAAGGCTTCAAAACATTAGACCAATGGGTGACGCTATGCCCATTATTGGAGACAGAGCCTTTAGTGTTGCAGGCCCATCCCTCTGGAACACCCTCCCTTCAGATATTTGAAATGCCACATCCCTGGACATTTTAAAAAAACTCCTGAAACACCACTTATTCACCACAGCCTATAACCTCCCTTAGTATAACCACTGTAATTATTATTATTATTATTATTTTTTTTTTTTATTTTTTTTTTTTTATTATTATTATTTTTACAGTCTATGTTCGAAACGTGTAGTAGAACCTACGGTGGCTTTCAGGTAATGTAAAAACACTGTCTAGAGCCAGTGTTTGGTTTGTCCATTTTGGGCTACTGTACTATAGAAACATGGTGGTGCAACATGGCGGGATCCTTGGAAGAGGACCTGCTCCCTAGCTTAAAAAAACATTCTTAGTTTCAGGTGATTATGCACTAATAAAAACATAATACATATTGTTTAACATTCCATTTCAGCCAATAGAGCCCCCTAAATCCTACACACTGCTCCTTTAAAAGTACAGGGCTTGTGCTGATTATCCTTTAATCTTCTGAGGAATTGGCAATACTGTATATTAAATGAGAATGTCTTCAGTAGTTTTACTGTTTTGGTAGCAGAGACTTCAGCTTGTCAGAGTAAATTTCTGATACAAACTTACAAGCTGCTGTCTCTCATACACCCACTCAACAACCCCCGCGTGCGCGCACACACACACACACACACACACACACACACACACACACACACACACACACACACACACACACGCATAAAACACCCCAAAGCCCTAAACTGAGAAGCTGTCCTGCATCATAACTCACTGCTCCCTCCGAAGATATGATAAGGGACAGGAGCACGCCATGTAACATATTGTATAATGCAATGTGATGTCACTATTTTGCATCCCATCATACAAAATGAAATGGCATTGGGTTGTATTTTTGAAGATCCTCCGGACAAAGGATACGCACATTTCTCAGTCAAAACAGTTTCTTTTTTACAACTAAGAAGTGGCTAGAAAAAGGAACCACCAACAAAAAGAAAGTGGATAGCAATTGTAAATTGTTCGACATAGAAAAGCTAAATCTTCTCCTTAATACTTTGTATTAATACATGTCAGAAGTATTGGTTAAAATGGGTATTAAATGTGAGTAGAAATATTGCTTAGAAAGAAAGGAAAAATCTGTGTTCACTCTAGTTTATTTACTAATGTATTATTTTTATTATTTAAAAAAAATGTATCTATGTATTAGACTAAATGTGGTACGTGGAATGGATACAGTATGTTGTATTGTGCGCTCCTTTCCCCTATTTACTCTGTGATTGGTCTGCTTGGGTTAACATTGGACTTCCAGGCATGTTCCCCAGATACTTGCCATAAAGAATACTCTTGGTTATCTGTGTGGACTGGATGGACTGAGACTATTACTGACTCTATATGAACTTTATCTCTTTTGTGCTGTCATGCGGGGGCTAACTTGGTTGGTCTCTTTCCTCTTTTCTCACAATGATATAGTAAGTTGTTTTTTTTCTTTTTTCTTCCTTGTACTTTATTACCCTCAGTGACCTAACTGTTCTCTTCTGTTTCTTATTAGTGTATGTGCTATACCCTAAAACTTAAAAATAAAGTATATAAATAAACACTAAATAAATTATTTCTTTTGTTGATTTTGTGAGTGCTTGGAGCAGAGCACCTGCAGTGACTCCTGGGAAAAGGAGTTTTCACAATCCAGGATTAGTGGAGCCCAGTGACTGAAACTGAACCAGTGGAAACACTGACAATCACTGATCGTGGCATGGCATGGAAGGAGAGTTTAGGTTCTGTTACCATCGTGCAAGGTCATGTTAGCCAGCAGTTATTGAAGGCTCAGCAGACAATTATGTAAGAACAAGCAGGGTCAATGAGGCAGAAAGGAGTGTGTGTGCATGCCAGTGATTTAAGGGACTAATATGCACAGGATGTATGCCTTCATTTAGCTTGACTATCTGCCTCACTGCCCATTGCTCACTTATGACTGCCCATTCAGAGCAATGAGAGAAAGAAGAAGAGCATTTTAAATGAAATCAAACTGCCCACTGCCTTAGATTTCCATGCCAAAACCCAAAATAGGCCCTCAGCCTCAGGGCTGGCAGTAGGAGGGCCAAGCAAACTTATGACTTCGAACTTGGCCCTGTAGAATAAAGTACATTCAAATTTAAGCCAGGCTGCTGGCATGCCATATTTTATCATAATGCAGCAAAAACAACAGAACATGACATTTTCATTGGGTTTATATTTTTAAAACAAGGCCATTGCAGTTACAGTACATTCCCCTTTAACTGTACAAACCAAAGGTTGATGGTACGTGCCCAATGTGGCATTTCATGGCGGCAGGGATTGCTGCCATAAAATGTGCTTGGTGGACGCGTCAATTATCAGTTTCTCTTCACTGACCACTGACAAGCAAAGAAAACAGGCTACACCCTCCTACAACCGCTATGGCTGCACCTGGTTGGACAAATGCTTCACGTGGGACTGTCTGCTCCCGAATTTTAAAACAGACAAAATAGTTCACCGAAATGTGTTTCTGAAAACATTTTTTGTGAGAAATAGGCTATGCAGTTGCTGAATCTGTCTTCATTTCAGATCGACAACGGTCAATTTATAAGATTTTCGTGAGTTTTCAAGAGGCAGCTAGTCGAGCTGAACACCCATGATTTGCATAAAGTAGCCTGAACCCTAACTTTATTACATGCCCTGCTTTTTGAAAGGACATGCATTCGCTCCGACACTATCAGAATGCATTGCACAGCTGCTTACATAGACAATGAATGGGAAGCCAGTGGAAACGTAGCAAACTGCCCACTGCCTTAGATTTCCATGCCAAAACCCAAAATAGGCCCTCAGCCTCAGGGCTGGCAGTAGGAGGGCCAAGCAAACTTATGACTTCGAACTTGGCCCTGTAGAATAAAGTACATTCAAATTTAAGCCAGGCTGCTGGCATGCCATATTTTATCATAATGCAGCAAAAACAACAGAACATGACATTTTCATTGGGTTTATATTTTTAAAACAAGGCCATTGCAGTTACAGTACATTCCCCTTTAACTGTACAAACCAAAGGTTGATGGTACGTGCCCAATGTGGCATTTCATGGCGGCAGGGATTGCTGCCATAAAATGTGCTTGGTGGACGCGTCAATTATCAGTTTCTCTTCACTGACCACTGACAAGCAAAGAAAACAGGCTACACCCTCCTACAACCGCTATGGCTGCACCTGGTTGGACAAATGCTTCACGTGGGACTGTCTGCTCCCGAATTTTAAAACAGACAAAATAGTTCACCGAAATGTGTTTCTGAAAACATTTTTTGTGAGAAATAGGCTATGCAGTTGCTGAATCTGTCTTCATTTCAGATCGACAACGGTCAATTTATAAGATTTTCGTGAGTTTTCAAGAGGCAGCTAGTCGAGCTGAACACCCATGATTTGCATAAAGTAGCCTGAACCCTAACTTTATTACATGCCCTGCTTTTTGAAAGGACATGCATTCGCTCCGACACTATCAGAATGCATTGCACAGCTGCTTACATAGACAATGAATGGGAAGCCAGTGGAAACGTAGCAAACTGCCCACTGCCTTAGATTTCCATGCCAAAACCCAAAATAGGCCCTCAGCCTCAGGGCTGGCAGTAGGAGGGCCAAGCAAACTTATGACTTCGAACTTGGCCCTGTAGAATAAAGTACATTCAAATTTAAGCCAGGCTGCTGGCATGCCATATTTTATCATAATGCAGCAAAAACAACAGAACATGACATTTTCATTGGGTTTATATTTTTAAAACAAGGCCATTGCAGTTACAGTACATTCCCCTTTAACTGTACAAACCAAAGGTTGATGGTACGTGCCCAATGTGGCATTTCATGGCGGCAGGGATTGCTGCCATAAAATGTGCTTGGTGGACGCGTCAATTATCAGTTTCTCTTCACTGACCACTGACAAGCAAAGAAAACAGGCTACACCCTCCTACAACCGCTATGGCTGCACCTGGTTGGACAAATGCTTCACGTGGGACTGTCTGCTCCCGAATTTTAAAACAGACAAAATAGTTCACCGAAATGTGTTTCTGAAAACATTTTTTGTGAGAAATAGGCTATGCAGTTGCTGAATCTGTCTTTATTTCAGATCGACAACGGTCAATTTATAAGATTTTCGTGAGTTTTCAAGAGGCAGCTAGTCGAGCTGAACACCCATGATTTGCATAAAGTAGCCTGAACCCTAACTTTATTACATGCCCTGCTTTTTGAAAGGACATGCATTCGCTCCGACACTATCAGAATGCATTGCACAGCTGCTTACATAGACAATGAATGGGAAGCCAGTGGAAACGTAGCATTACAGTATGTAACTCTATCCAGAACCTTTGGATAAACCTTATGAGGTTTTTATCTGACAGTGGCAATATGCAATTGTATTGTGTGTTACGGTATTATATCATATTGTATGTCATATTGTATGTCATACTGACATGCATTTTTTTCTTTTTCTCACAATTGGATGTGACACTGCATGGCAATATGATGGCAGATGGTTTATTATATATTGTTTATGGTGTTGTGTTTCATCAAGTTGCCTACACTGTGGTGCAGTGGTTCTTGAACTGCGGGGGTGTGTGAGGGTGTGGTGGAATTGGAGTTGGCACATAGTTTGCGCATAGTCTGGATCAGCAGAAGTACATTTCCAGGGAAACAATGGGAAACAACAACAACCTTGGAGATAGCAAGCTACATGCTAAGCATGGCAAGTTTTGGTAAGTCACTGGTAAGAGCAAATGACAATTAACCATGTATCCAGCTAATTTAAATAGCTCACGTTACTGTATTGTGTGAACAGTTAAAGGACAATTCCGGTGCAAAATGCCGTGCTTGATCTATGTTACTGGTTACTGGTTGCACAGCGTTCGTCGTTCGACTGATTGTGACTGTTTTCCCAAGATGACGCCTGCCTGTATACGTGAAGGTACAGTCTTTCTAAACTATTTTTTTTAATAAACTGTCTGTACACTTACAAAGTTCTCAATGCTTCGGTTTACATGTAGGGACACTCATTAAGCAACCGTGGAAGTGTGGTGCTATTTGGAGCCTTGTTAGTGGTATAGAAATAGCGATTTCTTTTTACTTTCGCGTGGCCCCGACGACAAGTGTTATTAGCTAATTAGCGGTTTGCCCTAAAACTGGTCACATTCGATTAGCATGAAAACATATCCCAGAGAATGGGTGACTCGGTACCCATGGTAACCCCTAGCTTCATTTTGCGCCGGAATTGTCCTTTAACTTCATTTAATATTGTATGTGGTGTTTTCTTTTGTGGGGTGCAAATGTTCAACCAAAACAAGTTCCTTCCCGAGACTATCTCACGTCACCCAAGACGATTGTGATTGGTTTAAAGAAATGCAAACAACCCAGCGTTCTTTTCGCCTATCCCAGAATACTGTATATGTGCTAGCCTGATGCCTGAAGTAAGGTCTGGCAATGTGAGACGCATAAACTTTTGGTTTGCAAAGGGGGTCATGGCAGAACAAAAGGCTGAAAAACATTGCTGTATTAAATGGTATCACATTGTGTATGGTGTTGTATATTGTAGCACAATTACCTCAGAGGAATATTCCTTTTCACTACTCCAAGTAAAGGAGTTCAGGTATCTCGGGATGTTGTTTGAGGGTTAGATGTTGGATGGGTGCTGTAATGCAGGACTGTACGGGACTGGATCTACGTTTCAACTCTAACCTATGGTCATTGCCATGACCAAAAGATTGAGACACAAGTAGGCAAAATGAATTTCCTTCACAGAATGCCCTGGCTCACCCTAACAGACAGGGTCAGGAGCTCAGACATCCGCATGGAGCAGAGCAGAACTTCAGCTCCTTCTGGTCTAAAGGAGCCATTTGAGATGTTTGCAGGCATCTGATCTGTTTTTTTCATGCTCGTTCAACTGGGAGGAGACTCCAAGGCATACCCTGGACCCTGTTGTTGACTCCTTTCAAGCTACATCTGAGGAATAATATAGTCATAGAACAGTTGTTACCTTCATGCTGGATGAGTGGGCTAAGACAGCCACTACCACAGTGCTCAGCAAAAAAAATTGTACCCTATAAAAGACTATTTTCCTTACACGAAAGCACAAATATAAGTCCTAACAAACAAAATTGTATAATTTATGAGCCTTAAGGGAAGATTGCTCATCTGGGACTAAACAAGCTCTAAAACCATGACAACAACTGTGATACTTTTGCATAATTTCTAAATAGAACAATGACACCACTGCCAAGATGATTTGTGTTTGTTATAATATAATATTTAGAGTATTAATGTCGCTGGTGTACTGTTCCCATCTTAATAACGGCGTTACCGTTACTGCCAAAAAATGCGGCGCGTTACTATATTTGAAGCTGTTTTTTCATCAGACCAACTAGATCTCTGAGTCTGAGCCGAGAGGCAAATACTTTTTTTTACTGTTCTAGTGGCACTGGGCAGTGCACGACGCATAAATGCTGACGATTGGCTGAGGTTGAGTAAAATGTCATGGTAAGCCAATCAGAGGTAGAGTTGGGCGGGTGTTCGAAAGCACGCATAGTCGGACACACAAGAACAACACAAGCGAGTCAGTCAACGAGAGAGAGACAGGTATGGCGTTATGAAATCAAGGAGAGGGTTAACTTTTCCTGCTCTAGATTTTCCACCTTGGTCAGAAAACACAGGGAAGACACTTTGTTTGTCTACACTATACTCTAGAGTCGGTACTCGCTCGAAAGCTAATCGCTGTCACTCTCTCACTTCTCCCTCGCTCTACCACCTACTCCCCACACACACACACACACACACACATGCCGGCTCGACGCACACACCAGCGCACAAGTATAAACATCAGGCCACTGGCCTGTTGAGGTGTTGTGTTATTTGTATCGATCCACTATATAAACATAATATCTACATACATGGCATTTGATTGGAGTCTAGTCTCTTTGTCCCACAGCAACATTAAAATTGTTAAGATTTGTGTACATTGTTTCTGTTAATAATGTATTAAGTGTCCATTTCATTATACTATTCAGATTTCCAAAAAACACCATATTTTTGTTGTACTACACATTGCTGCAGCTCCTCTTTTCACCCTGTGTGTTGAGCTCTCTGATTTGGCTACAGAGTGAGACATCTCACTTCTGTTCAATCTTTGTTGGGAATCGCACATGCGCAGTACCTAGGTAAGGACTACTACCCAGTCAGTAGCAGAGTATGAGGGCGTGCCATGCTAGCAGCTAGGCGAGCATTATAACGTGTTAGAAAGTGACGCACGTTCGTTACGGAAGTAAAGGCTGGACTACAATAGAGCTGTTTGGAGCAGTTTGTGAACAGTGTTTTTTGTTGGAGATGGTAAGTCCCTTTGGGGTGGACTTTGGGCTTTTTCATTTTGTAAACCTATAACATGCACAAAAAGATATATAACACAATAAATGAAAGGGAAAAGCCAAAAAGCATAATATGAGCACTTTAAATAGATATTAAACATTGACATCAAAAATCTCTTGTTGTGGAGAAAGATTTTAATCAGTCTTTAAAAACACAAAACCAAATCACCTTTTTCCTTTTCATCCTGTACCTCAGATCTCAAAGGAATAGTTCGCCCAAAAACAATATAGATTGTATTTAGTATTTACCTCCATAGGTTCTTTATGCTACCAGAAAAGTTTTCTGTTGAACGGCATTAAGGAGAGCAGAGTACCTGAAAAATGGAAGCATATCAGTGAAAACTAACTTTCATGGGGTCCGAACAAAAAATATCCCAAAACTTTTTGTTCCAAAATTCCTGTGCGCATGCGTGGAAAACAAATTCCTTCATGGGAAATGCTTTGTTTTGCAATAGTTTAGCAAAAATAATTGTGTTTAGATTTACATGAGCCCAGAAATAGATACAAGACACTTGAATAATGCTGCACAGTAATGTTCCAAATTTTTTTTAAGACGTTTCTTTATTGCTGTCTACATACAGTAGTTGTCTGCACTGATATGCTTTAGTTTTTCGGGTGCTCTGTTCTCCTGAACGCATTTGACAAAAAAACTCTACAGAGCTGAGTGCTATGTACAATTTATTGTTTTTTAAGTGAACTATTTCTAAAAGATGTCACTTTAACGGTAGCTCAACTGGTGGAGCGCACGCCCCATGTACTAAGGCTGAGTTTGACTCCAAACCCATGGCCCTTGGCTGCATGTCGTGCCCTCTCTCCCCCGTTTTCTCTGAGTCTTAAGATGTACTGTCAAATAAACGCAAAAGGCCAAAAAATTATCTTACATGAAAGAAAAAAAGTGATGATGATTTGTCCATCAGCTTTTCACTCCTTCCAACTTTGAAGTTTAAGCTTAAACTTTGGAAGGCCAACTATTTTGGCTATAAGGCAGTTCTGCAGGTTTCCTGTCCCAGTTTAAACAGAGCCACACTCTCTCCTGTCTTTCCTCTCAACTCTCTCAGTGACTAAGAAGGACACTGGGAGTCATGAAAATCATGAAATATGTGGAAAGCAGTTGGGTGTTGTCAGAAAAAAGGACAGAGACAGGCAGACGAGCAGACAGGGTGACTCACAAGCACAGCCAGCCATGGAGGAACTGGAACAGACATGTACGTATACTGGCATACTGACAGAGACACCAAGGGCCCAATACTGCTGCATTGCAGAGTGAAGCTACGGGAACTGTACACTTTATGTGTGTATGTGAGAGGGAAAAGTGAGTGTGTGCATGTGAGTGCGTGCATGCGTGGTATGAAAGAGAGAGAGAGAGAGAGAGAGAGAGAGAGAGAGAGAGTGAGTGAGTGCTGCGTGGGTGGCTCATATTCAAATTTGTTTGATCCTTTGCCATCGCAGCTAATAAATAATAGGGGACCATTTCCTCTGGCAGCCAGCCAGCAATCTGTTCACTGTACACAGAGCACACACACACACACACACACACACATACATACAGAGAAATACACATACACTAATGCTATAATTGAATAAAATAAATAAAGAATGCCTGATCTGCTTACCACACAAACACACAACAAGTAATGTTATTGATGGAGCAGCAGTGTGTGCACTATTAGCAAAGTGTGCTGCCACAGAGCAGTGAGAGCAACCATCTTTAACAAGCATATATTAAATGGCAGCAGTTGGCTCCTTAATTGATCACGTTTTAACGGAGCTGTTGATAAAGAACTGCCACGCTACACTGGAGCCATCACCAGAATGGATTTTTAAGAGTTAATTTGATGGGAAAATACTGTATGTCTTTTTTTTTCTTCTTTTTTTTATTAATATAATATACAGGATCTATCCCAAACGTTTGTCAGAATGGAAGTATATATACCAGCAAAGACTCCATCCAGATACCAACCTCTCATGTTAATGTACAGCTAATTTATATTAGCAAATATGTTTTGTAAAAATACATCATGCCGCTCAGATTACATAAACATAACAAGGGATTGTATATATTAGAACTTTTTAAATGAACGTGATAATAACGAGTTAACACAAATTCCTTTAAACGCAACTAATTGTTTGACGCGCGATTAACTGTTCTGTTTGATTGTAAAAAGCAAAACAAAAAGAAACCTCCTTGAGCAGAAATAGATAAAGAAAAGGGTCTTTTGAATAGCAAGTTGAGTTTCAAAGCCCTTCCAGATGGTTCTCTGGACAAGACTAAAGTTATTTGCATGTATTGTTGATGTGAACTGAGTTACCACCAAAGTGCATAGAGTCTGAAATACCACTTGAGCATTAAAAACTTAAAAATATTCCTTTTAAAGTACACTTAGAACAGATAAAAAATGTGCAATTAATTTGGGATTAATCGCGAACTAACTATGGACAATAGTGCGATTAATCGCAATTAAATATTTTAATCGATTGACAGCCCTAGTATATATAAAACGTTCACTGTTAACGTATTTCATTTGCTTTTCTCATCCCCACCTACTCCTGGTCTTTTTGATAGGCAACTCAGAGCACGAGGTTTAAGGTAAGGGTTTTCGCCTAACCAAATTTCTGACTCACATGGTGACACCTTGGCCGGTTCTACTCGTTGATGAAGACCATGAGATGCAGTTGAAAGCTCTGAGAAAGCTAGTAAGTGGACCTTGAGTTAAGATTATTTTGTGAAAACAAGACAGAGCCAGGCTTGGTGTTTCCCCCTGCCTTTAGTCTTTATGCTAAGCTAGGCTAACCATGAGTCTTGAGCTCCAAATTTCATACACAGACATATTTATATCAAGCTTCTAATTTCAGTCTCGGAAAGTAAGCAAGATATTTCCCAAAGTGTTGAACTATTCCCTAAGGATGATTTTCCACATTACTATACAGCCTACAGTAAGTCTGTGATGTATCCAACAAAAACACATTGATACAATGAACACTTCAGGCAAAGGAGTTGATTTTACATAAAGACACTTTATTAGCTTATACATACATCTCTGGTTATAATAATTAGATATATAATACCAAGAAGTCAAAAATAATAATTGTTATATATTTATAAAACTAAGCAGATATACTACTCTTGACTTTTAAAAACATAACGTCTTTGATAATATATTATAGTTCTTGTCTCGTTTCATCTGTCTGGGGTGAAGAGGTTATACAGTATGGATTCAGGATAAATGTATATGTGTGAATGTCCGTATGTGTGTGTATATTATTGTGAGCTACTGTGTGTTCACCAAGTAAAATGTCACATATTTCGCACATCCAGTTTTATTAGAACAACACATCTTGATAATTTCATCTGGTTGTGGAAATCCTGAAAATACTTTTAGAAAATGCAATTGTAAATACTTAAAAAAAAAAAAAGTAAACATTCTGGAATAAATTTCCTCATGTATTTTGGTGAGGACAGACATCCTGGAATGCTGAAACCAAGCTTCCTGTCACAAAACATACATATATAGTCGGATCTCTAATGGATGATTTTAAACATTTCCAACACAAACTGCAAGTTCTGTTGTGCTAAGTCAGTAAGCCATTTCTTGTCAAATCCTGACCTTGGATTTGGTGCATCTGTGCTTTCAGTGAAATCTGTTTTCCTCTGTGAAAGCAAAGCATAAAACTATGTATGTGGGAGCATTTATTCATTAAATCCAAGAAATCTCCACTAACCCACACACATTAAATATAGCTTACTCCTACTACTTAGAAACCTAATAGCACAAGACCTATGAGCACAACTATGGGTTAACTCAAGGTAGGGCTGAGTGGTTAATATCTATATTAGGGGTCCAAGCCCGAGGCTGTAAGCACAGCAGGGCTGTGGAACCCTATTGTTTAAGCAAAGATTATTATTCTTCTCCGTAAAACTCACGCTACAGCCTAAACCGTACATGGTGGGGGGGTGCCATTTTCAGGACTGGTCCAGAACCCTGCAAGGACCTCAGGCGCAACAATTGACCAACTTCCACCACTAGGTGGCGCTAAAGTAGAGAAAACACGTTTGGTCCTATAACTCCTAAACCATACATCACACATTCAAAAACCATATATCCTCATGTTCCCTGGATCCAGGTGTATCTCCTGATGTAGGCCACACCCATTTCCGCCTAGATGTTTATGCATGAAAAATCACGATTTATCGAAAACCTACTTTGCTGAACTCCTCCTAGACCGTGCGACCGATCTGCACGAAACTTGGCAGGTAGCATCTCCAGACCGACCTGAAAAAAGTTATCAAAATAATTTTTCTAGGATAAAAATTGTGCATATTATGCGCAAACAAATTTGTGTAGCTAACTATGAAAACACCAACTTTGCCATATCTCGGCCAAAATAAATGCTATCAACGCGAAACTTTAGATATCTTGTTTGCCATGAACCTGTGGAGGTCCCTAACACATTTTATGAAAATTAGCCACTAGGGGGCACTACAAGTACAAAAAGTTTATATGTTACGCTTTGTGTTCCGCTTTCGCGCACTCCCTGGGTCGTCGGGGGCGACTCGCGTCGGGGGCGACTGACGCCGGGGAGGCTTGGACCCCGTCATAACTGCTTGCAGTTCTAGTATTGAAATTGTAATACTAAAGAGTTTAATTTTCAAAATACAAGAGGCTTGATTTTATTGTATAACTTAAGTAGTTGTCAATGTCATCAATGTTCTGTAGCAAGTCAAAGTTTAAAGGATGATTGCTGGTGTGTCTACGTCGATCTAGCATATCTCTTTAGGAGAATAGCAGAGCCGGTGTGTGTGTGTGTGTGTGTGTGCATGTGTGAGAGAGACAGGGACGGGGATTGGCTTCGGAGCGACTAGCATTTGAAACGGAAAAAAACAAAGTGTCTCCCTTTTGCTTTCTGACCACAGCCAGGAAATCTGTAGCAGGAAAAGTTAACCCTCAATTTTATGTTGTTCACGAAGGAGTACATGGAAATCAGTAGGAGGAAATGCTACCAAGCCATGGCTAAATTGACCAATCACATTTCTGGGAAGATGCACGTCAGGCTACGGCATAGGGTCCATATCCTTGGTACGGATGTGTCCGTACCTACAGCGTAGATTCAACGCAGATGCATAAATCAGGCTTAAGCCAGCAGCTAATGTCAACAGTAGCTAGTGAATTTACTTAATGTAATTAACTGTAATGCTAGCTTATTCAAATCAATTCTTTGAATTAACAAAACAACAAATCTTGACTACTGTCTGGTTCTTATGCTCTCTGCATTCCGGTGTGTGTAAATTTACACACGGACAGAAGCCTTTATTGAAGTAGAAGGAGCACTTTGTATCATATATGATATGTGAAAAAAAAAAAAAATGTTGTTGTTCATAAAAGACTAGCAACGACCGAGAGCTAGCTCAGTAGTAATCACGTGAAAATAAAAATAAGTAAATGAAAATACTTTGATTTATGGAGTTTTCATTTTAGGCTTTGAAGCATTCAAATCTAGATAAACTGAAAATAGTGTTGCTGGGTATCCACTGTTCCTGATCTATTTGTGTCTTCTGGCATCTACACCTGCATATCTCCTTAACATGCTGTGATAAAATGTTGCACAATGCATGTTGTCCGTGTCTAAATACCTGGAAGTGTGGAAAATGACAAGCAAACACACACAGCCCCATATACATGACTGAACGCTGACACAAGGTTTAGAATACTCTAACACTGTTGGTATAGGAACAGACCTTGATACAAAAGCTGAACAAGGTGCAGAAAATAACCAAACCTTTCCTTCTCCCATAAACAACAACATATTTAAATTCCCCTCACACATTCTCTATATATTCTCTTTGTAACCCTTAAAGTTACAGCACCTTGGGTATATGCCTCATAACTACACAGGAACAACAATTTCACACAGAAGCTATGCAAACTTCCAAATATGACAACTGGAACATTTGCTTCTCTGTTAGCTTATTTTAATCAAATGGAGGTAAATGCTAGCTGTTCTGGTAACTGCTGTGTTTTAATTCCAAACAGACTATACAGTATGCTCAAAGAAAACAACTGTTTGTTTGATGGAGGTTTTTAAAGTATAATTGGTCTTTATTACAACCTGGCTTATAGTGTCGTAGTTTTCACCATAATTTCTATCAGTAATAATAACATTGCACTCATCAAGTTTAAGGCTGCAACTAACTATTATTTTCATTATTGTTTATTCTGCCCATTATTTATCTATTTTGTGATTATCTAACCAATAATCATTTGATATATGAAATCTCACAAAAATGTAAAAAGAAAAAATACCATCGCCTTTTCTGACCAAAAGTGAAAAACCAAACACATTAAGTTTACTATTATAACCCTGTCCTTTGTGAAGCTGAAACCTGAGAATGTGTAGCATTTTTCACCATATTTGCTTGAAAAATGACCAAACCAATTAAATGATTATCTAAATAGTTAGATATTATTCTGTTCATCGACTAATCCCTTAACCGACTAATTGTTTTAGCTCTAATCAAGTTAATTGCTGGGATCTGGGAACGCAGTGACATGGCTAAAACGTCTGATTAGGGAAAAAAACATGAGTGCTTAGTCAGGTTTGCTGTTTCTTTTTTATCCATGATCTGCTAACAAGAGGTGCCAAATTTGACCATAAAGTTGTGTAGGCTAATTTTTACCAATAGCACCCCCAAGAAAGCTTTGCTAATTTCCGTCACAGATACATAGCATGTAGGAAAATGTTCAACGCATTCTCATGAAGGGGTTTGTATAAAATCGTAAGAAAACTTATGCACAACAATTGGTATGATATCATATATGGTGGTCACGGCTGGTCACGTGACGACCGGTCACAACAGTAAAGTTTAGCAGCTGTTACAGTTAAGTCTTGTGTTTACCCCTTAACTTCTTCCAGGACACAAACTCTGCTTCCCTACTTGAAAGCCTGTGTTGTTGGATACATTTATGCACCCCAACCCTCTCCCTACACAGATCTTAGCGGTCTTATAGCAGCAGTCAATATGGTGCATACAGTAATAACTACGTGGATTACATACAAATTACAGTGCATTACTTTTCTAACTATATGTACAAATGGTTCATGAGAACAGCCTGAAATGTTTCACTTTATAAGCCTAGCAACATTTTGAATTCGAAAGTGAGAACGCGAGTCAAAGGCAGTCAGAATCTGCCATCTCTGACAGCTCTGATACGGCTGTGAAAGTGATCAGTAAATTGTAATGAGGCTGATATTTGTTAAATGAGAGTAGGGCTGCAACAGTTATTTTCACTATCAATTGTCCGTTGATTATTTTCTCAATGAATCGTTTTGTCTGTAGAATGTCAAAAAATGGTGAACAATCCTCACAATCACAAATCAAATCACAATTTCCCAAAGCCCAAGGACATGATCTCCTTAAATGTCTAGTGTTGTCTGACAGTTCAAAGTCCAAAGATCCTAGAAGAAACCAGAACATATTCACATTTAAGAAGCTGAGACCAAAGAACTTTGGCATTCTAATAATTAAATTACTCAGAATGATTAATGATTTGAAATTGTTGCAATACCTTTTTCTGTCAATTAACTAATCGACTAATTGTTGCAAATGAAAAAAGAAGAAAAGGAACGTATTAGTGAAACTTGTGAATAAGTGAATCTGCAAATGTACTGAGAGCTGAAAACATTAGTTGTGTGTAATGGTGTGAACATAGTTTTCATGTGCAGTGGGGGATTACTATCAACAATTGTGGTGCACTCACTTTCAGTATAACCTCCAAATAAAGTGTTTTAGATAATCTAGCTAAACTAGCTTGTTTATGACTTGTCTGATTGTCTGACCTCTTATGTTTCTTGCCCTGTTGGACTGTTGTAGCGATGTTGCCGTGTTCCCAGATCTCAGCAATTACTTTGGTGAGTACAATGTTACTAAAAATGAGGCTACGAAATATGACCAGAGTTGTATTAAAACAGAATTATCTTTTAAAATAACTCAAAACTCCTCTTTTAGTTAAAATGAATCAGTAACTTATTTTGTGCTTTAATTCCAGGTCCACAATGACTTTGTAAAAGTAGTTACCATCATCACATATTGGGTATTATAAGTTTTAAAATAATCACTGGCATTGTGATTGTGAAGAGATTGCGAGGAAAAGGGGGCTGTAACCTCCAGTGTTACTCTTCCATGTAAAGGTTCTTTCTTCCAGACAGTCTCTGTCTTTCCAAAGAGGTAGGACTATTTTGTTGGCAACACAAAGATTCTCAGCTGTCTTATTTTTCTCTCTTCATTTTGGCAATACAATGATTGGCCTCTGACCGTCCAAACAATGACATTCACTCTTTTCTGGTAGTCCACGGGAAATGCATAGCAGCAGCAGCAGACAGGGCAGAGAGAGTGTTTAAGTGTTTCCAGTGTTTCGTCGCCTTGTTTCACTCATCTGCTCCCTCGCCCTCACTGCTTGATTTTGAAATCCATGATAATTTCTCCATCCAGTTATATCTCGATCCACTCGTTCTTTCATCCATCCAACCATCCATCCATTCTGCTAATAACCTCTCTCTGGGGTGTGTGTTGTCACAGCAGCATCTGATCAAGAGGCATATCATGGTCAGGAGGTATCAAAGCTGAAAGACAAGAAGGAAACCGTCCAATTACTGCAGGTGGATGGATAGTTTATTATTTGCAGAATATACCGTGTGTGTGTGTGTGTGTGTGTGTGTGTGCGTGCGTGCGTGCGTGCGTGCGTGCGTGTGTGTGGAGCCTGTGCTCAGCAGAATACAGGGATCTGTCCTCTCCAGTGAAGATGGATTCTGATTTATTCACCCATTAAGAACTGCTCCATCATTAAATATTAACCCAGCACAATCACTCCCCTTTCGGCCAATGCATATAGGCAGGGGTCACACCAGAATGACCTTCTTACACACACACACACACACACACACACACACTCCTGTACTTCTATACTTGTGAGGACCCTCATTGATGTAATGCATTCCCTAGCCCCTGACTCTAACCTAGCCATCACAACTAAATGCCTAACCCCAACCCTTACCCTATGCGAAACTTAAAACCAAGTCTGAACCCTCAAACAAGTCTTTG